>NC_091821.1:333892057-334253724 GCF_038994185.2 Dermacentor albipictus
CGCTTTCTTTATGTCCGCTTAATAAACTTCTCATCGGCTCAACAGCGAAAGCAAAGGGTGGTGAGAACAACGCAACACCCTTAACACGGACCTCAATGGTGAGATTCGACCGTGCGGGGTTAATCGCTTCTACAATGGCTCTTGTAGGAATGCTTAAGTGCGGGCTTTTATACTTTCATTGTAGCGATTCGCAATGTTTCTCTCTTGTAACATAAATTTGCTTGCTCGGACGTGACTGTGTGATAAAGTGGCGCCTTCTATGCGGAGTCCCCCATCATGACACGATTTTGCTCAAATTCATGAGCTTCTTCGGAGTAAGAATTAATTATCCGCCATGGGGGAACACAGCGCATCATGTGTTTATTTACATACATTAACCCTCATGGTGTATCATTATATAGGAAATTTTTTAACATAGAAAAAGTGTGCAGGGCAGTTTTTTTGAAGCTGAAGTTCTTCATAAAACTAACAGAAGCCATTTCGTTTAGGGCTAGCAGTGATTTCTAAAGCGAAATAAAACGGAAGACTGACAGTGCTTCAGAGCCAGATCCCTTCACTCCGGTTTTTTTTTTTCTTTTATATTCATCTAGCGTTGACAGCAGTGGAAAACCATTAATTAGTTTGTAAGCCGACACACTTAGAGGGAGTTCTCGGGACTTAACTAGAGCCTGCAGCTGAAATGACCACTGATTAATAACAGACCGACTTCATTTCTTGCTTTCATATCACGAAGTCCATTGTTGAGCTCCGGTCTGGATGTGCGCAACAGAAAGCGTTACATACAGCGCAGCAAGCTGAAGTTGTTCCGAACAAGCTCCGCTGCACGCCTCATTCAAAAGTGTTCTCGCACATGCATGTAACCCGACTTCTCTTCGTGAAATGACACTAAGCAGTCAGGAGCCTAATGAGTCGCTTCAATGAGACAACAGAGAAGCAACAACCCACCGCTCGCTACGCACGTTCCGTTGCTCTCCAACAAGATAAACTATAGAAGCGTACAGGCTAACTGGCAGCTTATAGACACGCGCCCAAAAAGAATCTCGGTGTGCCTCGTAAATCCGCGCTCATCGCTCCGAACACCGCGTGGCAAGCGAGAGCAAGACGCAGAAGTAAAAGCCAGGAAACAAAACGAAAGCGCGCCTACAGTGCGCACATGAAACTAAAGGAAGATTCAGCAAATTGAGGGGAAGAAAACACGACAGTGCTACATTTGACTGTGTGCGAGAACGTTTCCTTTTGCGAGGGGGGAGGGGGAGGGGGGGGGGGGGGGGGCTTGCCTTGTGCGCAGTGCGCGGGCCGCAGCGGGCTGCCAATATTTGCCGTTTCCGCCGCTGCTTCGCTGTCGGATCCACGGCTTAGCTTTTTGGCGTCAGCCACGGAAACAACGCAAGATTTCGCTGGACCCCCTCTCCCCTCCCCTCGCACCTAACGCACACACACGCATGCACACATGCACGCACGCTCACCGTAGCACGTGCGTGCGCGCCGTCGCGCTCCGCCGCTCGCGAGTGCTCTTCATCCTCGGCGTTCCCGGCATCGCGTTGCTCTTGCCGGCTCCCGCGACTTCTTGTAGCGCACGCGCACGCGGCTTACTCGACAATAAACAGCGGGGAGGGTTTCGAGAGTGCGGCCAATTAGCGGAACAACAAGTGCAAGAGCTTGCGCGGCTAATTAGCACGCCGCGTCGCCGTCGACGACATCGTCACCGACGCCGTCGCTGCGCCAGCGTGCGATGCGCGTACCTAGATGAGCTTTCATTTAGCTCACGGGCCCGGCGCTCCCGGCGCGATGCGTTACTAATTGCGTTTTCCTAATGCGCCTCATTCAGCGCCGGCGCTCGAGTGCAGAGCCGTCCCTCGGCAACGCACTGCAGCCGCTCGTTGTTCATCTTCTTCCTCCCTCACCTTCTCCTCCGCCTTGCGCTTACGCGTCTCGTCTTTTGAATAAGGTAAATTTTTATCTCCCTTTTTTTTGCTTTATGCATGAATCCCTGCAGTCGTTATAGCCCGAATTAGCAACGTCGTGAGCGAGGAATCTGATAGATGGGCTGCCGCTGGCTGTCATCTGCCTTGCGCGAGTTTGTTAGCTTCCCTGCTAAGCTTCTTGTTTGCGCCGTTAGCATACTGCTCACGATGAGCGCGTCGGCTCGGAGTTTCTTTTCCGGGGCCCGTTCTGACTTCCCGTGATGACCTCCTCTTTCCAGATCTCTTTCTTTCCTTTTTTTGTATTTTTTTAAATATCAATGTTTTCTACGCCTATGCAGTCCAATCTGCATTGTATCTCTTCCTCGTCGTACCTTCGTATTGCGGCAACTTCGCCAACTTTTGTCGGTGTAAGAACACAGCGGTTGTTCAAGAAAGACGCTCTGCTATGCTGCTAGAGAAGTGCGCGCTGCGACGAGGCGGTACGGGCCGTGTTCCTGGCGCTTCGCTTTGGGCGTGTCGACAAACGTATCGTGTGCCGGACAGAGTAAAAACACACAATAATTAAAGCGAAGAAATTTATCCCTTACCTTATATTAGCGCTCTATCATAGTTACTACCATCGTTTTCCTGGTTCTTACTGTACCGAATGACCCACAACTACCTTTCATCTAAGGGTCCGACCAGTTTGGAAAGTGCATGTTTTACGCATGTGAAATTAAAAACAAATAATTGAATTGAATGTTATATAACTTTCTGCGGCATCATCAAGAGACTAGTTAACCGTCGTTTTCGCTCATGGGATGCTAACACCCAGACAGACAACAGTACTCACTTTTGCACGCGATGTTGCAGGACGCTGGAAATTTCAAGTGCTATTAAGGTGAGGTCGGCAGAAACCGCTACAACTTTTCTTTGCCCTCTTTCCAGCCTCTATAGCCCCCATCCCAGTGCGGAGTAGCAAACAGGAAAAAGCTCGGCTCTGGTTAACCACCCTGCCTTTGCCCCATCTCTCTCTCTCTTCTGTATTTTCGTTCATTTTCGTGTCATCTGACTCTGAACAGCCGCTAGAACCCATCCCACAAAGCAACAGTGATAGCCACCATCTGTAGACGGCGTACTATTGTACAAATCTAGATCAGGCGAAAAGAATGCGACAACTTCTATAACCAATTATATTTTTTTCATAATTACATTCGCAAAACTCGCAAATGTCGTTTTACTTTTTCGTTCCCACTTGATGCAGAGCGCTTTGCACACAAGAGAAGTGCTGACACCTCGTCCTACTGTGATTCACTCTTCAATAGATGCAACTACGGAGCAACATAAGCCATGGTATCAAGTTTATAAATTATTTTTTCCCGGCCACGGCGGCCGCATTTCGATGGGAGCGAAATGCGAAAACACCCGTGTACTTAGATTTAGGTGCACGTTAAAGAACCCCAGGTGGTCGAAATTTCCGGAGTCCTCCACTACGGCATGCCTCATAATCAGAAAGTGGTTTTGGCACGTAAAACCCCATAATTATTTTTAATTATTTTTTCCACACAGTGTAACAGAGCAAACGCGTACGGCGATGCTATACCATTTGAATAGGTTAGAGGAATCAAAGAAATTGAAAACCAATATCGTCGTAATTAACCAAACGGAGACCTTCGCCGGTAACATATTCGCTCTTCGTCAAAAAAATGCGTCAAATTTTATCGCCCATATCCACTCTCGTTTTTGCCACACTATGAGCATTGCGTCAAATTTTAGAGGAATAAGTAATGCTTCGTCAGGCATGGCCTTTGTCGTCATCGCTGCTGAAAGTTGACTGTCTAGCTGTCAAAACGGCATTAATGTCCACACTATTTGTCGCACTTCTAATATGGACATCAATATTTTTTACCATGCTAGCTTCCTTGTTTTAATGCGTGGAACTGATTTCATTTCGCAGTGCTGATACCAGCAGACTGGCTTTCAGGTGTAGTAGAAGTAATGGAGAGAAGGTAGGAAGATAATAGCAATCCACCAATAAAATAATCAAATCGAAGCTTCGCTATGAAATGCGATGAGCCATGTGGCACGGCACGCGTAAAGCACCAGAGCAAGAGGAAAAACAAACCACGATAAGGAAAATCGCAGTCATCATCTCCGATGAAGCGCGCTCAATTTCACATTGTTACTTCTCACAACCGCCACCTCTATTTGCCAGCGTGATTTTCCTCGCGCTTCTTCCTGTCTCTTTCATCGTCAGTTACCCCGTTGAGCTGGTACCAGCGCAGCTTTTTGTTTTATATCTGGCACGTATTTAGTTACCCCGTATGCCTAGCGATGTCCTTTCGTTCCACCTTGTTCACTTCTTTGGCTAGCCCTCTAGCTGCTTCTACGCGTTCTTCGCGACGCCTTTCTTCCTGATTTCAGTGTCTTGCACTTTTCTCTGCATTTGCCTGCTTTTCTGAGACTTAGGCACGAGGAGGGGGCAGGTAATGACCGGACATGTGTAATGGATGGGGCGTGCCTGCTTTCTCCGCCATTTATGGCTCTTCCACTCCTTTCCGGATTTTGCCTTCGCTCCGTTTACCAGCCCTCTTTATTCATCAATCCCACGCCCCCAAAGCCTCCCACGTCCTTCGTCATCCAACACCCCCGCGATTACCCTCCCTCGCCCATACCCATTAAGTTCGTGTAGCTTCTTTTCGGCAGGCTCGTTCCGCGGGCGGTACATCACAGGCCTACGGCTGTCTCTAACCATCGTGCATGATGCGCCTTCTGCGCCCTGATCTACTTCTCGCCACCGTCAGAACTGCTCCCCAATTTCAATCGGTGTGTGGTCGGTCTTTCTTTTTAAGTTTTACGTTGCCATTGTTCCTTTAGTCTTCGATTTTTTTCCGTGAGCACTCCGCCTCAGCAAAGAGCGTGTGCTCTCGTTAGGCAACGGGAGCCTGAAGGCTGTCGTCGTACCACCATAGTTTTCCTCTCCAATCTCACCTGAGGTGTACGCTGCCAATCTTTATCCGCTTCTATAGTCATCGTACCCGCCTTATCGCTCTCTCCTTATCGTTTCCTCGGAAAACGCAGCACCTTTCGCTTTGTGGAATCACCTCTCTCTCTCATCTAGGCCCGCGATCCTGATCTCACACTGGGGACTCGAGTCGCCAGGCAGGCTCGGGACGGCTGGCAGACAGACTCGCAGAGTGGCCGGGCATTGCAGCGCGATTCGAGAGCAGCACACCGCCACACCTCGAGAAAGAAATGATTTGCCGGCAGACGTGCCGGCAATCTGGCACGCTCGCTATCTCAACTCGGCAATAAGCGATGCGGCTGGGTTGCCGATCGTCGGTGCGCTTAGCCGCTACCGCTTCGTACAACCAGCATTTTCTTTTTCTTGTCTTCCATGCGCGTGCTCCCGGCGCACGTTTCCACACGATGCCTTTTGGCTTTCCTTCCACGACCTGAGAGCTTTTCTTCCTGTTTTCTTCATTTTTTTCAACTTGCTTAGGCAGGCTGTAGCCGCAGCCATTTCGTCCGCTCCGCGCTCGATTTCATTTCTCCCCGCGGGAAAAAAGGCGCCGTCCCAGACGGCATCCGACCGCGGTCGACTGCGGTCGTAAATTCATTGGGAGCGAGATCCGGGCTTGGAGGGCGAATGAATGCGCGCCGCGGCGTATACTGCACAGTCAGCTCTGTTTCGGACGTTTCAGCTACGGCTTTAAACGCGCACCGTGATAGGTCCAACATTGGAGCTGGCCCGTTATCTTCAGAGGTGCATTTGCTGAAGACACAATAACCGACTCGTTATTGAAACTTTAGCGCTTTGCGCCCCTCACGGCACCCGGAGCGTGCGTGTCGACAGTCAACGAGAATCGGTCACCGCGGTGCACCGTATATGGCTGTGGCTCTCAGTGGCTCGTACTCTGCTAAAAAGTTATTGGATTTTGTTCTTACTGCAAGAAACATTTACCCGCTTCGCTAAGAAATTTGTACAAGGCGGCGAATACGCGTCTTTGTCTTACGTATAAAAATATAAATTATAAATGTTAACAAAAAAAACAAAGTGCTCCTCTTCGATCAAATACATTAATGAGGGAAATGTTCTTCCTTGTCTAGGATGGCAGGATTCTTAATGTCGCATTGTTATTTTTTTATAAATAACTGGCGAACGCTGTCTTGGTGATCTCATCGTCTGCCATGATTAACGCTGTAATCACGCTTGAAACCTTCATATTTTGTGCGGTTCTGCATGGCCACTCGTCTCGGCTTCGCGCATACGAAAGCAGGACATGCCTTAGCAAGAACTTTGGCGAAATATACCTTTATGGACAAAATATTGGAAGAGCTCACGACCAAACATTCTCAGCTAAATGTCTTCCAGGTACAGGTATGCATAACTGCTAACTCAAAGAATGAAGATAACCAGGAGAATCCTTTAGTGAAATCGCAAGTCCAAAGGATAAAGTAAAACTAAAAGTGCTGAAAAAAAATTCGTGCGGTGCCAGTCCTAAAGAATGATTTTTTTCTTATACTGTACATCGCATTGCCTAAGCAAGACGTGTCCACCGACAGCTTTACGCGACGGCGCGTTTGTGGTTATCAGAGACACGTTTGCCGCAGACATCTTGCGATCATCCGGTAAACGACTGACCTAACGCCTCGTACACTCGCGATATAATTTTGTGCAGTGTACATTTGCCGTTGTCCGTCATTCAGACGAATGCTCGCCCGGTCCAGTGTGCCGTTGCAGCGTAGACGCCGTGGTGGCCGTGAAACGATTCCCAAGAGCGAAATATTTTCTCGCTCCTGGCTGACAGAAGCCGCAAGAGCCTTGAGGGCGAGAATATTTGCTGCCGTGACATCCGGTGTAATAATTTCTTCCTCTTCCCCTGTTACGTTTTTTTTTCAGCGTGACAGATTTATCGTACATAACTCTCGTTTTTCCTAAGTCGTGTATAGAGGTCACAACATTTTCGGTGCAGCTATTCGTTTGTTTCAGACCCCTTCATTCAGCTCTGCCTACAAACTTCGTTGAGTGCAGTTCCCAATTTGAAGCGTTCCCAATTTGACGTAGCACTGGAGAGGCTAACCGCACTTTGACGACTCGCTGAAATGAGATACAGGAGTACGCAGGCAGGTTGTGACCTGAGAAGGGCACGGACAACACAGAACAACCAGAGCCGTTTGGACAAATTGCAAGAACAACACTGCTAGTCCTTTTGTGAATCACTGTACCTTCGAAAACTACTTTCTTACATCTGGAAGACTGTTCGTGGCCTGCGCCCGTCTACGCAATAGCGACATCCTTTCATGCCCTTAACCCTACATCACTGCTAGACGCAACTTGAGGTGGCAAATGTTTCTTGTGCGCGGTTCGTTGGCATGTGCGTCACCCCCAACGCCGAAGACGTGAGTGTCGTCCCTGTGTCGCGCGTTCCAAAATTGGAAATCCCATTTCCAGGACTGGACGGCTCTTTGGCTGCTTTTAAACGCTCATCTTCACCAGGGCCCGACAGCATCACCTATGCAGCTCTCGCCCATCTTGGACAAGAGGCCAGGCAAGAGTGGTTAAATTACTACAACCACCCATGGTATGAAGGCATCGTCCCTCAGCAATGGAAGATTAGTAGTCTCGTGCCGCTACTCAAACAAGGAAAGTCGCCTTTCGACCCGAGGTCGCATCGCCCCATTGCCCTGGCAAGCTGCATAAAAAAAAGTCATGGAAAAGATGATTCTTACACGCCTGGAATGATATCTTCAACGCCACAATGTGTACCCTGACTCCATGACAGGTTTTCGACTAGGCAGATCATCAATAGACAACGTTATTGACTTCACAACATTCGTACAAAAACAGAAATGCTCCAAGCGCATATCTGTGGTGCTCTTTCTTGTTGTGAAAGGGGCGTACGATAATGTTACACATGAAACGATCATCGAGTCATTGGAGGCTGTTGGAATCGGTGGCCTAATGTTTCTGTGGACCCGTGACTATTTGACCAGAAGGTCCTTCTTTGTGCCGACCGAAGATGGCCCGACTGACAACTATTCTACACATGGTGGCATACCACAGGGCGGAGTATTGAGCGTTATTCTTTTTACCCAGCTATGGTTTGCTTTGCTGAATTATTACCAAAGACAATTCACCTATAAATGTACGCTGACGATATTTGTCTTTGGTCTTCTGCGGTGACTCGTCTTCAAGTGCGCTCAAGAATTCAGCAGGCAGCCAGCCTAGCCTGTTCGTATCTCAGCTAACAAGGCCTTAGAGTGTCCATCGAAAAATGCATGTTAATCGCGTTTACGCGCAAACCCATGACACCGTAACCTGTTTCTCTCAACGGCCAGTCTATCAAATACCAGAAGTCCCACTGCTTCTTCGGTGTGATTACTGACAGGGACCTTTCATGCAGCCCCCACTGCATCTACCTGAATCGGAGACGAACTTTGATTGTACATATACTGAGGCACCCGTGCGGAAAAACCTGGGGTACGTTGTTACGGTCCATGCTGCAGCTGTACAGAGCACTCTTTCTGGACTTTTTATGGCCAAGCTTGCCGGTTTGGGCGAACACGTGTAAAACAAACATTCGTACCCTCGAAAGCTTGCAAGGCCAGGCTCTACGGACATGTCTTGGACTACCACGATGCGCCTCGACTCACTGAGCAATCATGATTACTAGACATTTCTTGGTTCCAACATACATAACGATTGACAACCTTAGAGCACACATTCGACATCTGTGTCACGTACCCAGTCATTATATTGCTGCTTTGTCAGCACAAATACCCCAAGCCACATTTTCATACTTGTTGCGACACATCAAGGCTACCTTCCGTCGGACTTTACACCAGCAGCAAGACCACTGTTACCGCTGCTGTTCCTACGACAACCCACAAGTACGCCTGATGATTCCGCGAATTACGAAGAAGACCCGCCATTCAACAGTCACTCTACGTCATTTCACACTGTCAAAAAAATTAAATTATAGGGTTTTAGGTGCCAAAACCACTTTCTGATTATGAGGCACACCGTAGTGGAGGACTCCGGAAATTTTGACCACCTGGGGTTCTTTAAACTGCACCTAAATCTACGTACACAGGTGTTTTAGCATTTGGACCCCATTGAAATGCGGCCGCCGTGGTCATTTCACACTGCCATTACTGAACGAAGCATATGAACAAATAATGCACATTTACACCGATGAATCTGTCTCAACGGCCAGCTCCACAGGCGCTGTTATCATCCCGGCCTTACAAGTTACAATTACTTTCAAAATGTCCTATATAACGACCTCTATGGCAACAGAACTTGCCGGTCTACGTGGCGCTGTTGATTGCATCACACAAGCCAAACCTCGAAAGTGGGTCGTTTTTTGCGACTCCAAGGCAGCCCTTCAGTCTGCAGTCAGCGTTACGACGCAAGACCCATGAACAACTAGTGCTTGATGCTAGAGAGGTTCTCCATGAACCCCTCATAAGCGGACATGACATCATTTTCCTATGGCTTCCGGGGCACTGTGGCATCGTCGGAAATGACCTTGCTGATGATGCCACCCGGTCAGCCCATAAAGAAACCCTGACACTTCCTATACCCTTATCAAGGACAGATGAGGCGAGGAGTCTTCGTTTACTTGCTGAAACCAAGACTGAAACTTTGTGGAACACCCCGATTTTCTCTAACTGCCATCTACGCCGTCTGGATCCTACATTGAAACTGCAGATTCCATCGAACTCCTCCTGCCATGATGCAACTTTACTGTGCCGCCTCTGGTTAGGGGTAGCGTTTACGAAAGCCTCCTCATTCCTTTTTTGGAATGCCCGACACACCGATCTGGGACTCATGCAATTGAGAAGGGACGATTGAGCACGTGTTTTGTTCTTGTGATCTCTATGACAACGAACGGGACGTTCTTCGGAGGGTGTTAACCGGATTAGATAACAGACCATTTTCATAGACTAAGATTCTCGGAACATGGCCCCATGCGTCGCAGGCTTACAAAGTGACGCGGGCCCTGCTACGTTTCATGAAAGCGACTGGTCTCAGTGAGCGATTATAGGAGTGAAGTTTTGGACATCCGCATGTACTCACATCGATAGTACCTTCGTCCCTCCCTCTCCTTCCTTTTCTTCCCTTAAACCCCCTCCCCTGTGTAGGGTAGCAAACCGGACGTGCGTCTTGTTGACCCCCCTACCTTTCCTTTCAACTTTTTCTTCCTCTCCTGGTATTGACAAAAATGGAATGGGCCTGCTTAAAACTGAGCACAGAGACTGCTACCAACACTAGTAAAAATTCATTGAAATTATCAGCAGTGCTCGTTGAAGGGTTTCCCGGAGTAATGTGCTTTTTATCACCTATACCCATAACTTTGCGCATAAACTTCCTTACTCCCTCGACATCACCGCTCCGTTGGACATTCCTAGAACTATACAGTTTCTTGACTTTTGTCATCATCCAAACTGTCTTATTTCTAAAGTATCTAAACTGCTTTTTATAGTATGTGTTCGTTTTGTTTTGTTTCCATCTACTGAAGTATGTGTCCTTTTTTTTATCACATCTAGAATATTCTGTGTTATCCATGGACATATTCCTTCCTTGTATTTGCGGCCTGGGTATTCTTGCGTTGCTTGACCAATTACATTCAATATATGGCGCATAAAGTTTTCCCATTCAATGTCAGCATTACTGTCGTAAAAGGCTTCAAAATCTACAGATTCAAGTAATTTACGCACAGTACCGTAGATTATTTGCCTAGTTCCTTTCGGATAATTATGACAGGAAGGATGTAAATAAGCACGAGGTATAAACAAAAAAGTGAGGCAGTAATCAGCAATGGTAATGTCGTACACTCTGGCGGGAACAGTAATGTCAGTTTCACAAATCTTGTGATCAATCAGTGAAGGACAACTGTCACTTATTCACGTAGGGGCTGTGATCACGTTCATTAGATTATATTGCTGAAGCAGCAAAAGGTAGTAACGACCTTCATCTTTAAGATTCTGACCATTTACGAACTTCCGATGCAAGTTTCGTGACCATTGAAAGCGATGAGGGACCCTGGAACTTCGAGATCTCATTTGATCCTTCGGTAGAAGCGAAGTCTGAAGGTTGCTTCTAATGAGAAGCCACGAGCTGTTTTGAAAGTATTATTTAGATCCACATGAACGTTTTGCGAAAACAGGTTTATTCCTCCGGCTTCCTTTAAAAATTATAGTCAACTGCGTGATAATTTACTGCAAGTGCTGCAGACCATTTACGTAATCATTCAGCGATCTATGCCGCCATGGCAACAGATATGCGCGCGACTGGAAATCCTCACCATATTTTACTTATGTGGCTCCCCATTGCTTTCCGAATATACTCTAAAATCCCGGAGATCTGCGACCCGAAATAATATTTTGCACAACCAACACATAATACCCATTCGCAGCTCCTAATTTTCGCGACTCATTTATGCTGCCGTCGCAAAACCATTGCTCAAGCACCCTGGCGTGCTTGAAGTTGTCGTGATATTTTCAAATCTCCAAATTAGCGATGATTATTAAACGTTAATCGAACAACGAAATAAAATGGTTTCGGAGTATTTGTATTATAGGAGCATATTGGAGTAAAATTCTGTCATTGAAAATTAGAGTGGGAGCAGAGTTTGTCTAATAATCACGCTGCGCCAATGGCCCATTCTGTTTCTAGTGCGGTGTAATAGAACCATCTATATACAGGCCCACGTTAAGAGGTTCACTGAAGGTAGTGGCACAACGCAGATGGCGAGAGATATAGGACACCCTTTCTTGCTACAGTGGCACCAATAATTGAGGCCTTCGCGCTTCCTAAAGGCCGTCTAACTGCGCGCTTAGGTACACGCACTTCCGACAACCTATTTAAATACGTGCGAAAGCGAACCAAAGAGAATAGGGCCATGAGCGACAGCTTCCTTCTTCGGCTACCGTAATGAAGCTCTCCTCTGTTCTCGGATGTCCTTTCTTCAACGCAATGTCCTGTTCTCCTACTTCTCGTTTCTGTCTCTCTCCTTTCGTCACCTTCTGTACTTTCCTTCCTTTTTAATTTTTGGTACTCCCTGTTGTTGACGTCACTCGTCCCACACTGCCAACCCATCCGCTCTGGAATAGGAGAGCAGGGAAGAAGACGAGATCGGGAACAGACAAAAAGTAATACAACGAACAAGTGGCCCAACGATCAAGAGAGCCAAGTGATGTCCATTCGCAGACGCGGTTTCTTCACCGTGAGGACGCAGTCTAGTATTTGCTGCGCAGGTCAATTCCAAACTCTGCGCTCGCTTATTCCTTTCGCCTCAGCTTACTTTCGTTTCTATAGCGTCGTCATCCAGTCCGCGTTCTTTGTTTCGGCGTTAACGTTCTGATTTTCTTGCTTCTATCTCTCTCTCCCTTGTATTTCGCTCGTCCGCTTCGAGTACGCGTTGTTTTCTGGAGACGCGAGGAAACGGGGCCGCATTTGCCTGACACTTTGGTGGAAGTCGGGGCGGTCGAACAGGCAATGGAACGAGAATAGAGCGAGCGAACAAAAACGTAAGTGACCCCGAGATAAAAGGAAATGTAAGCGAAACAAGAGGAAGGCAGAAGGCAAGGTGTCTCGAATAGCTGTTGTATAGGGCTCAACCCGGTTACGCAGGCCTTTCTCACGGTCAGCCCCATTTCAAGAACGGTGTTCTCTCTCGGCCGTTTGTCTCTGAGAGTGGTTGGCGAGCGACTTTGTTCCGTTGGCTCGCTGCTACCGCCTTCCCGCGATGACTCGAAGTAAGAAGAAACAATACGAGATCAAGGAGCTCAGCGAGAAAACAAAACAAAAGGAGCGTGGCAAGCGAGACGACAGCCAAGAAGAGTTCAAAGGGCGACGTGCAACGAAATTACTCCTTATCGAACTTCGCCGTCCCTCGCTCGGCGAAAGACGACAACCAGCGAGAAAGAACAAAAGGACGAAGACAGAGACAAACACTCGGTCTCGCGTGAAGCTCTTGCGCTCTCATGTTCCGATGCCCTTCCAGCGCGAGTAGCGTGACTCAAGATGCTCGCACGCGATGGTGTCCCGATCGGTCGGTGTTTTCACGTGCCTTGACCTTTGTCTCGCTGCGATGGGGTTGTGTTACCCCCTTTACTGACCATTTTGCTTTTCAATGTAGCCTGACCAGTAGCTTACAGCGATTCTTACAGCGAACGGCATTTCAACGTTCAAAGAAAATCAGATAGCAGAGTTCTGCAAGCGGGCACTCTTGTTCTGGGTCCATCCTGCTTCAGCGTTCTTAAAAGCAGATGTTAGATGCGATAAAAAATTGGTAACGGTAAATTCAATTTTTTGCTAGAGGTGTGCAAAAAGTGTGAACGGACAAGCAAGGCCTGCTTGTTTTACACTTCGATTGGAAGGATAAGATCGACTTGAGCGTGAACGGCGCGAAATTTTGTTTCGTTTACATCTAGACAGAACAATTCCAACTTTCTGACCAAGTGAAGCAGAATAAAAAACACAAAAAAATGATCTTTGAAAAAGTCGGGCGCTCTCTTAGGGACTTCTGTGCGGCGCATATGAAGAACACAAGTTTGAAATAAAACAGTGTGCGTGCGCGCGAGCGCGGGCGCGCGTGTGTGTGTGTTATCAAACTAGCGAAATGTTTAGGAGCAATACATTATTTCTCTCGTGCATAGGTACGATTACTACATTACGTAAACATTGAGCCCGATTACAGAAGTCCGAGAGAAAAAAAATAACTAAAAGAAAGGCAGGGAGGTAAACTTCAGAACTAATCTAGTTTGCAAACAACCTCAGGGGAATGGTGACATAGGAATAAATAAACAAAAAAGAAAGATTGAAGTTATACTGGTCTGGCTGTCCGATTCTTTAATCTAACCCGGCCGTACTTAGAAAACGGAGCAGTGCTTAAAACGCTGCCACGTAGACGTCTGTGAAGGTCAGCAACCTAGAGTGCTATATTTTGATGCCAATGCGAAATGCATATAAGTTTCTAAAGAGCACTCAAATTGAAATACAGAACACAATAGCATTGATTACCATCGTTGCAGGCCGCAAAGAAGTTTGGCCTAGAGACAGGGGTCAGCTGGCATCAATCAGTTGGCATCAGACAGCTGGCGCAGTATACTTGAAGTGCCTGCTCTTGAAAGCACGATAGAGACACTCGAACCTCGTTATAATGAAGTTGAAGGGAGAGTAGAAATTACTTTATTACATCCATTACTTCTTTATATCCGATATTGCCACTTTCTGCGATATACGCCCGATGGGGTGCACAGTCCTACGCGGCCTTGAAGAAGACGGTCTAGAATAAGAACACAGCCTTGCGGCCCGCGAAACCACTAGACGGCCACGCTTGCGACGTACTTTCAATAAAGCAACAACAAAATCTTGGGCGTGTGCAACAGGCGACTTCTTAGCGCTTCACGCGTCAGCCTTTACATAGCTGCCTTCTGTTCCATTGTGATAGTGTTTCACGTCTGCATTCCGCTTGGCTCGCCGCGGTCGAGAAGACCACGGCACGAAACACAACTCTCCACTGTGTGATCGAGGAGGGAAGCGAACTTCGGCTCGGCGCCTCCGAGATTGCGCTGGTGCCAATGCCATCTCTGGAGCCACGCCCAGCTCCCACCCTGCGCGGAGCGCCGTAGAGAAATAGAGGTGTGAATGCACTAATATTTCGCACCACCGCGCATAGCCACGCGGCACGCAGGGACGCGCAAGAGAGGTCAGTGGAGAAGTGCGACAATGAGCCGCTGCTTGTGCACAGATGCGTAGCTACGCGTAGTGGGGAGAAAGACCAGTGTTGCTCGACGGCGCATTCGACGCGGGAACGCGGGAGTTTAGAACTGCCGCGATGAACGAGTGTCATATATACCCCGCGGAAAGCGATGTACTCGGCGCGCAACGGTAGGGTAATTTGGATGCGAAATCGTCAATTGTCCTATCGACGCTTTTGAAAAGCACAATTTGTCCTTTAGAAAAGCGCAATTTCACTTTGTTAAAGCGAAGCTTTAAATACACGCATCTCTATAGAGATTTCAAGGAGAAATTCATTTATCTCGTCGTATCGATTATTTCGTTAAATCCATTTTCATTATAATGAGGCTTGAGGGCAGATTATATCAATGTGCCACGTTCCCAAAATGTGTCAGATTTTGAATTTGTCCCATTTGCAATGTGCCACACTTCCGTGGTCATGTCATCCACGGCTTAATGAAGCTCTAAGGTGTTGTTGATACCTTTTAGACACGTTGTGGACAGATAAGGTGCCCCAAGCATTTTGTAATTCGTTGTGGTTGAGCGCAATTATGTGAGGGAAAAGCAAGCAAGCAAACAAGAACAATATGGTGCTCTTCAATGTGGAAGAATGCTGATGTCACAGCAAATGAGTTCAGAGCCGAAGAACTCACTGGAGTCTGCTCTCTCTCTCTCTCTCTCTCTGTCTCTCTCTCTCTCTGCCTCTCTCTCTCACTTGTTTTTTCTTCTTGATTTCAGGAACAAAAACATGTGCGAAAAATGCGTCCAGACGATGAAGTGGGAAGAGTAGTCCTGCATCACTCGCTAATTTTGCAGGCGAGGACATTCGCTGTGCATGAATGGTGCGTGTAAAGACTGTACGTACATACGTGTGCTGGCTGCGCGCACAGAAGCGAGGTGGTGTCAACAGAGTCGGCCAATCTTTCAAAGATAAGACCTCAGGGGACCGACAGGGAGCAATCTTCGGAGTGGCCTACGAGAAAAGACCATTGAAATGCCACTGGCAAAACAATTGTAACTGGAAAAATCTGCTCTTGAACGCATGGTGCCTGCCACTATGAAACAGTACATGATACAGTACGAGCCATGGTGTTATGACTCACTTCTGGTGAGTCCGTATGTAAAAAGGTTTTAGTACGTTGCAGCGAACTACTGAAAGTGGCCTTACATAGTTACGTTTTGAAATCCAACCGTTACCAACCGCGATAACCTCGAGGCTCATGGTGCAGGCAGCACAGTATATGCCCCCCGCGCTGTGTGGTTGACAGTTTGTTCTCCTTCCCGTTACATTTGACGCCAGGAATACTTTGTGGCTTTCGCAGGAAGCCGCATTCTGCTTTTGCTCCGTGTAGCACTGACGTTTTCGTGCGATCCAGTTTGCATTGATGATTCCCTCGCAGTGGCGACCTCGGGTACACTCATGCGTGCTCAGGATCCATTATTTCCGAACACCTTGACACTAAACACGTTATCGGCATCTGCGCAGGCGCGTTCATCAAATGATGGCTTGAGCATCTCAAAAGTTTTCTGGGTGTCGTTTATATATTTATTATTTCTTTCTACGAAAGACACGCAAACAGACAATCGCACGTGCGCACAACGCTGTTCAAAGCATTGTGGACAGATTGTGTGAGAGCTGCCCCGCAATACTCGCGGTGCGCGGCGTTGCGTAACCGGTGGATGTTCATTTGAAAAGGGGGCGTTCGATTTTCTAACGCCCCGTGCCCGCTGCTGATAAGAAGAGGCCTGCTGCGTGGGCGCGGCGAGCGCAGCCGAATCGCAAAACTTCAATCACCAGTGCACCTGATCTCGTCGTTGCAGCGGGGCGCAGGCGCAAACACGTAAAGAACGCACGAATGGACGCCCTGTTCCACAATAGGCGCGGTTGCCTGCGTAAACGATTTCACAGGCAGCAGGATTGCGCCGGGGCACGAACGATAGGCGAAACGGGACGTAAAGCACGGCTGAAGCCGATCACAGCTCAGTGCCGAAAGAGACACACGGTGAAGGTTGCCTCAATCTGCGTTCGGTTCAATAAGGAAAAGGGAGGAGTATAGCGGCATGACAGGCAAAGTGAAATTGCAACTAAAAAATCTTAAGCTGTTATGATGTAACTTCTCAAACAAAAAGGTGCACGCCAAAAAAAAGAGGGGGGGGGGAGAGAAGGAGAAAGGAATAGCTTATTTTGTGGCAGAGAGAGAGAGAGAGCAAGATAAGGAAACGCTGGAAGGTGAACCAAGTTGCACCAGGTTTGCTACCCTGCCCTGGAGGAGGGTAAAGCGCGAAGAAAAGGAAAAGGAAAGAGAGAAGGAAACTGATAACAAGTAATGCACGTGCCAACACAACAGCGTTCAGTGCGAAATCAAAGTGGTGAGCTCGGCGATGTTAGCCAGTGACAACCGCTTACCATGCGTTTGTTCCTTGTGATGCAGATCCTGCTTCCGCCTTTTTGGCAAACCTATTTCAACGCCAATAACAAATGATTTCATCAAGCAGTGCAAAAGTTACCTCACCATCGGACCTGACCATTCAACAGTGAACGGCTTTGTGACATCCACGGACACCAGGGCTACAAAGGCAGCACTGCATCCAGGCATCGACAGTGGGCTCAGCGATCTTACCCAGGGACGACCGTTTACCATGCGTTTGTTCCTTTGATGCATGTTAGTTACAACGTCACAATACGTAGTGATAACCGATTTCTAGTCATTCTGCTAAGCCGATATGCATGTTTAAGCGCTGACTATGATTGTTTCTGCTGTACCTTGCTGCTTATTTATGGTGATATCGAAGGGAACCCAGGGCCCTCAGTTGAGAAAGTGTTTCAAAAGCTCATGGGAGGGCAGCAGGCGATAAGAGCTGGAATCTCTGAATTGAAAATTCGCATTCAGTGCACAGAGAAAGCAGTAGCTTCATTTAATAATCGCTGGTCTAAACTGGAGCAGACTACAGATGATGTAGGGGCGTTGGCTACAAACGTAGCAGCCCTACAGACCACCGTGGATAACATACAGGTTACGCTGAAGAAAACTCAGGCCAAGATCATTGGTCTAGAGGACCACATCAGAAAATTTAACGTAGTTGTGTTTGGTATTTCGAATATTCCCAACGATTCCGAATCCGAATTACGTCAGATGGTTATTACGGAGAGTTTTGAAGGCCTCATAGGCGTCAGCTGTACATCAGTCAGTCGTATACACAGGCTTAGTAAACCCTCACCGAAATAGCCCATAATCGTTCGCTTTCAAGACTCCAGAGAAAAAGCTGTGTTGAACAATGCATTAAACTGAAACGAACAGATATTTCCATTCAATACGATTACAGCGCTGACACTCTTAGACGACGCAAATTTCTTTGGGACAATGAAAATGACAAAAAAGGAAAAAAAGTTTGGCTCATTCGCGACAAATTTTGCACTTCTAGGCGTGGGATGACGAAACTATGTCTCGCGTATTCTTACCTAAACGCGATAGTCGTCTTCCCCCAACCAAAAGATAGCTGTCAAAAACAAGTCAGCTACGCCTCCTTTCTGTCAACGCTCAAAGTCTGGTAAATAAAACAGATGCCTTCGAAGCACTTCTTCTTTCGTACGATCCACCCGTCTGTGTGATTACTGAAACTTGGCTGCACGAATATATACGGAATGATGAAATTGTGCCACCTAGGTACAAACTCTTCCGGCATACTAGGGGTTCTCGGGGCGGTGGTGTAGCAGTTATTGTAAAAAGGTCTATTGAAGCCGTTTCCAATGAAGAAATCGCTGGATGCCAAAATGTATTATTGAAAGCCATCTATTCAGTATTGGAGTCCCTTTCGGACAGCATTTAACAAAGCATTTTTTTCCGAACACCGACGCTTCAAACATGGCAAAAAAACGTGCCTATCAAGAAAAAGACCGCACCTGGAATCTGCCGCTACACGAAAATAACTGCCTGCGTTATAATGACCCAGAAATGAGACCGAAAATTCCACGAGTACTTCCTCAACACTTGGAGACATTGTACCATCGTCTTCGACTGAACGTGGCATACACGAACAGTTATCTGTACCACCTAGAGCTTATCACTAACCCCTACTGTGATAACTGTGGACACTTAGAGACAATGGAGCACATATTACTAGAATGTCCCGCGTACCGCGACGAGACACAATTTTTTGAGCAACAAATGAACATGATTTGCCACGATCTGTTAACATTACCCAACATCTTAGGTCCAATGCCCGGCCCTTTTAAACAGCGGTGGGTTTTGGACTTATTGTTCAAATATCTGTCAGAAATTTTACTATTAGGAAAGCTTTAAAGATTGAACATTTCATGTACAAAAGCCTAAATTTACCCGCCATGTCACCTGTATATATTAGTACCAGCTCCACTTGTGCATTTGATATTTATTTTTATTATCGTTTTCTCCCACTCTCCTCTGGAATCTCTGAATCCCATTCCCCATCCCTATACAGAGTAGCATGCCAGCGGTTGTATATATATGCGCCGGCAAAATTCTCTGTTTTTCCAATAGAGTCTCTCTCTCTCTCTCTCTCTCTCTCTCTCTCTCTCTCGCTCGCTCGCTCGCACTCGCTCTCAGCTATTCAGAATTCACATTCTTCATTTGCGCGGTGTGCTGCCCCCCAAGCGAAGATCCTGTGTTCATGACTAATCTATACGACAAACTTGTGAGGCTACGAAGGAATAACGTTATAGTAACTGGTGAATAACTTGTCTTCGTTCGACTGGACCCATATTAATTATGGAACTTCCTTGCATAGCAATGCACTTTTCGACATTATGTTTTCATCAAACTTGGATCAAACGGTGCACGAATACACTCGCGGCAACTCCATTCTGGATCTTTTATTTATTAGTGAAATATCTTAGGGAGCATCTGTGAAAGTTGAGAACGGAATATTGGATCATAAGTTAACATACTTCTCTTCTATGTTGTCACCTAAACAAGCTAAATTGCCTAAAACAGTCACCTTTAGGAAAGGTTTCTCTCGGCCCGATGAAACCTCGATTATCGATCGCCCGGATTTAGTTCTTAACTCCACTGAAAATGATGTCGAGGCTATGCGGTATAAATTTTGTGGTGCAGTCAGGTTTTGTATTGATAGGTTCGTCCCTTCGAATGGATAACCAGAAAAATTATTCACATTAAGCGCAAAATTAGGAGACTGAGGAAGCAAAACAAGGAGTCAACGCCACTTTTTGCCGACTTAAAACATAGCATGTCATATAATATAAGCGAATCAAAAGTAGTTATTTCTCCCGTGGTCTAAATTTGCTAGCAACGATGTTCAGAAATTCTGGCGCTATTTTGAGAAAGTAAATGTTACCGGAGCCTCAGCCATTGACGCTTGGGAGATCGCGGAACACCTTAACCGATATTTTCAGAACATTTTTTTTAAGGCCTGAACAACACGAACATCAGTGCTCAAATTGTGCAGGATCGCAAAATATTACAATCACTCGTGAATGAGTCTTAGGCATGCTTCTTAATCTTGACGATAGCGAATAACCAGATCCTGCTGATATACCCAATGCTTTCCTAAAGCGTTACGCCGAACAGATATCTACATTTCTGACTGGCCTTTTCCAGCTATCACTTGTTTCAGGTGAAATACCAGCAGATTGGCGAAAAGCACGTGTTGTCCCAGCTTATAAAAAAGGTCGAGCTTTATATGCCGCAAACTATCGACCAATCTCGATCACAAGCACGTGCTGTAATATGCTCGAACGTGTTATAGCATCATACATTCAGGAACATTTAGAAGACAAACATGTATTATCAGAATTCCAGCACGGTTTTCCAAAGGATTACCTATTGTCACGCAACTGATACCGACTGTACGTGGACAGGGAAGTGTCTGAACGGGAATGGTCAATCAGATGTGTTGTTACTAGACTTATGCAGAGTGTTTGACCGTGTTTCGCATGCAGAACTGCAGTTTAAATTGGAATGCATTGACCTTCCTCCTAGTATTGTTCACTAGATCAAAGCCTATCTCAGTGATAGGAAACAGTACGTCACCATTAGGAACTGTTCTTTTCGGTTGTTAGATCTTACCTTTGGCGGGCACCAAGGAAGTGTTCTGGGTCCGCTCCTTTTATTAGGTTTTATTAATGACTTGTTAGATGTTATTCCTAGAGAAGTGTCTGCCCGGCTATTTGCCGATGATTGTGTTTAAATAAATTACGTGCACAAAAGATTAAAAAATATTGCAGGACATTTTACAAGCTATTACCAATTGGTGTACAAATTGGGGTATGCAGTTAAACATTGAAAAAACGGTACTTTTAAGAGTAACAAGGAAGGCTAACCCGTGTATTTTTATATACCAGTTTCACAACAATAATATTTTGGAGGTTGACACCTATAGATACCTTGGGATTACGCTGACAAAGAAATTAATCTGGTCGAAACACATATCTGAAACTACAGCTGATGCGCATCGGAAACTGTGGTTCCTCAAGCAAAAACTTAGGACTACTCCTGCCAGAACTAAACAGCTTGCATATAACAACTGCGTGAAAGCTAAACTTGAATACGCGACGATAGTGTGGGACCCGCATAATAAAAAGACATCGTACAACTCGAGCGTGTACAAAGAAAAGCTGTATGGTTTATTTCTGGTAAATATAAAAGACATGATTCCCCTTCCATGCCAATGAAACAGCATAACATGCGCACTTTATGATCCCAAGGGAAAGTTAGTCGCCTCATCTTTCTTAACGGTGCCTGCCAGAAAAAATAAAAATCAAATTACTTAATCGTGCCAAAACTCATTGTACGAGGAGGATAAGACACACGCAGGAACATTCACTGGCAACAATTTTAGCTTTTTCCCTAGAACTGTATCTTATTGCAATGCCTTACCTTCTCATATTTCTAGGCCAGTAATATTGCAACATAATTGGAATGTCACCTTTGTGTTTCATGAGATATTGGTTTGGTTTTTCGATGCGTGTCATTATTTGATTGGTTTTTGCTTGTTTGTTTTTTGTTTTATTTATCTGCTAATTTTGTTTGAGCGTGTTTGCTATTTCTTGTTATGTAAAATGATTGACTGTGCTCCTCCTGCCAGGACCAACATGGTCTACAGTATCTGGAATAAATGAATAAAAATAAAGATGGTCACAGAGCTTTGCGTCTTTAAAAAGGTACAGTGGTGCTCTTACAACATTCTGTGCGGATGACGGCCGACTCAGCAACCATATTCTTCGGCTTTTAATGGCCTGCTGACATTTCATTTGGCAAAAAACAAGATGACCATTTTCAAGCATCATATAAACAACAGAAAGAACATTTTACTGAGCAGCACTCCTTTAATAGTGGTTTTTGCTTTAGAACAAAATGTACTCACGGCGTTCTCAATCATATTTCCCATCTCATAAGGAGTCAACAAAACTTCCCGCATAACAAATTTCCGCGATCTTTTCCTCACTACTCTATACAGTCGTCCTCTTTACCTCTCTGTAGAGTAGCCGAAGTAATGACAACTGTGATAGTTGGTGCGGCCAGGGGACATAAATATGGGTAGCCAACAAGGGTAGCCAGATGGGCGCTCTTACGGATAACGTTCCCCAACATTGTTCTTTATATTATTTCTCCCGTACAGTGAGTGTAACTGACAATGCAAAAAAGAAAGAAAAAAATGCAAGACAACGAGTTAGTGCTGATGGTGTGCGTCCAGGCCCATCCCAATAGTGACGGTGGATGACTGCTTTTTCTTGTGGCGAAGGATCCTTGCGGAAAAGAGTACACGTAAGGAGGCGAGTGACTGAAGCGATGCTAGCAAGGCAGTGTGTGCATCTTTTTTCTGTTTTACTTGCCTTCCTTTCATGTTCCTTCTTTCTCTTCAAATTTCTATTTTTTTTTCTTTTACTACAAACGCCCTGCGGCCTGTCGTTAGCACCCTTTGGTTGAAACCGGATGTCGTTTAAACGTTGCAGCCGCTGGCCCCTGCGCCGACGAACAAGGCAATTCTGTCCTCCTGCTTAACAGTGTTGCGCCCAGTTCTGTGCACCAAGCTGCTTGATATCGGTTTGTTCTCGGTTCTGTTTGTGCAGAGCAACACGAACCACGTTTGTATATACCTCGGCACAGATGGCACGTACGCACTGCTGATTAGCTCACGAAATTCTACTTTTTTCAATGCCCATGAAACTGCGGAGAATACCCATATTGCGGCACTAAGCTCAGAAAGTACGCAAGTCAACTGGAAAAAGGGGAGTTGCGACGACCAATAACTACGTTGAGGCAACAAGAGAAATTCTAACACTAAACTTTTTTTTTTTTGAACAACGGCGTTACACTCAAGTTTGAGAGTTCCCGTATACATGTGTGCAGGTGTTTTGCCCGCTTCATCCCGGCGCTCTTGTTCAATGTCCGTTACAGCCGCTCACACCAGAGTGTTCCCACGCAAATATTTGCCTCGCATCTAAGACGATTGAGAACGGAGTAATGAGGGCTCTTCCGGAAGTCGAGCAACGAGAAAATGCAAGAATATTTCTCAGTATACCGTTATAAAGTTGCAAGTCATGTTCAGACAACGGCTATTTCGACTACTTATTTCTCTGAAACACACTACAGCCAACGAGAGAGAGAAAGCACAAATAGAAATTGGAGCGATATCCACAGGAAGAACGTCCGGTTTTACCGGACGTTCTTACACGTTTTTAGAACGACTTTAGAACGACTTTACACGGGGGAAATGGAACGACATTATTATTTGTTTTGAACACAAATATACAGTTAACATGAAAGGGAAAGCGAGGAGCAGGCTGGCAACTGCCACCGGAAGGGGAACAACGCCTGCCTAATCGTCAGAAGGGAGGAAACAGCAACACAGAAATGGAAGATAGGAAGGAGGGGAGGAAAGAGGAAAGGAAGAGCAACAGGGCAAATCTAAAGAATAAAGTAGAGCACAGCACAGATCACAGACAGTAGGGCCGGTCACTGAAGGTCACCGCTACTACAGAATCTTGAATAGAATAGTGTAGAGGGTACCAACGTGAACTTAAGTTAGTTAACTCTAGAAAAGTAAGCAGAATGCGATGAGCCTGATCACGTTTAGACGCACAGCCACTGGGATACAAACATTCGTCGAGTGTCAGACACCGCAGGCCAAGGAGGTGATAGTCTCACAGGCGAGCGTGAATGATACAGTCTGAATATTGCCCCCACAGAAAATGATGCACGGACGGTCACCATGGTACAAACAACGATGCACGCGCTTGCGCTAAAGTTAAATTGCTTTGACAAAGAATTTCTTTAAACGCCTTCTCTCCTTGTACAGTGACAATAATGCACCAACACTACGGAACCTTAAGCTGCCCGTTAATTGATTTTAGTGGTTGCCAGCGCTTTATTACACGCGCGGACGAGTCATATTGAGGTGTGGTACGTAAAACCACTTTCGCGTTAAGTGGGGTACGTGCGAGTGCAGCTACCCGCAGACTGAAGCTGCTGACAGGGACTACTGTTATGGAGCAGCACATCGACGGGTGTAAGCGCGCGGTAGAAAGGTGCGACGTACCCTAAGCCAGTAAAGTAGAGTGCGCTGCATACAACTGCTAATACAGCGCATGGCCGCAACAACGGCCAGTTTAACTGGCCGTCTTTAGTCGCTTCGTGTAATAACGCTGCGCCCTGAGGCTCAAAGTGTTGTCCTGACGCGAAGCGATCGGTAAAAGGCAGGAAGAGGTAAGGGGGGTAATGGCCTCAGCAGGTCAGGTAAGCACGAACTACGTCCACCGTTCGCCCGCCTCAGTCTCCTTATAATATCTGACTGGTGGCTGCGTCTCTATTTTTCAGTTTTCGGTAACCAAGCACACGGAAAAGCCATAAACATTTAATAGTACTCTCTAAAAACGTACTAGTTTGTTTATATTAGTTTTTATAAGTGAAATAATGCAGGAATAATAATCTGACAAGCAGAAAAGCTGCCGCTATCGTTAGGACTAGCGTTTGAAGTACAATGCATGGTCTGCATAACCAAGTTGAAAACAAAATCTTCTTGCGGCCTGCGGGAACAGCATTTGTTTTTGTTTTCTTTTTCAGAAAAAACAAACAGTTTTATTACATCGCGAAATTTTCTATTACAAGGGAACTTGGATTTTTATAGGTCTCTCTCTCTCTCTCTCTCTCTCTCTCTCTCTCCCTCCCTTTATTTTAGTAGACAGGAAAGCAATCTTGCAGGCAACAGGACATAAGTCAAACACTTCCTCCGGAGTCATCAATGCACCTAACAAATGCAGCATAGAGCAACCAAACAAAGATGTTTTCTAAAGTATCAGCACGTATGCGACGTTGAGGCCTTAGTTGAGGTGCTTAGGTGAGGCCCTACAAGGCCACGAAGGCCCTACTGCATACTTGCCCCAGTAAGGGTTTATAGACATTCATTGACTTTGCAACATCTGGGTTTCATTTGTTTGTTGATACCTACTTATTCATTTATTTATTTTATTTTATTGCTTTTGTTTATGCATTTTCCCCCTTATGTCGAATCTCAAGTAGAAAATGCTGCATAAACCAAGGCTACCATCATCAACTTCCAATAAACTCTTTCTCTCTATCTGGCCTTCTTCTTCTTCTTTGTGTAGACAGACAGACAGACAAAGAACTTTAATTACAAGGTCCTGAGAAGCTTTGCCCTAGGGCAGAGCTGCGGGCCGCTCCCACGTGGGGACGGGTAGGCCGAGCCTAACCGCCGCATCGTGGGCTCTCTGGACAGCCCAGGTTTGACGTGAAAGGTCTGAGCTCTGGATGGCAGAGCTCCATTCTTCTTCTGTGATGCGATTTGGTCCCTGTAACGAGGGGCATCGCCAGAGCATGTGTTCGAGATTGCTAACAGCCCCACAGTCGGGGCAGGTAGAGCTGAAAGCCTCTGGAGTGATCATGTGAAAAAGGGCCAGGTTCGGATAGCACTGCGTCTGAAGCATGCGTAAAGTGGACGCCAGAGGTCTAGCCAGTTTGCAGTGAGGGGGAGGATAAGTCCTCCTACCCAGGTGATAGTGCATAGTAATTTCGCTGAAAGTAGTGAGAGTGTCCCGAAACTCGAGAACCCCAGAGTCTGAGCTCAATCTTGCTCCCGCGCGGTGGGTTAGTGCGCGCGCTTGGGAGTGGGCAATGTCATTAAGATTGGGAAACGAGTCAAGCTGGGGGTCGAGGTGAGCCGGAAACCACGTGATGGTGTGCGGAGAGATTATCTTGTTCTTGAGAATCTTGTGAGCCTCCTCAGCGATGGATCCTGAAGCGAAAGCCCTGACCGCCGATCTCGAATCAGTGAAGATTTGTGATCTGCTGTTGTCTAGGAGTGCTATAGCAACTGCGACCTGCTCCGCTCTGGTTGGTGTTGAGCACTTCAGGGAAGCCGCATTCACTATCTGTCCGTTGTGATCAACGAGGGCAATGGCGAAGTTAGACGACTGTCCATATTGGGCTGCGTCGACAAAACATGCCGAGTAAGGATCGTCTTTGGTACGCTTGAGGAGGGCGAGGGCTCTTGCCCTGCGTCTGCCTACGTTGTGTCGAGGATGAACATTACGGGGAAACGGTGCAACTCGTATGTTGTTCCTTTGATTGTCTGGTATTTCATATTTCCGCTCTTCCATGAGGATAGGGTTGATCCCAAGAACTGCCAGGATCTTCTTTCCAGCCGGGGTACAGGATAGACGGGCCAGTTGGGCTGACTCCTGGGCCTCGATTATCTCGTCCAAGGTGTTGTGCACTCCTAGTTGCATAAGGAGGTCCGTGCTCGCCCGTAACGGAATGCCCAGTACTTTTTTTATACTTTTTCTGATGAGAGTGTTTAATCGTTTTTTCTCGGAGTTATACCAGTTGTGCATGGCGGCCACATAAACAATATGACTCATGAGGAAGGCGTGGAACAACCGGAGGAGGTTGTCTTCCTTTAAGCCTCCACGCCTATTCGAGACTCTGTTGATGAGTCTCATCATGTTCTCAGTCTTGGCTGTCAGCTTGTTGAGCGTAGTATTATTACTGCCATTCGATTCGATGAACATGCCAAGGACCCGAATGGTGTCTACTCTGGGGATGGTACAGCCGCTTTTAGTGTGGAGTTTGATGTTTATTTCAGACAACGGTTTCCATCCTCTAGGTTTGGGGCCTCTCCTGACTGGCCTGTAGAGGAGGAGCTCAGACTTGCTCGGGGAGCATCTAAGCCCCGTATTTTCCAGGTACATCTCCGTTTGATCTACAGCCTCCTGTAAGCCTAATTCAACAGCTCCCTCGCTTCCTCCGGTGCACCAGATTGTGATGTCATCAGCGTAGAGCGTATGATTGATCCCTTCTATGTTGGAGAGTCTTTGCGATAATTTCGTCATGGCGATGTTAAAAAGCAGTGGTGAGACTACCGCACCTTGTGGCGTGCCTCTGGGGCCCAAACTGAAATTGTCGGACTTGAGGTCACCGATTTTGAGCGTGGCCTTGCGATCCCGTAGGAACGAACTGATGTATCTGTGGAAGGCGTCTCCCAAATTGAGCTCTGAGATGGAGTTCAGAATGTGAGCATGGGATACATTATCAAAGGCTTTCTCTAGGTCTAAGCCTAGGATGCCTCTTATATCTCTTGTGGTGTTGTCAATGATTTGACATTTGATGAGTTTCATGACGTCTTGCGTTGACAGGGCCGGACGAAAGCCGATCATGTTGTACGGAAACAATCCTTGTTTCTCGATGTGCTTAGAAATTCGATTGTGTATGACATGTTCCGCTACTTTCCCCACGCAGGACGTGAGGGAAATGGGTCTGAGGTTTGAGAGACTCGGGGGTCTTCCAGGCTTTGGAATGAGGATGACCGAGGCCATTTTCCAGGACTCCGGGACAACCCCTCGTTCCCATATTCCATTAATCTCCTCTGTCAACCATTGTATAGAGCAGTCGTCCAGGTTTCGGAGGGCGCGGTTGGGGATGCCATCAGGACCAGGGGCAGACCTGCCATTTAGATGCTGGAGAGCTTCCCTTACCTCGCATGTCTTGAAGGGGTTATCTAGCTCGGGGCAAGATGAGCCTTTGTAGGGGGGATAGTCTTCGTCACTCGAGTTGCCCAGTGGCAGATACTTGCGAGCTAATCTGTCGAGTACGGTCTGCAATGTCTCTGATTGTGATGCCTGGTGTAGAACCTTCGCTATCACTTGTCTTTGGTTTGACTTGGTATTGGTATCATCCAGCAGATGCTTGAGTAGGTTCCATTTAGCTCCAACTCTCATCTGGCCATCCACAGAATTGCAGACCTCATCCCACTGTTGTCTGCTCAAGGTTTGGCAGTGATCTTCTATAGTTCTGTTGAGCTCCGCGATCTTTTTTCGGAGCCTTCGGTTGAGTTTCTGCCCTTTCCATCGTTTCAAAAGTGACGTCTTCGCTTCTAGAAGATGAGCGAGGCGGCTGTCCATCCTGTCCACCTCCAGTTCAGTCTGGATTTTCTTTGTCGCCGCGCTGATGTCCTCCTTTAACTGTTCAGCCCACTGCTCGAGGCTAAGTGCTGAGTCATTCGTTTGTGCTCGCTCTTCCCGAATCTTGCGAAAGTAATCCCAATCTGTAATAATGAACTCTTTGAGGTCCCCGCTTTTCACGTTGACGCAGGTGGCCAGGATGTTGTGATCACTGCCAAGGTCAACTTGGAGGTTGGACCAAGATGCCGATTCCACATTCCGTATGAAAAAGAGATCGGGTGTGGTATCCCTAGAGCAGGAGTTGCCAATCCTGGTCGGAAAAGCCGGATCTGTTATAAGCGTGAGGTGATTATTGACTGTAGTTTGCCATAGGTCAACGCCCTTGCGGTTAGCTTGTTGGTACCCCCATGCTGGATGCGGAGCGTTGAAGTCTCCGGCCACCAGGAGTGGAAATGTCTTGGCCTTGCTTGTAGCACTGTTAATAATTGCCGCGAATCTTTGCCTGAGGTCTTTGGGAGTACTGTATATGTTAAGTATAAAGATACTTGTCTTGAATGGTCCGCTGGGGATTATTTCAACAAGCGAGTGTTCAACCTTATTGGATTGCAGATTCAGATCGTGGGCTATGAACGCACATTTGTTCGAGACTAATGTGCTTATTCCCCTCTTCCCATCAGCATATTGGGTATGCGATTTATAGCCTGGAAGGGTGACCTTATCCGTGAGCGTTTCTTGTAATAATATTACATGTGGCTTTTCCGAGTGGGTCCGAATGAACTGTTGGAGGACGTTCCTTTTGCGATGGAATCCCCTACAGTTCCACTGCCAGATGTTAATTACTTTGTGATGTGCCGCCATGGTGGGACGTAGTAGATAGCTAGTATTAGAAAATGCTGCGGAGCGCAGCCGCTGCCGACCTTTCAGTGTCGGTGTCATTCACTTTTTCCAACGGTGTAACTGAAGCCATTGTAGAAACGTGGCGTTCCAGATTATCGCATCTGATTCCTAGTGCTTTGACCGCCTCCGCAAGTTTGTCAATAGCAATTTGGACTTTTTCGAGGGATTCATCAATTTTATCTATCGTTTTTTCCAATTTTCGAACGCTGGCGCTCTTGTCTGAGGCATGAACTGCCAGCGCCCTCTTTTTGGGTAAACCATTGGCAGTCGGTTCCGCTACGGGGATCTCCATGGGCGTTTCTACAGCAGAGGCCTGACTGGGTTGAACTGACTCTCGCTTGCTGGCTTGCTTGCTGGCAGTCGGTTCCGCTACGGGGATCTCCATGGGCGTTTCTACTGCAGGGGCCTGACTGGGTTGAACTGACTCTCGCTTGCTGGCTTTCTTTAGCTCTGCAATTTCTGCTTTGAGCTGCTCCATAGCGTATTTTAACGAAGCGTTTTCTCTTTCTAATTGTGCAATCCTGTCCTGCTCTGGCGATTGACCCCCCGTTACCTTTTTCGGTGATTCCTTGACCCGGTCAGCCCATGTGGTACCACGATGAGCAGGCTCCTGAATCTGAACTGCAGGCCCCCTGGAACGAGAGTGGCCTCTGGAGCGGGAGCGGGTCCCGGGGACCTTGCGGCCTCTGGAAGACGAGCGTTCCGTCGAGCGACCCCTAGAACGGACACGGTCCTGGTATCCGCTATCCTCGCCGCCAGGGTCTCGGGATCGGCTCCTGGATCTGTCCGAGCTGCTGAGGGCCGGCTTGAGAGGCATTGGCGACCCAGTTGGTTGTTTGGATTGGTCGCGGTTGCGCCGTTCTCTTCTCCGTTGCCTAACTACAAACGGAATTTGGAACCTTTGCTTGCAGGATCTGTCAGCCGTGAGATGAGGGCCTCCGCAAAGGGTGCACTTCGGTGTACATTCGTGCTTATCGTCCGGGTTGCTCGCACCACAGCCGCGGCAGATGGCATTTTCAGGGGCTGGGCAAACGTCAGCTCTATGGCCAAGCTTTCCACATGCATAGCAAACGTCAGTTTGTCTGCGATAGAGTGAGCATTTGATTAAACTGGGACCGCATTTTACGTAGTCCGGGACTTTGAGTCCATCAAACAGGATGACTACAGTGCTTGTGTTCTTGATTCGTCTCACCTCGAGGGCGCTTGGGTTCTTGGGTTGAATGATAAGGCGTTTGAGCTCCTCTCGATCGATGGTGGGATCAATGTCACGAATAACTCCCTTGCATGAGTTTTCGGGGGCTGCGATATATGTACTAACTTCGTAGCTTGCTTGTCCAATGAGTAAAGCTTTCACATCGGCGTAGGCCATGGCGTTGCGTTTTGATGGCGTGCTTGCCACCAATATGTTTTGCACCACGTTCGGACAGATAATATCCTCCGCCGTATCCGCCTCCGTAAGTCTAGCAGCGGTAGTGAGGGCTTGGGCAACTCTGAAGTGGCCCATCTTCTTGATGTCCAGTCCTCCACGGAGACGGATTATGATTCGAACATGCTCTTTCGGTAGGCGAGGCAATCTCGAAGCAGTCGTTAGCCGTGTCTTGACACTCGCCGTAGCCTGGCTTTTATTCCCGCCACGTCGCATGTCGGTGACTCAGCCGCCCTGCCCGAGCGGGTCCTGGATGATGGGTTTTCGTTTGTGTAATGCCGTGGTCCACCCAGCGCTTTCATTGACTTCGTCGGGAGAGATATCCTCACCGTCAACGGTGATTTGCATAGCTGTAGACATCATGGCTTGAGCGTGCGGAACCGCGCTGAGCTCGCCCACCAAGCCTCTGCCGGGCAGAGGTCGCACAGAAAGGTCCTCGAGTGATTGGGAAAATGTCCACCCACCGTTGAAAACTTGGTATCGGCGGAATCCTTGCAACTTTAGCCGTCGAATGGTGCCGACATCTTCACGATTGAAGCAAGTTCTCGACCTTAATCATGTAGAGAAGCAGGAGAAGCAGATACTGACGCACGCTCTCGTTTCTTCTTCTTCTTCCTCCCTCTTCTTTGTGTATTTTATTAGACATTGTCTATTCGAATTGTCTATGCTACCAACCGTGCTAATGTCGGCAGGAAGCCCCTTTGGCCTGTGTTCCGCTATGCGGCACAGACGAAAGCTAACTTAAGCAATGAAAGCCATTAGCAGTGCTAGGCGACCCTGTAAAGAATAGTGTTAGCATGATCTCTTAGGTTCATTCGTGGTGCTTGCTCGGTCCAATCATGACTCTTACTAACGCCATTTGGTGTTAGCTTTGGCTGAAGAATGCAAAAACAAATTAGTTCAACGAGAGAAGTTGGTGCAGCAGTATGCGCTTCAAGCTATTACATTTAAGAGAAAAAAAAATACCGTCATCACGTGTGGAATTACACCTGCAGTCTCCAAATAAACTTCACATTTAGGATGTGTGTTCCGCTTGCCAAATAGGTGAGCTAAAGTAATTGCTCTGGCTTGATATGAAAAGCTTATCGATAATAATGAATTGTAGTTGTTAAAGTTTCCATTTTTTCCCAGACGTCCAAACTTTGTCATGCCGAAGCGCGCATTTATATCTACATAAGCTTTTCAAGAACTCGCTTCTGAATGTACGTAACGTAATCGTGTTCATTAGATATAGGGCCGATGATATCCAATTTGCATGCCAAAGAAGCCGACATTACAATGAACTAAATTTTCACAAAGGAAATGCTGTTCCTTCTTTCACTTGTCACTTTATAAAAACGCATAGGTGACACAAAACGCGAAAAGAGACGAACCGTTAGAGTAGTACTTCTCCATGCTCGAATTAATTTGCCACGGATATGCCTCCACAAAAAAGAAAGACTGTCTACTTAGACAAGGTCTATGAACGACTACATTCACATGGTTCACACCGATGAATACAACCCAAATTCCCTTGCGAGGTGATTCAAGCGGCACGAACGCTTAAGCGCGAAGGCACGTGCAATAAATTCCACCCACTTATCATCATTGCTTTGCGTGGGCAGGCGCCGTTCCTAAGAGGTTTAAGGCCGAGTCGACAAAATTCTGAACAATCGGATTAGCCTCAAGTTTCATCTCCGCACAAATTGTTTCCGTCTATCATCTGTACTCGATATGCGTAAATGTATTTTCTTCTTCCCGTGCGCATATTTCTAACTCATTGAGAGTTCGGAGATCTGTAATAAGAAGAAAAAACATAGACATGAAAAAAATAGCTTTCGAAAGCTAAATATCTCTACGTTAGCTCTCCTTGCGTACTTTTTCTTTTTTTTTTCTTTTTCTTCGTACATGGGCACTCAATAGCGGCCATTTGCAGAATGTCGCCGCGTTTTATTTTTAATTACATCAAGGTAAGCTTGTATTGAAATTAAGCAGGTATAGCTCTCATAGGGGCAGGCATGCAAATTATTATATAAATATTCTTTTCCTGTGTAAGATATAATGTTGTAGGCGTGAAACTTAAACAGAATCGAAAATTAGATCATTGTTACTCTCATCTTCATAACCCACAGCGAAAGAAATAGTCCTAAGATACTCCTTCATTGCTTTTGTTTGTTTTTTAGGTACACGATACATCGGTGTTTTCAAAAGTCGTACTGTCGAACGTTCCGGGAAAGCGAAAGTTAAAGGGGTTAGGCTTTGCCGCAGCAGAAGAACCGTGGGAGTTGTACGCGCCCCCACTAATTCCTATGTTAAAGGGCAACAAATGAATTACGGCCCCTGTTTACGCTCAAGCTGCTTCCCGAATTCACAGCAGCTATGGTAAAAGATTACCCAACCTTGAGTATTTTCGCATCCCTGCTTCTTGCTATACTCACATGAACTCGGATAATATGCCGTGACGTTAATAAAAACCACGTGCCGAATACAGCTGAGTATCCGGTCAGAAATGAAAGTGGCAGTCTGAATTGTCTCTGAGTTGTTCTGTAAAAAAAAAGGGAAAACAGGTTTATGCAGGAGGTTAGCGAAATAAATGTATTGGTTGCACGCGGAAAAAAGTGGTGGCTCACCCAACTACAACAACGGCTAAGACGAAAGAAAAATAACGGCAGAGACGAGGAGACGAATATTGCACGCTGGCGACAACGTCGAGCAGAACGATCACGATCATGACTTTGATGACAAGACGACGCCTCAGGCGTCGAAGGTCCTTTCCTGCGCGATGAGAAATAAAGGAGTTTTTTTATGTTTCTTTTTTTCCATCATCTCTTTTTGTTCTGCGACACGAGAATGTAACCAAGATAAAAACCCTTATGCTTCCGACAGACGCTTCTAATGCTGCATGGTTATTGCTGTAAAAAAAGATGGTCGAGCTGAATGAAAAGAGATGGAGTTCTGTGCACGGCAACAACGTACCGCATCCGCCATCCTTAAGTTTACACATTGGAAGTTTGTACGATTTAAGTTAGCGGTGCAATGGCGAGGCATATTACTTGGCGACTCCCGAAAGCATCGCCTCCTGGAGCACAGTGCAAGGGTGCGCCTCGCCAGCTGACGGATCCCGGAGCGCACGCAGGCAGACTGCGCGCTGCCGCCTCCCAGCGGCGATGCCATTTTCTGCGCGAAAGGTCGGGCTTTAATTGAGCCTGCGAACGAGCTCGAGGTCCCACTCGTCGCTCCGAGCCGTTAGGGCTGATCACGCCGCCGGGAGCCGCTGCCCGTGCCACGTGGTCTCCTCTGGCGGCTTCCACCTCGCCTTCAACCTTTGATCTGCCGCTTTGCCCTCCCTCACTACCACCGGCCGAAACGAACCTCTTCATTTGCCACGTGTCCCGCCCTCCCCCAACTCGACCATCTTCTCGGTCCAACAGAAAATGCCGAAACGCTCATCGACCCGCGTGCTCCCACAGATATACTTAGGCCTGATTACGGACGATAATGTGGCAGCACGCTTCTGCGGTATGCCATGTCGGCCGCTTGTCCGCGCGCAGTTGCGACAGACGGAACACGGCGATTTGGAATTCCCTTTCCGACTTCTTTGCTTTGGTGGTAATGAACCCTTCTCTGAGTTTCGTCCTCATCTAGCGACCTCCTTATCCTCCGACCCGTCGCCGATTCCTGACGCAAGAGCGGATAAACGAGAGAGAGAGAGAGAGAGGATGCGATCGGGCGTGAATCGCTCGCACGGTTGACATTGAGGCGAAATGGGAGTATCTCTAGGCGTTAGAATAATGGGGGGCGAGGGAGTCGGATTCAGTGCCAACGTCGGCGAAACGTGTGGTGTGACGACCAAGTAAAATGAGGGTGACGGGGGCTGAAGGGAACCTTATTAGAGTGCGAGCGAAGTAATGCAGGTAATAGGCGAAACGTGGAGAGACGCCAGTGAAACTTATGCTGACAGGTTGCCTTGCTGAAAAGGAGAGAGAAAGCTGCAAGAAGGTGCAATTCTCAGCACCTAAAAAACGAGCAAGCTGATACGTGGTTGTGAAAAAAGAAAAAACGAGGAAGAGAAAGGGGGGAAGGACGGCCTATTATACGCATTTATGACTACATTTGACGAATCGTCAAAGAGGCACAGCTAAGGTATTCAGAATAATTAAAGAAACGCTAAGTCTCGTATTAACCGTAAATGAAATACAAAAACATAAAGCAAGCAAGAAGCCTTTTGTTTAAGCGCAGTAAAAAGTGAGTGGGCAAGTTTCCTTTCGTTCACCCTGTCTGGCTATATTTGTAAGTAGGTCATAAAACCCACAACCTTCGCATGCGAAGATTGTGGGTTCGGTTTCCAGCTGCGACAAGTTGTTTTTTCATCCACTTTCATTTCCAATAATTTATCGTTTCTTTATTTTATTTATTAAGCCCAAGTAATTTCACCTATGTTTTTCTTGGTGTCAGTGTTTGTTGGTTTCTCATGATATGACTAATAAAAATCGGGCCCCTCGGTTAACCCCCTTTCCTTTCGTAGAGAAGTTCTTTCTGTATACATGTCATTTCAGCGCAGCAAGAACTAATGCAGTTGTACAAATAGGTCAAATATCGATGCGTCAAATATCGATAGCGCGTTGGAAACAGCCAGTACTTAACTTTTCTTAATTTTCTGGTCATGGAAACAAGCAAGAAGTTCAGCGTCGTACCCTACGGAGAAAGCTATTGACGTAGTCTATTCGAAGTTGAAAGCGATTGTGCAACAACGTATTTGCGCGTCGTGGTAAGCGTAACATTAGGCTCAATGTTCTACAGTAGTGAAATTTGCATCAAATGAATTGAATCGCCATGTCGTCGAAGACTCGTCTAGGCAGATTGACACGAACGCACCATAGATCTCTGAGGACACTGAGAAAGAGATAGAGAAACGAAGAGAGAAAGGTAGGGAAGGTGAACCAAGCGCGTGCCCTGTTGGCTACCCTACACTTGAGAAGGGGGAAGGAAGAGGAATAGATAAGGAGAGAAAATAAATATAATAGAGTCAGTCATTCACAGAGTCAGTCACAGAGGAATGTCCACTCTCACAAGCATTCGTACAAACCAGATACCTTCATGAAGTGCAAAAGGGCTTTTGTGGCCTTTTGCGTGCAAGAATGGATAGGCCATGGTTCAAGGATCTTTTCTTCCGAGAGTTCTCTGTTATCTAACCGGTTGAGTTTATCTTGTAGAGTTGGTCGTTGAGTGTCATAGGATGGGCAGTCACACAGAAGGTGCTCTAGAGTCTCATCGCTTCCGCACAAATTGCACGCCGTAATGTTGACCATTCCTACCGGGAAGCAATAGGAATTTGTAAATGCAACGTCCAGCAACATGCGGCAGAGTAAAGTTGTTTCGCGATTCGATGGTCTAGGTTGCAGGCGAATTTGCAAGTTAAGCGCACTGAGAATATTGACGCTAGACATTGGGAATATGCAACCTAGATATTGGGGTCGCACGATAAAGTTCGAGTTTTTCTTGAATAGCCTGTATATTTCCTGCTTGCCGTATAAACGGGAGTTCAGGGGTCACAGCCGCTAAATAGAATTAGCGATCATAACATTTAAGGCACTACGAAGGTATCTTTCTTAACAGCCACTTTCATTTGATGGTTCCAGAACGCACAGGTAGTTTCATCAATATTGATTAGGTTTGTTTAGAAACAGTCAAATATATCTGAATTAACTGGTAATCCTGCGACTAATTTTTGAGGCGCTAACAATTTACATGTTAATCTATTTCATAAAAGGAAGTAGGATGAGCTAGGCAACTTTTTTTTTAGCTCCCAGTGTTTGCGCTTTCTCCCAATTAGGAAAACTTTCCTCTACTCACCTGGTCTTGAGCACACAAGTTGCCGCGCTGAGCTCGTAAAATTTGCTGGGGAGCCGGTCCCCCGGCTCTCCATGGCTTCCTTTCTTTTATATATCGCAAGTCTCTGCCCGCACTGGCGTCTCGGACAGGCCGGCACTTTCACGGATGAAAAGTTGAGGGTCGAATTTACGACGCATCTTAAAGCAAACCGCGAGAGGCACGACCCGCTTTGGGGCCCAGATGAAATGGGCCGTGCGTAAGCGGCGGAGCTGCGAAGGAAGACTCTCACAACTCCTGTCTTTTTCTTCGTGCCTTTGTTTCTTTTCGAGTGGGCATTTTGCTTTTGTACTGTTTTACGCGCGAAGGCCGCCCGTGAAGACCCGTGGTGCAAGAAACGAACCGTTGAACGGCAAGAAACACTGGGGAAAGAATATTTTGCGCACTCGTGAGAAGGAAAAAATAAACGAAGCTCATGCTGCATGGATACTTCATTGCATAGCTTTAAGAAAATTCGGAGAAGGAAGGGTTGAAAAACAGAGAAGCAGCTCTGCTTGGCTGTACTGCACAAGGGGAATGAAGGCAATGAATGAAGCAGATGACAAACACGAAGGACTTAAATCGTGGTCGCTATTCAGGTTGCCAGTCGTTGATTGTGAAAACTGTAGACTTCAAGAATTGGAACAGAAAAGTTAATACGTCTTCTGCCCGAACATCTTTTATGAAAACTATCCGACAGTCTTTTGTTCCACTTGTGGACAACCGCTCAGTCTGTGAAGCACGCTGCCCAAAACTTCTCTCTCGATCGACACTAAGCGTGGAGAGGCAAAGAGAACCATGACGCAGCATGAAACATTTCTTTACTACTTTTCATAGAGTTTAGAGTAGGATAGCAGCTTTCCTTATATATATTAAACAACGTAACATACAGCATCATTTTCATTCTTACGTCGCTGAAGCAGAATTCCAGCATAACTCGCAAATCTGCTTTCAGTGGTTATTGTAGGGTAAAGTATCAATCCAATAATTGCATATAGTTTTAAGTACTATTGACGGCCAGTGACCAAAATAGTCAACAATAATGCGAGCTTCGTGAATTTCTAAAAGCACGCAAAGCGGTAAATAAATAAAAGGGCTCGTGTATAAGGTGGCTACAAAAGGCGGTATTCCTTGATGCGGGAAGGTGACTGTCTCGCGCAAGGAAGAGACTAGAAACCAATCATAAACTTGCAGTACATGAAAACAGCACAACGAAGACGAATGTCACAGTCGACCAAAAAACGTTGCTGGGCACAGGATCTGGGGAACAGCTGAGATCCCGCGAGGCCTAGGCGCACAAGCTCGGATTCGAAATTTCAACCTGTAGGAGTTTTCGTGACCTTGACTATGATTCGTTAAATTAGAAGGGCCCTGCCGTAGCAGAGCAGCAATTCACATTTGTGGTGGAACCCTTGACGCATAAACATTTGACCACCGACTGTGTATACGGAACCGTATCTTTGTGAAAACTTGGTCCACCAATCCCTAAACAGTGCATATACTAGATTGTTTCAAGAAAACACGTGTTGGGCAATTCTGACAGACAACATAAAATCAGCGAAGGCTGTCAGACAAGAAAAATGTCATCTTACGAAAATAATATTTCGTGAATTGGGCCTTTCAACCATTCCGCGGCCGAATTCTGCATCAGCACTCGATGTTCCATCAGCACCCAGCGGCCTCCGTATATATAGCATTGCCCTGTATTTTACTAGATACCATCCGCTTGTGCATTGAACCGTTGTTTTCTTTAAGTTATTGTTTTTATTTCTTTAGTGAACATCAACAACATATTCAAGTTGTCCGAACCATGGCGTCATTCTTAGAGCGCGAAGCACTGAAGTGGGCAAATGAAAGAAAAAAGAAGAACGAAGGGCTAGCGAAAAAAGGATAAACACGATCGCTGACTACCAACTTGATTTATTGGTCAAGTACACACAAATATACATGCATACACAAGGTGAAAGGTTAACAAACACTGTATCAGTGGTACTAGTGAAATCGGTAGGTCAAAAACCGGCAGAAAAAGTTATCTCATATTTGCACAATATCTGATCAAGGGTAGTCTGATCAGACCCATGCAAAGTCGTACGCATTTTAGTACGACGAACGAATGCCTTAGCAAAACATAAAAAAATGAAACACGAAAAAAAGAGCTGCACTTGTGCAGTTAATGAAGAAAAGCAATTTGTGGATTGCTGCGTAGGGGTTGTGTGTCGAATACCACTCAGGTGCGTCCGCAGTTAAATAGGCCAAGCAGGACGCTGTGTAAACAAAAGGCCGGGGAAACACAAGTTTGACTTAACGACACGAAGAACATCTAACCTAGTGGTACACTGCAACGGATGCAGCTGTAAGCCCCAGTTCGAAGAGGGAAATGTGCTGGATCGCCATCACGATCGGAAAAAGCGGGAAATTTCTGGCGCCTATTATATTCGTAAATGTGGTGACACGTGCGTGAATAAACCATCACTGCTTTACATGACAAGGAGTTAAGATAGGGAGCCTACACCAACCCTAGACTTCTTTTGTCTTTAATCTATCGAAAATTCTTGCCCTGTAATGAATGTCTACAAACATTTACTGCTGGTTTTTACCCACCAATGCGACTAGCCTCTCTGAAATGGCTTTTGATATCCTTTCACGTTTTGCATATTTGTATGTGTTCTTGACCAACACATCCGGTTAGTAGTAAGCGCTCGTTTTTGTCCTTCTTTCGCAAACTTTTCCTTTTTTTTCTTTTATTTCTGTACTTTGGTGCTTCGCGCTGCAAAAACTCGCCCGTATCGCTATTCTTGTTTGAACCAGAAATATTGACTTCTTCTGTAGATTTGTGTTGTTGAAAATGAATGTTTCTTTCGTAATCTTTGAAACTTAACTTCCACCTACGCTTGGAAACTTGGGCGTGCTTTCTTGGCAGTTTAGGTGACAATCAATAATACCCAGTCGTAAGATCACATTCTCTATTTTTTCTTTCAGTCACATAGTTACTTCGTAAAATTAATGAACTGCTTATCTCTCCGTCTCGAGAGTGTTCATGGTATGATTAAAAATTGCAAAAGAAAACTCTTTTCTCTGCCACTACTGACAAGCAGTTACTAGCCTTAGGAGCTTGCGTTCTATTTCGAAATTTGTTTCAATATTGCCAAGAAATAGATAGAAAAGGTGGTGTTGCTTTCTTTCCCCCTGTGGTGTGATGTAAAACGTCGAAGTTAAACTACGCGCCAATCTTGTAATATAAGAAGTTTGACAGGACAAATTATATCCCAACGAGAAAACGAAAAAAACTACTCGTCCCAGCTGCCGAAGGTACAAAAATGCTGAAGACAAATAAACCAAATTTCACCTACAGTAACATCTTCCAATTGCCGCTATCACACTATATATATATATATATATATATATATATATATATATGTGTGTGTGTGTGTGTGTGTGTGTGTGTGTGTGTGTGTGTGTGTGTGTGTGTGTGTGTGTGTGTGTGTCATGTCTCTCTCCCTCACTCTCCTTGCAGACTTATTTTCGTTTTTGTAAGTGTTAAGTGATTGGAATTTGTCTGCGCCGTGGAGGACGACACAGTATTGGCTCTGTGTCCGTGCGACATTTGGCAAAAGTAAATGTGAACGACTGCAGACAAAAGAGCACCGACTGTGCGCGCACAGAAGAGAAAAGCGAAATTCGGGGACCCATAATCTTGCGCGCCTCATTCCGAAACGTTCGGCTACCTTTTCGTTGGCCGCGATTCCTCTGCGCCCTTTTTGCTCTCTGTCCCGTGTGGGCCATTCCTGCTCCGCCGAACGAGGCCACTTATAAAACCTCCATTTTACGGCTTATTGAATCGCGAAAAAGAGCCCAACCAAATTTCGATCACGCCTTACGACACCCAACTTTTACTCTTCTCTCTCTCTCTCTCTCTCTCTCTCTCTCTCTCTCTCTCTTTAGTTCTCTCTTTTTCTTTTTTTTTTCCTATTGTCGGGAGGGCCATTTCTTTGGAGACCATACACTCGATTTCAGGGAACAAACGACGCAATTCTTCTTTTAAATTGTTGCTGGTTTCATAAATGTTGCACTTGTAGCAAGTAACGATTGCACTATAGCCAGTGCCGCACTGACTGCCGCTGACTGCCGATAGTGATACGAAGAAAGCGTGTTGCATCACACCAATATGGGACATTGTTTCCGAGCAAACTGTCCATGTGATATAGATTTGGAACTAGGGAAGCAACAGATACAAAGGACTATATGAGAGTTTTCAATAAACACAGAGAACCGACACCCGGAGTACAATCATTAATCACTTATCTCTTTATGTAAACTGTCGTTTATCAAAAAGTGAAGGCGACCTGGCTCTACTGTGGTAGTTTCCCAGCTTGGTGCCAACAATGAATTTGTTGCATATTAGCCGCAATATTTCTGGTGCATATTGCACCCGTATTTTCCCTTCTCGTAGGAATTTTTTCGAACCAGTACCCGACGCGAACAACTGCCCAGATTTTTGCGAGAACATTGAGCGCTCCACTGAAGCATATTCACGCAGTGTTTCACATAATTGGATAATTGGTTTTCATATGCTTCTACGCGTTACATTTCATTTCTACATTTCTGTCTATTTTTCCCCATTCATTACCTGTCGTCAACAGTTCTTAATTGTCTTGAGCGCTTACCAGAGGTATTGCTTACTCAAAATATGGCTACGCCTTAGGGAGTTCCTTCAAAATTCTGCTTTAAACAAGGAAAATACATTTCTTTTTTTGCTCTGATATGCAACAAATAAAATTTAATATCGTTTTTTTAATTCATGAAAGTAGTTATCATGTGAAAAATCTTGAAGCACGGCGCAGCACACAGGGCAACATCGCAGTCGATCCCAAAGTTTCCTTTGAAAACAAACTGAGTTCTTCCGGCTCCGATGTCATGCCATTCTTCGGAATTCACAAGTGTTGTGACTGACTTTTGCAAGTCCTCGTCGTCTTCCCTGTCGTTATACTTTAGCTATCAGAATCACTATCGAGCTCCAACACGCAGTCATTGTCGGAGTCCACACTCTTCTCTACCAACAACGAAATTTCGCTGTTCGTCAAAGTGTTTCGCCTCTTCGCAGAACGTATTTGCATGTTTGGCACAATTCGCGCAAAACCAAGAGCTCCTGCACCCAACATCTCAACACATCGACGCGCTCCACACCATGTACTCCTCACTTTACTGTCTGCAAAAGCAATGTGGCACCATCTGAAAAACAAACATTTCGTCGCCACTCACTATTTTTTCCGGGACATGGCAGAACATATTCTGCTTAATGTATAATACGTTCCTTTTGAATCACATTGTTCTGCGTGGCGAAGGACTCCAGCCTTTCTGCAGAAGCGCTTTCCACTTTACACTCAGCTCCTAGGCAATGGCAATGCGGAAAAAGCATCGCCACAAATCAATGTTTTCTTCTTTTTCTTCCTAAGCCAGCTAAATCTAAGTGGCACAATATAAAAAACAAGCATGTCACCATTGTGACACCATACTCTCCTTGAACAAAACAAATGGTTTCTTTGAATCGCGCTTTCCAACTGGGCGAGACTGCCGTGGGTCTGTAGACGCGCTCCCCTGTTAAAAGGTTTTAACATATAACTGAATCTGCAAACAAGTTACGTTGCTAGACAAATGAGTAAGCGATTTCACATCAACTCAAATATATATTACAAAAACGTATTTCTGGTGATGTCTACTGTATCTAACGTGAAGCTTCACAAATACAAATAATAGCACACAATGAAAATGACACACACACACACACACACACACACACACACACACACACACACACACACACACACACACACACACACACTCACACACACACACACACACACACACACACACGCACGCACACACACGCACGCACGCACGCACACACACGCACACACGCACGCACACACACACACACACGCGCACACACACACACACACACACACACACACACACACACACACACATGCTGTTTTTGATTTTAGAACTACGCATGTACCAACTAGACCAACAACAGGCTCTCCAACAGTGTGCATAATTATTCCCTTTAAGGCGATTCACCTTTGAACGCATATTGCATCTTATTGAATCAATTCTCATTGCGCCAGCCTAGTCAGACGAAACATCGAGCACACTATTATATATATACCAGGCCCATGATAGGCTAATACAATACATTGCCACGACCAGCAACGATTGTTGAGTAGACGACGACAGATACCACGGAACGCAAATACACACAAAACGTTATGCTTTAACCTTGTGCCATGCATGAAACAATTGAGACAGCCTCATGTTAATACAACATCAGCAAAGTACACATTCTGCTTTTCTCTTTCCTTCCTTCCACATGAACACTGATTCACTGAGTATAACTGAAGATATAAAGCGAGTCAGTAAAGCTCGATTACTGTGACAAGACACACAAACTTAGGAATAATTTAGTATTCACATAGGCATAGTACAATGACGCAGCTCTGACGCTTTCAGTGTCGGCACAAGATGTATCGCCCTCACCGATACCACTTGTGCCAGACTCAATTTCCTTTCTCCTATCCCAAAAAACTCCTTCTGACGCGACACACGTTTATTCCCTCGTCTGCCCGCTTCCTCCCCCGCAGCCTCACAAGGGTGGAGGAAGTTTCCTTGAGAAAGCTCCGTGGAACTGGGGTTGGCCCTCATTCTTGTTGACACCTGGAAGTGGAAGGGCTTCATCAAGGATGACGCCACCCGCCCAAACTGAACGACCCTGACACTAAATACCGATGTTTACCACCTGTTGTGGACTTTCCCAGGCATACGACATATCCGGGAACCCTTGCTCAGATGGTCTGATCTCCGCAGTGGCCGGCACGCTGCCTTCAGCAAGTGGAGTAAAGACGGCTGTAATTACAGAGATTTGCTGTAGTTCCTGCACAATGCGGTATCACATTAAATTTTTTGTCGACTTTCTTTTCTTCTTTTTTTTGTGTGTGTCACAAGGCAGCCCAACCCGAAAAAAACATGTACCCTCAAATGCCAAATGGTTCCAGTATACGCTAGGCTGACCTTGCTACACCAAAAAATTATTTAAGCATGAGATTCGAGTACTCTCCGCAGTTGTACATGGTTCAGCAAATCAATTTTATGAATTATTTACTAATCAAATAATTTCTTTCACATTGATAACATCTCACAAGGGAGGCTAACAGTATGTTTTGACCGAGTTTCTGAACTCATTCAGCGCGGAACACTCGGCTTCTTTCTGTTTCCTTCTGCCTTTCTTCCTTGGGCCACATTGCCAATACGCGTGGAACAAGGCCGCTCGGCGAGAGGCCTTCCGTTGATCCGTCCGTGTTCTCTCTGCAGTATTCATTCCTGGCGCGCCCAATGAAGACTCATGGGGCGCGCGGCGATCTCTTTTTTCCCTCGTGGTCCCTCTCGCACACTGTGCATTGTGGATCCTGCGTCTCGGCGCAACAGAAGGGGCGAGGGCAAGCGGAGGACCCTCGGCCAGGAGGCGATCCGCGTCGCGAACACGCCGGCTCGCTGACCGATTCTTCCGGCTCCCCGCTTCTATACGAGCGACAACGCGGCGGGAACGGCTCCCACGGCTGTTGCTGCTGCGTCTGCCGCTGCTGTCTCGAGGGCCATCGCTCGCCCACCGCGTGCGATTGAGATTAACAGCGACGGTGATGTGCACGGGATATGTTAGAGGATCCGTTCTGTAGGTCGATATGTATGCGATATGAAAACAAAGAAACTAACTTCTGTGAACTTCTGTGTGCACTCCTTTTTGCGATCATAAGACTTCCTCCCATATCTAATTCCATACTCGAGGGTCATCGTTCCTTCGAATGAAGAAATAGAGAGAGAGAGAGAAATAAACTTTATTTTGAGACCAGGCTTCTTGAGCCCAAAGAGAGAGAGATATAGAGAGAGGAAGATATTTAAATAAATCTGGAGACGTTTGCATGGCGAATCGGCTAACGTGCTGCTCCGGACGGAGGCGATGAGGTAAGAACTGACGAACACGCAACACACATACAATGATCTAAGCACGCGACCAAGCTAAGATCGAATGGTGACATAAGACGAAAAGATAGAAGAGGAAGAGAGGGAAATACAAGGAAGTTAGCCAGTGTATGGAACGACTGGCTACCTTGTGCGCTGGCAAGCGGGCGATGCAGGAGAGATGAAGAAGGCAAGACAGTCTGTGCTAGCAGACAGACTGCAAAATGAATAAATACATGATGGCTACGTTACCTTAATAAAATATCGAAGGCGTACTGCCTCCATAGATATTTACAAGAAAAATTGACTGCCCGCCCCCATCCGAAACTAATCAGTGAATCTCAGTGAAATCAGTGCCACGCTGAAATAGCGCTCAGAAGGCACCTTTAAACCTTATCTCACAAATCTTGTCTCAGAAATCAATAACTTTCGCTATACAAGCATGCTATCCAACAACACTACTTGTGTTCGCAAAATAGCGTCTTCGCGGCCGAGAATTCAAAATAGCATCATCTAGGCAACCGTATTCGTCGCGTGCTGCGAGAACTACAAAAGCATTTTCGAAATCAGGAAACAGGCGAATGGGAACAAGAAACGACACTATCTCGATCAGTATAGAAAAAGCATTTCTCATTCCGCCAAACACGTAGGAAAATAATGGCTTCATTTTATTTCTTTATTTTCGCTGCTCTTTTGTTTGTTAGGACAGTTGACAGCTTATCTTGCGCTAAGAGCCTATATCGGTCGTCGATCGAGCAGATATATATAAACTATTGGCTCCGGCTATTTTCACTGGAGCGCGCGAACTCCTTTGCCTTTTATCTCGGCTTCTTGTTTCCGAAGAACGGAACGCACGGCGCCGTGACAAGCGATTTCTTCTGTCCCGACAGACGTGCGCAGCCAGTGGCCAGAGCCCGCGAGCCGAACAGAACAAGCTCTCCCTCCCTCCATCCACGCGAGATGGACAGCCAGCACTGCCGAGGAGGTCAGAGATGGATCGGCTCGATTCCTGGCTCCGACACTGTCTCGCCCTGCCATCTTCGCTGACCGACTCGCACTACGCCCTCCTCGCCAACGATTCCCGCTGCTTCTCCATGGCACTGCAGCAGATACGGCTTTCCTGCCTCCGTTTTCCCTCTACTTCGATGGCTTCGTCCTCTTTGCCCTGTCTTCCTCTTCACCCCTTTTCTCCCTCCCTTTTCTCGTGTGGCGCGTCCCGCTGTCCATGTGTCCACAGCGGCAACCATCACTGTAGCGCGATATCGCCCTACATTGCAACGTGTACAGCCATCGGCGCCCTGTTGGCGCACATTCGACAAGTTGCCGAGCTACCTTTTCGCCATATTGCCTGCTTGCCGGCAGAAGGGCCCTATACAACATTCAACCGTAAGATAGCTGTCATCTATACGTAATACCCGTGCCTGTATCACGATGACTGCGTTGACTTGAAACGTGGCTCACCATTCTTTACATCGCAAAGGAAGCTGCAACGTCGGTAGCTGCTGTCAAATAATAATGTCTTATTACTCTTACGCTAAATAGAACGGCCGGCTACACATTTACATCGATGGCTGCGGCAAGTTTTTAGTTCAGCAACTTCGGTGGGTGTGCCAGCAAAATATGTAGAAATAAACTTAAAACAACTCACGTAATATCAACGACGGTTACTGAACTCGCATCCCTGCGTGTGTCTCTTTGATTCAATAATGAGGATACACCGACTACCATGGCCCATCTTCTACAACTCTAATGCAGCTCTCCAGAGTTTACTCTAAGCACCACGTCATGGGTCACGCGAGCAACGTGCTGCTAACATCAGACATGTCCATCATCACAGTGCTAACGAATGACATTATATGAGGATGATCGGAGGTTATTGCCGCAAGGGCAATTACATTATATATTACTTCAACGGCTGCTAAGGGAACGGGGCATGCGGAGACGATGTAGCGGATGCCTCCACCTGGTCTGCCCACGACGGCGCCAGCTGTGTTGCTATTCTGGTGTCGAGCTTGGTGCACTTACACGTGCGTTGACACTGGACCAGTGGAATTAGATTAACCTTACAAGCGTGCACCTTCATTCTTTGGAATTGACTTTACAGCTCTGTCTCCAGTCCGGTTTACCACGACATGACAGGGCACCTGTGACCCATCTATGTATTGGAGTATCGTTTACAAATACACTCTCATTTTCGAATCTAAATGGTGAACACTCGATGACCTTCGACGGTCAGTGAAACAACCCCGCAACGTTTTTGTGTTTGCCCCGGCATTAAACGCAAATAAGAGCGCTCACATCTACTTTAGTTGAGCTGGACAGTCGGCCACGCTACGAAATCAAGGTTTTCCGATATAGGCCTCGGATGACATCAGCACAAGTGGCTTTATAGGTGCTACTGCTTCATTTGAAAAAGGCTGTATTGTGACGGTGCCTGGATTCGATACTGCGCTGTGTGACGCTGTGGGTCTCGGCGTGTGTCATTGTTTGCGCTGTCTGAATGTGTGACACTGCAACATACCATGTGGCAACGCTCACACAGATATTCGCTGACAGTTTCTTCTTTCCTACTTTTATTCTTTTCCAATATTTCTTCCTACCTTCTTTCTCGTTCCCCAGTACAGTGTAGCTAAGCGGAGATGTCCTCTGATTCACCGCTCTACTTTCGTTTACTTTTCTTTTTCTCTCTCTCTGCTGCCCTAGTGTTAACGTTGCACTCGAAAGAAGAAAGCAACTCCGAACGCGAAACTGGAACAGGAATATTGCACGGACAAATTCCGTCACGCGCTTAATTGTTCGATATTGGTTCTCTGTGCTCTAAGTTTTGCACTAGACAGTCTTTTCGAACCTTCAAAGGAAAATGCCTGAAAATAAAAGGAAAATAACGTCAAAAACGAATGAAAGCATTGCTACTCAGTGATATGTCCTTGTGCGCAAACACCTCAAAACTTCAAGTCAAATCTTTAGAAGATAAGTCCTTTAGAAGATAAGTCAAATCTTTAGAAAAGATTTACCGTGCAGATTTTCATTTCCACTACATTACTCTATAAATTCAGATGATCGTATTTAGACCTCTGGTTTAAGTACCAGCCTTGTTCAATCAACTTTGCGGGAAGGCCTATACATTGCGGACAAATTCTTAGACGAAAAAGGAATGAAACTGTCTTACAGTAAGACGGCGGTGTTGCCTTTTACCAGAGGATATCTATAGGGTTTTCAGCTGTGCTGTGAGAGACAACCTTTAGACACAGTGAAACGACACAACTTTCTGGGAATTATGCTAGACAGGCAACTTTCTTTGAATTCTCACATTAAATTCCTCAAAGAACAAATAAACTCAGTAATAAATGGTCTTCACCGCGTAGCAGGCACGACATGGGGAGGGTTGGTTTCATCCTTACTAAAAGTACACAACGCACTTATAAAGCAATAAATAGCACATTTTTCACCTGGAATCTCCCGTTCACCTGAAAAGAGACTCCGACGATTATTAGCTAGGAGCCCTAGAGTCATCATCAATATCATCAGCCTATTTTATGTCCACTGCAGGATGAAGGCCTATCCCCGTGATCTCCAATTACTCCTATCCTGCGCCAACCAATTTCAAATAGCACTCGCGAATTTCCTAGTTTCATCGCACCCCCTAGTCTTCTGTCGTCTTTTACTGCTCTTCCCTTCTCTCGGTACATATTCTGTAACCCTAATGGTCCAACGGTTATCTAACCTGCGCATTACATCACCTGCCTAGCACCATTTTTTTTCTCTTAATGTCAATTACAATATCGGCTATACCCATTGGCTCTTTGATCAAAACCGCTCTCTCTCGCTCTGTCTCTTAACTTTATACCAAGCGATCTTCGTTCCATCGCTCTTTGTGCGGTCCTTAACTTGTTCTCAAGCATCTTTGTCAGTCTCCAAGTCTCTGTCACATATATCAGCACCGGTAAAATGCACTGATTATATACCTTCCTATTCAATGATAATGGTAAGCTTCGAGTCAGGAGCTGACAATGTTTGCCGTATGCGATCCAACCCATTTTTATTCTTCTATGAAGTTTCTTCTCATGATCAGGCTTCCCTGTGATTAATTGACCTAGATAAACGTACTCCTTCACAGACCCTAGAGGCTGACTGGCGATCCTGAACTCTTGTTTCCTTGCCTGGCTATTGATAATTATCTTTGTCTTCTGCAGTTGGGCAGTTGTGGCCACGCGGATGAGGATCTACAGCATCTTCTGGTAGAACGTCCGCGAGACGACACACACTGACAACGCTTAGCACCTTATTCAGGGGCATTAGTTCGCAGGCCCTTCAGCCTCAGGAACATCTTAGGTCCTTGGTGAACATACTCATTGCAAAGAGGTGCGTTACTGGCCCTTCAAAGATCTTTAGAAGCGATCAATGTTCTCGGAAAGTACTGAATAGACTGGTTAAATGAGATAGCGCATTCTATGTTTTTTTTCTTTTACCCGACTTTGGCCATTCCAACGCCTGGTTTCTGGTAACTTCACAAGAATTTAATCCGTGATTTCTTATGTGCCCTTATTTTAGTCTAGCTAAGTGACCGGAGTTTGTGTTTACTTTAGGGCATATATGTGACTGGACTTTGTGTTGCTGTGTTACTGAGTTGACTTTCAGTTTTGATGTGTCATTAGTGTACCTATGTGACTGGACGTTCTGTATTTATGATTTGGAGTTGACTTTCAGGTATAGCATGACACTAGTGTACTTATGTGACAGTAGTCTGTGTTGTTATGATTTTCGTTATTTTTTAGTATGATTGATTCTTTCATTTTAAATCCATATGCCAAAAAGAGTAGCTCCGTCGTGGTTGCTCAGTGGCTATGGTGTTGGGCTGGTGAGCACGAGGTCGCGGGATCGAATCCCGGCAATGGCGGCCGCATTTCGATGGGGGCGAAATGCGAGAACACCCGTGTACTTAGATTTAGGTGCACGTTAAAGATCCCCAGGTGGTCGAAATTTCCGGAGTCCTACACTACGGCGTGCCTCATCATCAGAAAGTGGTTTTGGCACGTAAAACCCCATAATTTATTTTAAAAAGAGTAGCTGCTGCCAATTAAAGACGACAACATCTCCTGAATAGCATATAATTAAAAAAAAGCTTTTCATCCGTCGAAGAATATACCGGCGGTTAATATTTCTTTGTGCAAGCTGCCCAGCACTTATCCGGGCACTAGAGCTTAGCAGTTCCGCATTGCGCCCCTTATATGCTCAGCGCTTCGCTCGTACATACACGAGTCAGCATACCGCGTGTAATTGCGGCAAAGTACGGGACAGTTTCGCACTAATTCGTGAAACTATAGCGACGGGAATACGTCTCACGCGCATGCGACACATTTGCCCTGCCAAATTACCCGTCAGAACTGCTCCGCGTTTGCGCGCCGCTCGACATCCGCAGCCCAAAAGGCTGCACGCGCCCCCTAAAGAGACTTGCTCGGGAAAAGACATTGCGTGTGGCAATGGCGTGGCCGTCGTTATTAATTCCAGCCCCCTTGCAGAGACTCAACCGAAACGGGCGAGCACACGCGCGCTAAATTAAGCTGCGGCAAGCGTAACGAATGCGGCGTCGATAGCGTTTCCAACGGTCATCATTTTCAATGTAAGGAATATGCGAGACCCGGCATCGTTCACCGACGCCGAGTGCACTTTGAGGTTTGCTCATTTAGACACCGTGCAGTGAGCCTTGTACGAAACTTTTCTTCAGTCCGTAGAATGAGAATGAGAACGAGATTGTACGCATTTTGTCAGATGACTAGTAAGCTTCGCAGTGAACAGGTCCCCAATACCGCATCTTAATAAACACCGTATAAGTAATATCAGCTGTGTCTTACCAGTAACAGCTGTAACAGCTGTGTCTTGCTGGTGCTCACGTACGGGGCAGAAACCTGGAGGCTTACGAAAAGGGTTCTACCTAAATTGAGGACGACGCAACGAGCTGTGGAAAGAAGAATGATGGGTGTAACGTTAAGGGGATAAGAAAAGAGCAGATTGGGTGAGGAAACAAACGCGAGGTAATGACATCTTAGTTGAGGTCAAGAAAAAAAGATGGGGGCATGGGCAGGACATGTAATGAGGAGGGATGATAACCGATGGTCAATAAGGGTTACGGACTGGGTTCCAAGGGAAGCGAAGCGTAGCAGGTGGCGACAGAAAGTTAGGTGGGCGGATGAGATTATGGATGGATGGAAATCTTTATTTTCGTCAGAACGCATGTGCAGACGATTCCGTGCTAGATGGCCATCAGCTCGTGGCTGACGGCGACCTGCGAGGCCCACTCCACGGCCCTGGTCAGGACGACCGGGTCTGAGCTGGCCAACACGGCTTACCACTGCTCGAGGGAAGGATCACGCATAATATCCGCCGGTGGCGGCGCTATGCTACAGCGGATGAGATTAAGAAGTTTGCAGGGACAACATGGCCACAATTAGTACATGACCGGGGTAGTTTGAGAAGTATGGGAGAGGCCTTTGCCCTGCAGTGGGCGTAACCAGGCTGATGACGACGATGATGATGATGATGAAGTAATATCAGTGAAAAGAAGTGCTCGATTATTATTATTATTATTATGATTATTATTATTATTATTATTACTAAAGTTGTTGTTGTTGTTGTTGTTGTTGTTGTTGTTGTTGTTGTTGTTGTTGTTGTTGTTGTTGTTGTTGTTGTTGTTGTTGTTGTTGTTGTTGTTGTTGTTGTTGTTGTTGTTGTTGTTGTTGTTGATAAAATCGGAACGGCCACAATTTTTGCCTGCTCTCTCTGGATATATTGCGCTTTCTTTCTTTAAAAAAATCTTCGCTCATGCGCTATACAAAACTCCACAGTGGCATAGATACATGCGTTGTGCATGAGTTGTCCGCAAGTTGTTTCAAGCGCCTCTCCGATAGTGGCTATGTATACACCGGCCATGCACGCGACACAGACGAGGCCCTTCTCGAGTGCATTTTCATTTCCCGGTGGCAATTTTCGGGAACCTAGAACGTTCGAGAGGGACGTGCGCCATCACCGCGCGACGCGACCCTTTCTCCCTCCGCACATCACCACTTTGAAGATTCGAAATTGCCGCGATTACGCAAACCACGACGCGTGGCGTCGCGTCAAACCAATCTGCGCCGCATTCGTCGCGGGGCCAGCGGTCGCGGCGCGCGCCACAGTGCTGAGAGGATATCAAAGGAGCACTCAAATAACAGAAGCGAAGCGAAGCCGCCGTCTAGCGGTGGCTAGGCATAAGATCGCTAAGCAAAATCCGTGGTTATCCAAAGCAGATGGTTTCGCAAATGCACTGCTGTGAATGCTTCCTATTCAACTGACGGTTGCGTGAAAGCACACAGCTCTAGCGGTCCCTGTTCGCATATAGTGTGACGCAGCAACATTTTTTTGAAAGCCGGAGATGCATCAGTTCATTACGTCATATATAAAAGCCAACTATTCGGCAGTATTTCATTAGTGGCCAGACAGAGTTGATGAACTGAGCTTGGACAATGCCGTTTCTTCATCCCGCATTTGATATAAGCAATGACGCATTTGACCTGAGGTCACCGCAGAAGAAAGCAGCCTCCTCTGAACGACAAAAAGCGGAGGGAGCTCGTATGGACTCGTGTATTTCAAATTAGACGTATAAATCATGGACACCGCTCCTTCAGTAATCCCGGTAAATTTCTAATGAAAAAAAAAACAATAAAAAAGGAATACACACGTGCCTTTCATTGTATGTAGGGGTGACATAAGGGCCCCTTTCGACCAGCCACCGAATTCAGTTGTAGCATATACATGGCATTGCGCTGCTATTCACGACTTCTCGGGTTCCATTGCTGGTCGCGGGGGCCGCATTTCAAGGTACGCGAAATGCAAAAAAAAAAGAAAACGATCGTGCTGGGCGCACGTTAAAGATCCCCAAGGGGGTCAAATTTACTCAGATGCCCCCCATTAGGGCATGCCTCATAATAAGACCGTCGTCTTGGCGCAAAGAATCCCCACAATTCATTCATTGATTGACCCCTTTCGTTCAATTTATTCTTCTCATCGTCCAACACCTAGAACTGCCCTACACTGAAGATAACATAGGCGGAGCGCAGCTCGGGCCATGGATGAGAAGGAAGAAAATGAGCACAGAATCGTTGCATTATATATCCCGGTCTCGGCGTTTGTCTTGGGATAGTGTCTAGAGGCAAGTTATGTGCGCAGTACTTGATAGGCTGAACAGTCGTTCACTGTCAGAACAGGAAGGTCCGCTATCGCACGATATATATATATATATATATATATATATATATATATATATATATATATATATATATATATATATATATATATATATATATCTTGGACGAATGTAATGAAATGTGGCAAACGAATCTGATCCCCAATGAACTGAAATCATCTGTGGGGATACCTGTTTTAAAGCCCGGGCGTCCAGCAATACACCTCAAGTCATACTGGCCAATATCACTAACATCTAATGTTATCAAGCTCATTGAACGAAAGGTACTGTTTCGTCTAGATAACAAATTACAGGAACGAAATATAATTCCACCCCTTATGTAAAACCCCTGAAACAGGGGCCTTTAAGGTAATGAAATAAACTGAACTGAACTTAATTTCTTGCCTGATGTCATGAGCGGCTTTCGTCGCCATCGTTCAGCCCTCGACAGCATTGCAGACCTTGTATCAACGCTTGAACATGCTCGAGAAATCAAGCACTCTCTAACATACACTATCCCTAGACATACAAGCATTTGATTCGGTACCACATAGGGAGATTGTTTTCGTACTTATTATTGCGGGAATTTCGGGTCGTTTGCTTCGTTTTGTGGGCCATTTTCTATCGTTGCGCAAAATTAAAGTGCGCGTCGAAGGAGCAACAAGCGAATATCGCACTGTTAACTGGGGTGTCCCGCAAGGCAGCGCCTTATCACCGATTCTCTTCAACAGTGTACTTGCTGGACTTCTAAGCTGATTGCCTCAAGAATGTGACTTTCCGCGAGGCACAGCAATCTAAGTTGATGACATCGCACTGTATATCGGTGCTCCTTCGCACCACGGTTTACGTCTTCGTGGAATCTTGCAGAGAGCTCTGAATGTCGCATCAGAGTACATGAATGAAGTTCGTCTGCAGATTTCACCCGCTAAGGGGGCCGCAAATGCGTATCATCCTTGACAACGAGCTCGTCAACCACGGGACGGCAATACATACCTCGGAGATGCACCGATAGATTTGGTACAGCAACATCTATACCTGGGCGTAATTATCGATGATCGCCTATTATGGCGCCCTGCTGTCACCTCTGTGCGGCGCAAATCGCATTCCCTACTCATATATGTGGCTTCCTTGACTGCTAGGCGTGACGGGTGTGACCAGATGACAGCACTACAGGTATATCAGTCATCTGTACTTTCTGGCGTGATGTATGCCTTACCGGTGTTGAACGTGCCACCTAGTTGGATGCCTCAATTGGAACGGGACCATCGTGTTGCCCTCCGAGTCATTCTTGGCTTACTTCGTGAAGCGCAGTCTGTTCCATTACTCACTGAAGCGCACCAGCTGCCCCTGAGGCTGCAAGCAGATCAGAGAACGTTATATCAGGTGGAGCGTCTGCACTGAGCATAATATGAAAGAGCAGTTATTAACCGATTGGGTGAGCGACCGCTATCCCACATGGGGGAAAATGGCGGCATTGTGCGCTGCCATTTCTGGCAGTTCAGGAGATACTACCTCACTGACAACTCCGGATGCACACTACAACAAATGTCCCTTACCTATTCATCTTTCGGTTCCCGAAATACACAAACAGTGTGACCAGCCTGTTGCGACACTATTTCAGTTTTTCCAGCTGCACATATTTGAAAAATATAGAGACCATGTTAAAGTAATTTCGGACGCATCGGTAAGTAGCGACGCTCAAGGCGCTGCAGCTGCTTTCTTCTGCCCTTCGACTGACATAAGAAGGGCGTTTCGACTGCCTCATGCATCCTCATCAAAACTGTGGAACTGGCAGCGTTTCATGTTCCTCTGAAGTAAGTACGTACAGGAAGAAATAAGCACATCGAAGGTCGTCATCCTTACAGACTCCCGTACTGCCTTTAGCAGGCTGTTGAGAGAGGGTATCAATAACCCAATTCTACACAGTATAATACAGTCCGCCGAGAAAATTACTTCTCGTGTCGTGTCCTGATGTCTTATTACCGCGCTTAATCCTCACGTGCTTTTCTTGCAACGTGGGATCAGCTTTTGCCCCGTCGTTCGAACCTGCTGCATTTCTCCGTGTTTCCGCTGCGTTTGTCCTTCCTATCCTGATTGCCATTTAGGAGGTTGGTTTATGCTTACGTTCTTCTGTCACTGCTCTCACGCCATAGCCTCGATGTGTGATCGGCGTATTCTCTTAATCTCGTTTAACATCCCCTGAGATTTCTGTACCACCTAAGCACGCCAACTATAGTCACGCATACCATGCATGGCTGTCTGCCTATTTTAAGTGCAGGGTACAATACGACAATTCAGTCAACAATCATAACTTTGCTGCACCAGAAGGTGCGCCTCGGGAAAGCGGTCATGCACTGACTGCCTGCTTTGAGTCACAGAGGACAGCACACACATGCATTCGATCCTCACTCACTCCCGCGCTTCTAATGTACATATATCAAAAAGACAGGAAGGTGAGGTAACACAGTGCTGCGCAATTTCTTTATAATTGTCGTCCACATGCAGCGATAAGCTTATACACTTTGTCACCCATTGCGTTGTTTATGATCAGCTTTCTTCCATTGCCCATTGGTTCCATTCCATTGGGTTGGGTACAATAATGAGGTTTTTCACATGATCCATGTCTATATAACAGTCCAATTAAGGGAAAAGCTTGATCAGGACGCTGTCCTTACATAAATGATACGAGCTGACAATACAAAACCTTCAAAACTAGAGAAACAAGCCTATATACAAAAAAGAGGACCATGTACCGATATTGAATAAAAACATAAAGAAAGCCTGCACATCAATTGCAATGAATATATTTTCAGATTGACTGCAATGTGTGCATGGGATAGCTCAAGAACATCACAGAAAACGGTAGGGAGTAGGGAAAATAACAGTAGGGATTCCAAGAGTAGCCACTTGATCACTTGATAGTGGCGCGTACGGCGAATGTCTTCTTCGTTACATAGCCGCGAGCGAACAGAGTTTGAAATATTTCACAGGAACCGCATATCCTTATAGTCGGTTTATAAACTTGTCTGCAGTATTGAAAAAAAAAAAAGAAGACGAACCAGAAGAAGAAACAGGCTCGCTTGCTCTGTTCGTGTGAGTTCGTAATTTAACCAAGAGCTCAAGCAAATCACCCAGACCTCTTTAGTGGGCTAAGATTAGGAGCCTAAATGGACAGACTTATCCGAGACAAAGAACGACTCCTTTATCTTTTTTTTTTATTCTTCGAACGAAGCGTCCGAATTCCCAGCGGCCTCGTACGCGAAGTGATAGAAAGATAAAAAAAAATAAGGAGAGATTTATTCCAATACGACATTGCTCGCGTTCTTATTTTCCTACTTTCTTCACTTCGCCCATACAAGCTCTGATATCACTAAACACGAGAAATTCGCAAGAGAGAGAAAGAGAGAGAGAGAGAGAAGTCAAAAAGAAAAAGACGGTAATCAACCACGTACCTGACATTCATGCAAAATAAACCGAGGAAAGTCTTCTTCCACTGATAAAGGCAGATCTGTGTCCGTGTTCTAGAACGAGAGTAAAAAGAAAGGAACGTAAAAAGAAAAGAGCTATGCGAGACAAGGTCTTTGTTTAGTGCAGGGTACTAAGTTCGGAGAGAGAAGCCGACGGTGTATTACAAAGGAATAAAAGAAGAACGCTATGAGGTCTAGGTTTTCTTTAGCTCAGTGTTGGGCGGCCATCCCCTCCTTTCTTCTTTTTCGCGTGCTACATCTTAATTTGCATTAATTACACCTGAGGGAAATCCGTACCTAAAGCCCCCCGCGCACGCAGGTCCCGTTACCGATGGGACGCCATGATAACACGCGATTCCCACCGGCCGCGAAATAACTGCCAGCTCGCCGCACACATGCGGGAACAGCCCTTGTTTCGCGCTCACTTTAGCTCACGGAACACATTACTGGGATGCCGCGGGCACATGCAGTAACTAGCAGCGCATTGTGGGTGGGAGAAGCCGGAAGATGGGCGGTATCGTATAATTGGCAGCGGCTACGTACAGCGTTGCTGTTTTCGTTCGTTCTTCACTCCCGCGCGCCGATAGACAGGGCGTCTGCGTCACGTTTTACGCACGCTTGCGCACTTTTCTCGTGCGTTGACTGCGCAGAAGCCCCGCGCGCACGTAACTTTCGCTTCGCATTCTTTTACATAACGTGTCGCCATATGCAGCAGTGTGAAAGGTGTACGATGTAGGTGTACGATTATGCGTAAAACTATAACTATTTGCTTTCTGACCGTCAGCAATCTATCAGCCTGGTATAGTTACCACATATTACGTATTGGACATCAGGGAAAGCCAGTATAGGATGCCTATAATGGGCTTCACATATGCAGCGGCGTCTGCTCCCTCGTCGTCAACATAGTGATCAATCCTTTCCGATTGAAACGCCGCATAGCTCTAACTTAACGGAGCCTCTAATCCTTAACGCGGTGGCGACAGCCACGAAGATAGCAATGATGAAGAAAATTATGTCACATACAGCAGCAACGCCAAAATTTCCAGGTTTAATCGCTTAAACGATGGCTGGAATCCATCTTTATACTTTTTTTAATGGCACTGGATTCGTTGCTTGAGACGCAGGAACTCCTTAAGTGCCAGCGGATCCAGCCTCGCGTCAGCTGCATACAAATAATCCCGAAGGAGGAGGATAATAAATAGAGGGAAAGAGATGGACATTAGCCAGTGTAAATACTGGTTGGCTGCCCTGTGCTGAGGAAAGGGCTAAATTGAACAGAAGGTTATAGCACGAATAAAACAAGATACCGGGAGAAAAATTGCGCCCAATAACGCGATGCAACGCGCTACAACTTCCAAAGTCGGTCGCACGATTCATAAGTGCTTCAGAACCTGAGCAGATGATTTAAGACCTTGAGTGCCGCATTCCGTCTGAACCGGTGTCCAAGAACTTTTGCCTCAATCAAGGGGCAATCGTACAGTCTATCAAGTGCTGTCCCGAGCACATTTCTTGCCCCACCGTAACGGGGACAGTCATAGAGGAGTTACTTGATCGCATGCTCGCACCTACAGTTATCGCAAGCAGGGCTGTTGGCCATTACAATGAGGAAAAAATATGCCTTCGTGAATGCCACGGAGAGCCACAGGCAGCACACAAGTGTTGCTTCCGTTCGCAGTATCCCCGGTGGGAAACAAAGTTGCAGACGTGGTTCCAGTCTGTGGAGACTTGCGTTGGTGAATTCAGTGGTGTTCCACAGAGTCTGTGTAAGCTGGTGTGTGTCTTGACTATGGTGCGTGTATATCAAGTGGTAGAGTTGGTCAACATTAGGTTGCCTCTTGAATGTGACCATGCATACAGCAGGTCGCGGTTACATGGTACCAAACTGGCTAGGCTCAATTATCGTTCTCATGCACAAAAAGACTGCTCGTACACAAGTGCTGTGCGCGACTGGTCATTGCCGCGGCAGCCGTCATATTATGACGCCGTTGGCTATCATGAGTCTCGGCATCCGAACGCCGGATAATGAGGAATGCTACTATGTAAATGAAGTTCTGTGTGTATGAATCGATGTGATTTGTGATAGCTGCTTCACCTGAGAGCGCTAACCTAATTTTGACTAACTATATATGGCCGTCTCGAGTGTGTGTCTAAGCTTAGGTACACTGGTGTTTTGAAATCGCAACCGCTTGCTTTAGAGCAGAGCGCCTTCGACGCTAATACGCCGCGTACAGGGGCGAGGTGCAATGTTTGAAAGCGACAATACTGATGACAAAAAAAAGTGGTGAAGGAAACGCCACATTCGACTCTATACACACGCACACAAAGAGAGAGGGGGGGGAGAAAGAGAGAGAGAGAAAGAGGGAGAGAGAGAGAGGGGGAGGGAAAGAGAGAAAGAGAGGGACAAATATAATTAAACATATTAGTGAGTGGAATACGACATGCCTAGCGCTGAGAAACAAGCGAACGGAGAGGCAACTCCAATCTTCTGACGGCTATTGCTAGCCAAAATTCAGCGTGCGTGTTCTTACAAGGGGCATGCGTCACGCTTGGCAACAGTGGATTTGGTTTTACCGTCTAGTATAGAGAAAGTGCAAAGTAGAGAAATACACAGTTGTTCGAATCAAAGCTGGCTCGACAACAACACCGGTGGCACAGCACAACGACCATGGTGGTGACGACAGGACAAATAAAAGATACGACGCCAAATATCACCGAAAACGCTGACGATAGGGACAACGAAGGCGCTACAAGAATCAACGACGACTGCGACGACGATGACTGACAGAATGATAGCTCGCACATCGCGAACGCTGGTTGAAATCCTGCGTGGGGAATCAGCGAGCACTCTAAGAAACTTTTCTCGCAACTTTCCGTTCCAAGAACAGCAGCATGATGATGCCTGCAGCGGGCAAAATCTTCGCCTTTAGCAGCTACCGTTGTAAGACGCAAAAAAACGAGGGCAAACGCGGGAAGAAGAGCAGCACGTACCGCGAGAGAAGTGTAGAGGCAGTAGAGACAAAGTCGTATTAAACTAAAAGAAAGAAAAAGAAAGCAGAGCGAGGGAATGAAGCAACCGCATACGCGGTCGTTTCTTTCTTTCCTTTAGTTTCTATGTTTCTCTGGCTTCCTGTTCGGGATCAGTGGGCTAATTACGGGCCTCCTTCATCTTCTACCGAATGAATCGCAGTCCTAGATTGCACTGGCATTCCACTGCTGCCTTGCGGCACGTTTATCAGTCACGCTGCTCGAGAGCGGCAGAACGCTCCGCGCGCATTGCGCGAAATGAAACTTGAACACGCACGCTCCGTCGGTCCCTTTGCAATTTGCTGCTGGGCCCGGTCTAGTTCGGGAGAAGACGAGCGAGAATCAATGGAGAAACGTTCCGAGTTATGAATCCCGGCTCGTTGCAACGATCCGCATTCCACGATCATTAACATACCTTAATTTTTTTCTCTTATTATTATTATTATTATTATTATTATTATTATTATTATTATTATTATTATTATTATTATTATTATTATTATTATTATTATTATTATTATTATTATTATTACTTTATTATTATTAATACTATCTGCCACCACTTTCTAACCGCCACAAAGACTTTCCAAGCAACGAGGCCACAGGTCATTGCTATTTACGTAGTTATTGCTGGACGACCAGTCTGACTGGCAACAAGGATTAGCGAAGAAAAGAAACGCTCTATATTTCGAACCCTCTCGGCACTCGGAAAAAAAAGTTTCTCATTTCGCTAATTCGGTAGTGCAATTTTTTCGCTGGAAGCAAATTTACGGTCATTTACATTGTTGCATTTGCGCCCTCCAACACGTGCCAGACGCCTTTGTTGAACACGTCTGCCACACTAGGCAGAAGGACGCATAGGGTACGTACTTTAAGGACGACAAAAATAGTCGTGCCATTTCAGTTACAGAGGGAGCGTACAGAAAACCAGAGCAGCCAGATCAATCGTATCGTGCACTCTGGGGCAAGATTAGGAAGTGCAAGCTGGAAGGTTGGCCACAGAGATAAATAAACGAAAAATCTACTGAGACAAAAATAAGCAACGAAAACGAAGATTTTCGGAGCAGCTCTGTGGAAGTCAGTCGATAGCAAATTTTCGAATTCTAGCTATTACCTCCATGTCCGTGATGGTACTGTAAAGCTGGTGGCCCAAGGCAGCGCCGCAAGTATTGAGCGAAAGCAGCCGGCACTCCTCGCGCATAATGGCCCACTGCGCGTTTAAAGCATACGACATGTCTGCGATACGACGCCCGACTGTGAATACGAAAATGCGAGTGAACGAGCTCGCTTCATAGGGATCGCTTACACATTGAAAACAGAGAGCAAAATACAGATAGGCGTCGATAATTATGATACATTGCCTTGTCCGTTCAGAAACGTATAAATGATTTCAAAGCTCTAGCATGCGCTTGTGGATCATTTCGCGGCCCAAACACTACTCTTTTAAGTAAAAGGACACTCATCAAAATCATTCAGCATTGATACTAAAGCAAATCAGTCCTTTCTGAGACACAAAGGGGGCAGTTTATGAGAACATGTTCAACGTTATCCTAAGACTGATCGCACTGACAACGAAGCAGCGTTGCACGACGTATCTGAAAAAGGAAGCTGCTTGAATATGCAACTTCCAGTATAAGTGGGTGAACTAAATCATCCATAACACGGGAATCGCCAGTATACATCGGTAATACTAAGCTGCAGTGGGCCTAACCAAAAGACTTTCCCTACAAGTTGTATAAGTGCGAGTACTTTGCGTAACAAATTTACGTAGCCGTCTTATACACGCCTTTGAATATGTTTCTGTAAAGTGCATCATCAAAATAAGCGCTGAATTGTGGGAATCGGCTTAAAGCCCCTTCGCCTTAAGCATTTCCTACCATGCCAAAATTACCACGTACCCACTGTAAACTTTGTTACGCGTTCCTTTGCCTCACCTGGAGCTACCTCCTGCGCTGCATTATGTACCGAGCAGCCACATCTGTTTTGTAAATTGCCAATTCGTTATGACATTCTCGCATAACCTACACGATGAGGGGTTGCACGCTTTTCTTTATCTTTATTTTCCGCTTAGTATGTTTTTCGTAAATTAATAGAAAACGTCAACAACTTATCCCCATCTATTATCTCTCAGTATTCCGGATGTCCAGTTGAAAGGGTGAGGACATTAATCTGGCCCCGTAACACGTCGAGTTGTCTCGTTTTGCGGCTTATCACGCAAAGATACACTGTTCGTTGCCTGTGGGGCCGACATGCATGAGGGTGGCAAAAATAGGGTCTTCAAAAGCAGTGTGCGGGCGTACGGCATTTCGGCATTTCATCTTTTCTGTATTGAAAATAATTCACTTTTCTATCTTTCATTGCCATATCACGTACTGTTGCGAATCATAGTCCTCCACATTTAAAAGATATTTGGATTGAATTGTACGCATACAAAAGAGAGCGGTGCGGATAGTGACGTTTTCCGATCTGTTAGAATCCAGCAGTCCTTTTTTTTTTTTTGCAGGTTGAAAATACCTCCTTTTACCTTACCCTCCGAAAGAAAAGTCGCTATTTTAGTAAATAACATCATATCGGGCAATCACTCATTGTCGTTTAGTATGTTTATGATCCCTACACGTGATACTAGATATGCCACTAACATAAATTTCAATTTACCAGTTACCCGAAACACGTACATACGGTCAAAGACTAATTCAGTATCACGGTACAAAAATGTGGAACGCCACACCAATAGAAGTGAAGAGTGCCAGTAACATTGTGTTCTCCATAAAAAGATTATATCTTACAAAGATCAGTTAGGAATGTTGCACTGTCTTTATGGTGATATTGTTTCTGCAACCACACTCTCTTATTGCTGCACTGATGTATGTTTTTCCCTCTTTTGTTTTTCTCATCCTGGTTAATTGTGTAAAACTAATACGCGATTGTTCAACTCTGTCTTGATCGTTGTTGCACATACGCACGTATAAACCATATGCGCCTACACTAGCCTCGGCTATGGGCCCAACAGTTGTTTGCTTACGTTCACGTATAATTTTATAATGAAATAAATATTGTCTAAATGTCCGCAGTAAAAAAAAGCTGATGAAAATTAACGTAACGGAAACATGCATATCTACAAACGTTTTTCTCAATTCTGGCACTGCAAAGCCATCATCAGCACGAGAAGCGCAGACTTTACTTATGCTTTTGTCGTTTCATCCACCCTCACGTCTAATGCGGGTGTCACACGGGGCATTTTCGATGGTGATCGAGCCAGATCAGAATATAATTTCTCGATCGTGATTCGCTCCTTTGTGCAAGGTACGGAAGGGAGCCGATAACGGCCGAGAAGTTTGATCGAAAACGTACCGTGAGACATCGCTGAAGGTTAGGGAGGAAAAGCTGTACCAGTGTCAGCAACTTCGACGATATTTTCAGCCTCTGGATTCACTAGTTCCATTGTGCGGAACTACGAATACTGCAGAAGTTATCGCAGCTCCTTTTATTTTGGGTTTCTTCGCATCGCAAGCTATTGGTGCACACACTCTATAAGTTAACGTCAGCCTTGCACGTCGCTAGAGGTAAATATCGAAGCTCGAGGAGCATGCAAATACAAAGCAAAAAACTGACACGTGCAACTTTCGGAGCGACACTTTTCATTCATTTAGGAAAGCCAGGTAAAGCACAGGAAAGAACTTTCCGCCATTGCGCAAAAAAAGAAAAAAGCATCAGAGCCCCGAGGCGCTCCTGAACTCTCTCTGTGCGCATGCAAAACGCGATAGTTTCGCGCTACCTGGTGCCTCGGTATTATAACGAGACACGAGCTGAAAGCCGAGGGAGGAATGAGAGAGGCCCCTGAACGACTAACAGCCAAGCCAGGCCGATCCAAGCCAAGGCCAACCGAATCGGGACACGACTCGCCTTCCCGCGGCCCTCCGCACCGCGCGAAGCAGGACGTGTCCTCCCTGCCTTCTTCAACGGCTGCAGACAGGATTAATTATAGGGTAGCACGCGTCCTAAAGATGCAAATGAGGGAAGCAGTCAGCGCGCCCCAGAGCCCGTGGCTCCTAAAGCTGCGCCGATGAGTGCGTGCTTACGCTCGGTTGTGTTTCGCCGCCGCCTAGTGTGCAGGCAACACGAGCGAGACCCTCGGGTGGCCTGCGTGCATCGGCCTTCTTCCTAGTTTCTGCCGAGGGAATTAAGGTCTCGTCAGCACTACATCGCGCTTGATTCTATCTTCAAGCGCACGTCTGAAGCGCTGACGCTGGTACGGCCGCATCGTGTGCTCGATTGCCCTTGCTTTCTTTCTTTCTTTATTTTTTTTGTCGATTCTTCGTGCGCGTATAGTCTACACGCTGAGGCCTCGGTCGAGGTGCACGTCAGTGTTTGCTGGAGGAAAACGCTAAAACAAAACGGTTAGGCAAGTTGACCCCGCTCCGGCACGGCGCGAGAGAATAGACGAGAGAATTAGACGGGCAGCACCTCTTAAACTAGCTGTATAGCCCGCGTGCATGCTGCTAAAACAACTCGCACTGCATCGTCGTGGGATCCTTCCGCCGGCCTCGTTTTCAGCTTTGCTTGTTCCGACACCGCGGATATGCGTGCTTGTTTTTCGGTGTGTAGGGTTCCACGCGGCAAAATTTGCAAAGCAAGTGTTTCCGCTCTTCGTTCATGGCCTCTCTCATCTTTCTTTTTTGGTTCGCTCGTTTGTTTCAGCACTGTCGCCTTATCATGGTGGTTCACCAAGCCTCGGTCTCTGTCGCTTGCAGCAGCCGCAGCGGAAGCAAAGCACCCTTGGGGGTCACTTGACCGAGGCTGCGTTAGTTAGCTTGTTAGATGGAGAGAGCGCGTGATGCCCCACATCGTAGGGAATCAACAAGCACATCGCGCGAAAAAAAAAGCTAGAAACAAAGCAACGTCGTCGCAAAACAGTAACGACGATCGGCGAAAACAATTAGCGAGAGCGAAAAAGAAACGAAAACAAAGAAGTCGAGTATCGCTAACTGGGCCCGATTTGCATACGCGCAATGAGCGCAATGAATGGATCACACCAGGCAGGGAGGATGATGATGGCAGAGAGAAAGAGAGAGGGAAGGGGCGCAGCGAGTGAGGTCGACGTAAAGGCGACGACGTGCCGCAACGCGCTCGGAGCCTGTGGATGGTGGGCGGCGCGAACAGCGAGAAAACAAAGCGTTGCCCGGCTCGGACATACGCCACTCTCTCAAAGACCGAAGAATTCATTAGCAGGCTGGCTCGCGAAGAAAAGCGGGAGAACAAAAAAGAACGATACTATTCGACGCGGCGCGCGTTCACGACGAGACCCTTGTTCCCGAGGTGACGGGGTCCGATGATAGCCAAGAGCGCCGGCTTTATATACGCGCATGCGCCTAAACTTCCCCCACCGCGGGCCCGAAGCCCGGTCCTAATTACGAGACGGAGGTATATACTCGGTAATCACTACTGCGCAGCCGGGAAATCATTAGCGCAGAGACAGAAAATGGTGCCGCGCTACTGCGATGGCGCGCGGGAGCTGTGGCGCCGCATGCTTTTTTTGCAGGAGCCTCAAACGCGCTTGCATTTCTGTGCGCAGAAAATGCGAGTACTGGGGCTATTAATTAGATGCGAAACGAGGCGATACTTGTATTTGCGCCAAGGTGTTAGAGGGGGGAAGGTTCGGATGCAAAATTTCCAGCGTGACGCCCGCCTCGCTCGGGCGCGATGTTCTCCACAACAGCCGCTAAAGCTGCTGCTAGGCTGCATCCGGCGGGAGGCGCTCCGGATGCGTTCAACACGTCGCCGGGGTCGGCGTAAATGCATTCGTCGTTGAGAAATGATTCCGAGGAGGCGAGAAATTACTCCCGCATGCAAAACGCCACCGACCGTTCAGAATGCAGCGAATTCCCCATCGAGACCATAGGCGTTGCTAAACCCCGTCGCAAAACGACTGAACCGTAAACAACACGTTTCCTTGGTTGATTACTCGAACGTTCGTTTCGCTACCGACGCTATTTGTTCGTATAGACTAAACCAGCCGTAATAAATTAGCCGGAGGTCCATAGAATAGGGTTCCACCTTCGAGCTGCCTACATACGCTTGGCTGCTGAGACTCGCCTAAAACAAGGGATGCGATAACCTACGGCGCTTTAATTCGACGCGATGCTCAGCATCACGGGAACAACCCTACGGGAAGAGGCGAAAGTGAACGGGAGGAGGAAGGGGAGAAGGTGCAATCTCTGGGGAAACAAAACAAGACGGCGAAGCACGCAGGCAGCACGGGCTAATTGGTTTACTCATGCGGCGCGCCGTCACGTATACGCGACCCTCCCGCCGGCCTCCACAGCGCATCGGCGTGCGCACGCAACGTCCTCCCTCTCCCCTCCTCCGCCCGAGCACCGCCGGCCGCCTCGCGTGCCACCGTCCTACAACGCAGGAAGCGGCGGGGCGGCCACCGCGAGCGTAGCGAGCCAACGCAGCGCATGTATCGGCTAAGGGAAAGCCCTCCCCACCGCTCGTCCTCATCATTGTTATTATTGTCATTACACGGCCGTTATTCATTGCCGGCACGGCCTCGGAGCGGCGCGGCATCGCCGATCAGCACGAAGACCGTGTGGCCCGAATGTTAATTCGAAACTGCATCGCCAGATGTCTGCCTTATATTTGTTATTTTTTTTTTTTATTTCTTCATCCTCACACTTTTGTCTGTGCCATCTTTCATGGCGTAGCTGCTGGGGCTACACTTGGAGCGTATGTAGGGGTAGAAAACAAAGCGCAACAAAGAATGAACGAAGAAGAGCGAGAAAAGAAAGAACCAAGTTTTTCTTTCCCTTTGCTTTTTGTCTCTCTCTAGCTGACTCGGACACGCGCGGGGTCTGTGGCGCCCGCGCTGTAGCGTCGCGCGCAGACACGAGGCGCGATAATCACGAGAGTTAAGCCGATTTCCTCTCATTTTGCTAATTAGGGACGTCGTCGCCTTCTCTGCTTTGGTTCGGTCGTCGGTGCCTCGTCCGCGCCCTCCCGGTTCCTGGCCTGGCTTCCCAGCCGCCTCCGACCCCATCATTGTCCTTAGCGATGACTTTTCTTATAGCTATGCATACCATCGCGTTATCCCACCTATGAGTAAAGACGTGCCTTGCGTTTTTAATACAGCGTCCTTTTGTCTTTTGTGCGTGTGTGTGCGTGCGCGTGCGTGTGTGTCCAGTAATGGTTTGCAGAGTTAATAGGTAAGCTCGATTTAATTGGGGAAGTAACATGAAGAGGTTGTAAGCAGCAGACTTCCGGCAACTTCATTTCACCTTTCCGGAATGAAAAAGCGTTATCTTATATCGGCTAAAATCAAACCATAACAGATACAAGGATGATTCAGTGAATACGCTTCATCAATCCATGGCCTACTCCGGCGGCGGATGCGCAAGGTGTTGAAGCGAGAGGCAGCATGAAAGTCAATTCGCTTGCTGCTGCTGCTGCTTTTCCTCACGCCAGGGTCTTGACAGCGAGCATCTGCGGACATCGAGTGAGATGCCTTAATGTTTTGACTGTGCGCGCGTGACCCCATGCTTGTTAATTCAGATAGTAAGCGAGTGTTTACAAGTTTACACAGCCGCTAAAGCTTCCTATAGCTGTCGTATACAATGTGCTTTCGCAATCGATGCTTCGCGTTTTGGGCGAAACTGCGACTTTCATAGGTGCCCTAAATTTTTAAAAGTTATCTGTGGCAGAAAGCGCAGTTCTAACCCTTGAGTCAAGTAACATGATGAGGTGGCCATTACTCCAGTAATTCTACGAGAATTGAAAACGAGTAATCGGATAATTAACGCACCTAGGCTACCTCACTTTCTAAGTAATTATTTAAGGCACATATTTCAATCTAAGAGTTGTAGCCTGTGGGCTTGCAAGACATCTCGACTTGGAACGAATTTTGAAATTGGTACTACTTCCGAGATATGCGGCCTCAATCCTCCGTTAAAACTGCCGGACCGTTCTTTTTAATGAAGTTTATTTTCCTCTTCTTCTTCTTGTTCCGCTTGCTTTCTTAAAAAGACGCTGTCTTATGCATAGAAGCATAAAGAATTCTAGGGGATGCGCCTTGCGATATCACCACCACCAATTCTTAAATTAACATATGTGCCATAAAGTAATCAATTAAAAACTGCATTAGTGTAATTCTATTAATTATCTATTAAACATTTTGTTTTCCTGTTAGAAGTAATGGCCGTCTCATCCAGTGATATAGCTCAAGGGTTACGATTATGCTATCTGCCACAGGCAACTCCCTTTCTTTTAATTTGATGCAGATAAAAAAAAGAACACTTGTTATGACTACGCTGTTCATTCATGCCGCTTGCTCCGCGTAAGCTCTGCAACGCAGAATCATGGCTCTTACCACTGGTCAAAAAGGCCAGTCTTATATTAAAAGGGCCTTTGTGCATATTGATCTCCTCCTTCCACTCTCTTTCTCTTTTTATCTCCCTTAACGCTTCCGGGGTAGCCAACCGGAACTACCTCTGATTAGCCTCCCTGCTTTTCTATGCGTCCTTTTCTCTCTCTCTCTCTCTCTATTCTTGAGCCACTAGGAAACACGCTACTTTATGTTGGGCACTCATATTTGAGGCTCAGGCAGGATGGACCCCCAAGTATAGGAAGTGCGCCCCGCTGCTTGCAACTCTGCATGCATTATTTACTCGGCACGTCTGGCTAGATTTCTTGTGCAGTCAGCAGTCGTTGTTGAAAGTATCCTAAATCTGCTAAGACGGAAATTGCTTCCTCAAAAGCTAGGCATCAGGGTAATTTACTCGACTTTAGAGGCACTAAAGCGTATGATTGGTGTAATTTTTAGATAGAAAAACTTATATTTTGCATTTGAAAGCAAACGTATCGGGAGTAAAAAAAAATTAAGCAGGAGTTGAACCCGTGATCACGTGACAGAATCGCCTCTAGCAATTGATTCGACGTCCACAGCAACACAAAGGTAAAGGTGGTTCGAAAGGCTGATCGCGTCAACGGTCGCTTATTCAAACAGTACGAGTACGCGTACTCTTCAGTACTAAAACATATTAGTATAGTCTTGTTACTCCAACGTCAACGTCAGACTTGTAAGGGGGTAAAGTACACGAAATAATATGAAGAAACGGCAGCACAGGAAAAACGCTCCCTCCTCTCCTGTCGTTTATCCAAATCGTTCCGCGTCTTTATTCTTCGTAACGAGTATGAACCCACCCACCCCCACCCCCGACCCCATATAGTGATGTCACTGGTATCGTCTTGGGTAGTTGCCGCCAGCGCAAGCGTAGCAGCTGGCCCAGGTGCTAACAGTATTAACGTAGATCGGTAGCGTTACGCTAAACCAACCCGCTACTAGTACAAAACTAAAGTGAGAACGCTGGAATGAAAACGACAGGGGTGGCGATGTGGGCTTATTTCTACATTTTGGTTAAAGATAGCCGAGCGCAGCGAATAAACGAGGACAAAAGAAGGCACATGTGTTGCACATGAAGTGTCCGCGTGTCCTACATGCCTTTTTAAGTCCTCGAGTTTCCCTGCGCTCGACTACATTCAGTTGGATTTAAACGGTGAATAGCGAAACCGCGGTGGGTTAATGGTACACTCCAGTGCGCGCGACGAAGCGCGCGGCCTGTATAAGGTTGCCCAACTCGCCACAATCGAGACGCTCGACAAACCGAACCCGAACTGAGCCGATGTCTCGCCTCCGCAGTTCTCGGCTTAATAGCCTGGGACAAATGAAACCAACCTCGCGCCACCGCACGCGCTCGCACTTCCAACGACACACCCCGCGCCGTCTTTGGCTGGCGAATTAGCTATACACGCACGGTTCGCGCCCTTGCGCAAAACCAGTGTGTCGGAAGCGCGAGTTGCTACTTCGCATCGCCGTTTCCTTCCTTCTGGTGTCGCCGCTATTCGCAGAAGCAGCAAAAGACAGCAGCAGCAGCAGCATAGCAGCACGCGCTTCGCCTTTGCCGTCGCTGGCGTGGTGCGGGCGCGTTTATAAATCTCTATATAGTAGAAGGAAACGAGGGGCCCCGACCAGGTCTCATTCGTCTATTTTTTAAGCCGGTCATGCGATAAATCGCACTGGGCTGTCGATGGGGCGACACGAAAATGCTTTTACCACGCGAAGCTCTCTCCCCGCCTGGTACGCCTCGCCCCTCCCCCAACTGGCACCCTTCGCATAGTCGCGTTCGCCCGCTAGAGCTTGTTGGTGGGGAGGGAGTGGATGGGGGAGAAGCTGCCGCGATCGGAGGCCAAGGGTGGCGAACCCGGTTCCTCTCTTGCTCTCGACGCTGTAAGGCGCTGTCTCGGCACCCTCCCACTCTCCGGCTCTCTCCCCAACATACTTCACCTTTTTTTTTTCACTTTTTGCGTTCCCCGGTCTCCCTCTATTGGAACGTTGCTTCCGATCCCGATGGTTCCATTGCCTTGCTTTTCATCCGTTTCTTCTCGGTGTCCTGTATCGTGATACGGCGACGGCGCGTATGTTTTACCGAAAATCTCGCCCCTTGGAACACTCCTGGAACTAGACGAACCTGCACAAAGTAGTGTCGCGTTAGCCACCACGCGACGGAATCGGGACAGGACTAAAGTTGTGCTGACCGAGCCAGACGCATAGCCATTTACAGTGTACGAGCCAAGCCAAGTTTAACGAAGTGATTGCGTTGTAGCGGGTGGAAAAGTCGACGCCGGGACGAAGGAAAAACAAAAGGAGGTCACACCCGTACGAATCATGAAATGCAACATGGTGAAGCCGCTTTGTGAGAAAACCTGCATGTTCGCATTGTTTACGTTTGAATGTAGTGAAGGGGATGTAGGTTTAAACTAAAAAGAAAATGACGCTTCATTTATTCAACTGGCTCATAATCCAGTACTACTTGGGTGAAATCACTTGAGGAGCATGACAAGCAAGGAGGGCAAATCAATGCGCATTAGCAACAGCAGGATTATATGACAACGTAAGAATAAAAAACGAAAGTTGTATATTCGTATACCTATAGGGTTGAACATCAATTGAATATGTAAATACATATGGCGAAAAACGCATTCCATCATGGCCTCTCAAGGATATTTTTTGTTGTTTATTAACTGTTGATGATCGAGTTATGCGACTATGGACGTTATCTTCGTGCCCAAAGATACTTGTTTGCGTACCTTTAAACTTCATACAATTACTTCTTGCCGTTTTAATCGATTTACTATCGCGACGTAGTTGCGGTTGTAGTTTCGACTCGTTTCCCCTATAGACTGGAGGTATATGCCGCAGGCGAACGTCTAACATCGTCATAGCTTGCATAGTTGGCTATTCCTTCATAAATTATAGATAACGAAGGCATAGGGTCCACACAATACGCTCGGGGCGTCATTGAACGTACCGAACTATGACAAGCGCAAATTATGTCTATTTACTATCGCTTTTTGTTTGTTAAGTCCACCTGCATGGAACGTCAGCTCAATATCATTAGGCAGATAAGTCGCAATTCAAGTCAACCAAGGCGATGGGACTTTCCGAGGCGGGATGAAATGAAAATGCTATATATATATATATATATATATATATATATATATATATATATATATATATATATAGTTAACGAAAGCCTCGGATATGTGTGGACTCGTGGGTGCGCTTGGTAGCCGCTCTGCTCTTGCTCTTCGCGTCTACCAAATGTGCGTGATTTCACAACACTCCTACCTATCACTCAAACATCCAAGCCCTGTCGCTTATTTATCGCCAGCTGAACTGTCGCTTCGCGGGTCAGACCGGCTCCATCTCCCTCCGCCACCGCGCCATGGGAACGGAGGAAATATCACCGCGCCATCGCAGTATTGGAACTTGGCATCTCGCGCTCATAAAGCGGGCACGCGTCCGTGGCACGAACACTGCCGCGGGTCGCTCTCGCGAGAAAATGCGCGTCGCACGCGCTCCCTAAACGCATCACGTGAATTTATTACTGACTCGAAGCGGCGTCGCTTCCCGCGTGCGCGTATCTGGGCGTATAAACGGGGTTCGATAGGGCGAGGAGGTTGTCCCCCATTAGTCACACATGCGCGTGCTCCGTATTGGCTTACATATACTTATATCATATATATATATATATATATATATATGTATATATATATATATATATATATATATAATAGGCGGTAGGTCGAAGAGGGGCGTCAGGTTTGAACTGTGAACCCTGAGCACAACGAGAGAAAAGCAGTGCAGCAAAGTAGAGAGGTGCGAAGGGGCGAAAACAAGCTCGCATCGTCGACGCGCTCCTTAAGGAAGATAAGTCGTCATACGTCGATAAAAATAGTGGTGCTTGCGCAGACGTACGACTTCTCAGCAAGGACAGCCACTTACGTCCCCAGTGTATATCGGCGAGAAGGTGAGTTGTGCTCCAGCGGAGGCAGTAAGGAACAAAAGGAAAAAGAAAGTTACGGCTGCTGTGTATGGTGTGAAAAGGGTGAGAAAAATGAAAGCGTAGGACGTGTTCGTCGGGGAAACAGAAATGATGGTTTAAAAGGCCCGCTTGCCAGCTGAACGCAAGAGGTCGACGTCGGCAACGCCACGTGTAATGTACCTCTTACACTATACTACAGTCACTTATATTCATTCCGGAGGCGTAGAGGCGCAACCCTAACTACGAGCACCTTAATAAATGGCGTTTATCCCGTGCCCCTCTCTGAAAGCTTTTCTTGCCTTTTTCTTTTCTTTCTTTTAGCTGATACTAGAGGCGGATGAAGAGATGCAACTCGTTTTAGTGAAGATGAGGACGCTACGTTGCTATTTCGCAATCGACAGGTGACATATACTATTGAAGACTTGCAGGCTGGGGGACCTTAGTGTTTGTAAACCAGCGCCGAGAACGTACAGTATGCATGGCTGAGGGAACAGGCTGCTCCCTCTTAGCGAACTAAGGGTGTACATTAATTGTGAAGACCATAATTATACATTGCGAGACGGCGATGGAAGAGATAAAAGCAGCCTTTATGAATTTATGCGCGATGGATATAGGTGCTCGTCCTGCTACTGTTGTTTTCCCTTCTTGCATGTGTTGATAGGTAAGAAATAATGACAACCTCTGAAGAGTTCATACCAGAAGAAAGTGGTGCTGAAGAATGGCTAAGGCGAAATTAAACTATCGTACGCGTGCACTGACATGAGGCATATTTTCTTCTTTTCTTTACTTTTGTTTGCATGATGTTCATTAATAAATATTCTGTCTTCGCTTCTTCTGATCCTTCATTGTTAACGTCCGGGTTTCAACTCTTCTGAGTTTTCTAAACATTAAAAATTATTTTGTTCATGTTTTATTAACTAGTTCTTGTTATTTTTAGCAACATTTAGGAACGATCTATACATGCAGGCGACGCTACTGCAAGTGTCATAAAAATGCTTGTCTAGTCTTGTCAAGAGATATTTCACTGGGCTAATTTGATTTCTTACGATTTCATGTTACTGCACTGTGCTCAAACAATCAGATATTCGAGGAGGTAAGTGAAACCTCGTTGAACGCTCACACGAGTACATAGGTGTTTTGTCGGAAGAGCACTGTTTTCTAAGCAGGGAGAACAAGTAAAAATAAAAGACGGGCTCTACACTATCCTCAAACGTCAGAATCTGCTCCCCGCTACATCGCAGAATCTACAAATGGCTGTTCTAAATTATACCTTGTCGGTTATTGAAATTGAATGAGGTTTCCTTCCAAAGTAAAAAAAAAATATATGCTATAGATGTTTTTGTGGGTATTTCAGTGCATAATGTGAACACAAATCAAAGAACATACAAGCAAAATTTGGGTCGCTGCATGACGCCGTCATCATTACTGCAGTTCAAGCGAATATGCCATTTAGTTGAGTTTTCAGGAGAGTATAGGCTTGAGCTGGTTGGTAACACATAGTTACACTGGAAGCATAGCACGGGAAGGACGATCGACAAAGACTAGACAGGACAAGCGCTTACTTTCAACACAGCGCTTATTGTGGAAGAGGAGCATATATACGCAACTGATTCTGCTAAAGGAAAGGACATAAAAGCTTAACGAAAAACGCCACATGCCGTCATGCCATGAATTCAAGCTCTCTAGTTGATAATGCCACAGACGGCCTGCTGACGTTGAGTTTGCCTGAATGACCATATACGACAAAGCACTGGACATTCCACTACGCATGACACTTCTCCGTACACAAGCGAAATTGCTTGTTTGCTTCTGATTACCATTTCGTCCCGTTTCCTCATTTCCCTGCGTAAAACGATCTAGCAGGTTCAGTCATCGTTGACTGCGCAGCCTTTGCTCTGTTCATTCCCCTCTCCTTGAGATACACCAGCCCATATGACTACTTGTGCTGAACTGAATGGTGATCGATTGATTGCCCGTGCGTCCGTGCATACTGGGAACTTGTATCCTTCTCCTTATCTTTCAGTCCCCGTCGCCCCTTACCCAGTGCATGGTATACCCAACTCGGCTCAGCCTCGTTAACTTCCCAGCCTTCCTCTTATAACTTCTCTTTCTTCACTCTTCCTCTAAGAAACGTAATCTACCACTCTAGTATAACCTAACGGCTTTTTTTGTTTATTTATTTTGTTCTTATTTTTTTGCGCTAACAAATAAACGGAGGGGATGCTAATATCAACGCAAAGTGCTGGGTACTCCTTTTTCACTTGAGAAACCCCAAAATATATTCACGACAAACAGAACGTCAAACAGGCATGAGAAACGCAATATAATATGCTATGAGCACAACGATAATGCTTAGCACACAAAATGTCAGAATACGTAAAACAACCACAACTTAGACAGAGGATGCACATGTAAAATACAATAAGCCATAAGAATGCAAAACTGAGTCATATCCGTAATTCAAGAAGAAAATTAATCTTAATAAGCTCTGTCATTCTCATTGGACAAAACCATTACATTTAGTTTTCTTATTGCCCCTAGATAAAGTCGCTCACCTCCAAGAACCTTTAGAAAGCGACTCGCGCATGTTTTTTGAAGAGCGTTCATGAGATACAGGCCCAACAGCTTCTCTATGTTCATTTCTCTCCGATCACCCCTCACTAACTTGGACGCTACGTGAAAGGCAAAAGAATGTTTGGATTTTCTTTTTATGCATGGCCGCCGTACAGCAGCCTCACACAATTCCCTGTCTGAGCTAACTGAAAGGTTCCTTTTTTTATCAATTAATTTATTACTTTTACGGTGACATTTTTTTATGGTTTTGTACTGGAGTAGTCACCGCGCTCTCTTCACGAGCACCACGTCGTCACATAAAACGACGGACTCATGCAAACTTATTCCCGTCTCACCGCCTGCGCCGTCATTTTTGCAGATGTAAACAAGAGCGTACATCTAATTAAACTTCAACCATTACTGCCATAAGTGCGTTGACGCAAGGCCAACGACGTCGGCGTCTTTCGCCCGGTCTTTAATTGCCGGGACTAAACTCCTCAAGACGACGTCCACAGCTGCAGGAAGTGAGAAGATGGAGGCGTTCCCTGTCTCCGAGTCAGCGCACGCGTCACAGCGACAGAAAAACGACAAGCTGACTCAGCTCGGACGGGTCGACGGCCGCCGCTCTTTCCGGGAAATGGGGACAGAGAGACGCAAAAATTGCGCGGCGCAGCCCATTCATATGCAGCGGGCAAACCCCAGTGGGAAGCTGTCGGACGCGCGCCGCTGTCAATCTCTCTTTTTTCTTCGAGCTTGAACTTCGTGTCCCAACACTGTTTCCAACTGCGGTTTCGCACTGATTACGATATGAATGGAAAACATTGTTATCTGTCCAATGAGTATTACGAAGCTAAAAAGAAAACCCATGCAGGTTTCACAAAAACATCGCAGTCAAAGAGAAATTAGTCTCGCTCGGTTCACTGAACCCAGGACCTATGCCTAACTGTGGCGGTCGCTCTACGCTATAGGCGAATCATTGGTGGTCAGCAGATGCAGTGCAAGGCTGACTTATTCGACAGCTCTAAACGCAGGGACACTGAATACGGTAAATCGGTTCTGCAGAAGTCCGCAAGGTGGAGGAAATTTCATGGAACGGAAATATTGTAATATCTTTCACGAACCTTCCTCTACCTTGCGGGCTTCCGCAGAACTTATTAGTCGGACAAAGATATGTAGCAGATGGCACTTAATCACACAGTATTGGCTCTCTCGGGAGGGCTATCAGGTTGTGAAATACGCTAGTTAATTCATGCGTTCGGGCCTCCAACCGTAATCGACGTTTAGCGGTTACTCTGCGCATGCATAGTAAATTGTGCGTGTTGACAAAAGGAAACACACATTCCTCGCACACACGCTTTAAAGACAGTGTGCTGTTGTTTTGGTGGCTGAGATGATTCTAAAATCCTACGCTGCTTACGAGCCATAGTGATTGTACACGAATATATACCGGTGCGAATATACTACTACGACATGCGTCTATGATGCGGGTAGCCACATGTCCATGTCTTACAAAAAAAGTAGTAATAAACAAGGTAACTAACGCTGCGTAGACAATTAATGACTAAATGGAAAAACAAGATGGAGTTGGGCTCTTGTGTGAGGTGGCCTTTTTCATTTTCCTCCTGTCTGTTCATACCGCCATTATTCGCTAAGCACAATAGGCGATTACACAATGACAAAATGAATTTAAAAACACATGATATCGAAATTAAATTGTGGGATTTAACATCCGGAACCTGCACAGTGTGTTATCAGGTACTCCGTAGTAGAGATCTCAGGATTAATTATGACCAAATGGGGCACTTTAACGTGCAGCCAAGGCACGGTACACGAGCGTTTCCGTTTTGTTTTTGTTTTGTTTTTGTTTCTCAGTTCTTTCCTATCGGAATGCGGTCGCCACGACAGGAGTCAAACTCGCGACTTTGTGCTCAGTAGCGGTACGCCATAACCACTGAGTCACTGTGTCGGGTAGCCATTTCGATTTGAACGGGAATCCTTCAAGCTTCGTGTTAGAAATTGACGCCTTCCCCAAGAAACGCATATTCTGCACGTTCTTGCCTCGGCGAGGAATAAACACAAAGCAGAGAACAACGACACCCTGTGACACTGAAGGCGATATGAATTAATTTCTCGTTTGCTACGCGTATGCTCTACTCTCTCTTGCTGTCGCTTTCAGGGTGTTCTACTTGTTTACTTACGTTTATATACGTATTCGCATTACTTGCGTGCTTAATCTGCGTGTATTTACAACGGTAATGTACTGTCACGGGGTCAAGATAGCAAAAAGCAGCAGCACAAACAAAGTCGCTGAAGAATAGAACTCATTGTTGGTTGAACATGCGGATACAAAACACGGCAACGCTTAAATAACAACGGTAGCGGCTAGCACAGCCGGCGGCCGTCAAATCGAACGCCATTGCTAAAGACTCGTCCGCCACTATGTGCAGGTGCATCACCGTAATCTTGCCAGCAGTCGATGGTGCTCGCGTAAATTCGAATATGCGCTATAGTGTATAGCGTCTCGCGTGTACAATTTAATTAGCAATTAACTTCTGTCGTTAGGACGTCTATATGTGAAGTGACAGTGAAAAAAAAATGTCTGTAGAGGCAAAATAGCACTGTATGTTGACGATCGGTAGGCTTTTCAACCAATGACAATTTGTCGTGGTGTCAAAGACGCCAAACAAGAAACACAAAAGAAGGTGGCGGACAAAGCCCCCTTCTTTTGTGTGTTCTCTTTAGCGCGCATTACGCCATGATGAATCTATATCAACTAGCCAACATATCAGTTCTTCGACGTTAATGAGCGTGCAATTTGCTTTGCACCTAATAAAGAGCTATATTTGCATCAGTCGCGCACCTTAACAATGCCAGTTGGCAACAATACTGTATCAGTCGTCACCGCCACTAGTTTCCTATTTTTTTCCTTTTTGTAACTTTATACAACTCGGAGGAGCTTCTCTTCCTTTTTTTTATGTACTGCCGTAAAGGACGTCTTACAAGTGGCTGATATGTCCGACCTATAAGCACCAATACGACAACCAACGCTGTCACTAATCAAAAAATGCGAGCGCCTCTCGAACTGCGGACCCGTTGTTGACTGAATACATAACAAGGATGCTCTGTACTGCACAGTATTTGAGAGAGCAAGGAAACCAACCCCAATTGCACCCCCGCTGTCCCATCCGCCCCCTCCGTCTTCCTCTGCCGCTGCTTTTGTAGTGAGGACCTTGTTCCACCCCTCTCCGACTCCACGCTTTCTGTCTCGGGTGGTTAATTGAAGTGACTTTATTATTCGCTCGCTGGAGGCCTGTAAGTGACGGGTGCTGTTGAGCACGCTGCTCGTTGCGCAGCTTGCAGGAGGCCTCTTTAACCAGTTATCCGCGAGTCATTTCCAGGAATAAGGCTCTAAGCGGTTTATATTTGTTGTGTTGAAACATCTTTCTAGGCCGTCCATTGTGACCAAAAGAAACGAAAAAAAAATCGAATGGTAACAAAAAACGTATATTAGGCCATGTGAATGTGAATATTAACTACCTGCCTAGGCTCGATATCTCTATATATAAATGACTAAAAAATCCAATCCGCATCTTCTATATAATAAAAAACAATATATCAGCATCTTGATTATTCCCACAAGTTGTTAGGTTATGAATAATGATTACCGGCGATTGAAACACTTGTTCAACTAAAGATTAGGTATCACGTAGGCTAGTATTGGTATTATAACGGCAGCTGGCTCAGTTTTCTTCTTTAAAGAGAGAGAGAGAGAGCAAATGATAAATGAAAGGTAGGGAGGTTAACCAGGACTGAGCTCGGTTGGCTACCCTACACTGGGGAAAGGGAAATGGGGACGGAAAGATTAAAGAAAGAAGAGAAAGTCCACCGGGGATATCGTTCAGTCACTCAATCCGGATTACAGACGTTCACTCAATCCTGTATCTTTCAAATATCGCAGCAGCGCTTTTGTGGCCTTTTGTAGCTGCGATATACGAGGCCATGGTCCCAAGATCTTGTTCAAGGTGAACGGTTTGCTATCTAACTTGTTGAGAGTTGTGCAGAGATCTTGTCTTTCATTTTCAAATGATGGGCAGTAGCACAGTAGATGGTCGATAGTTTCTTCGACACCGCAGGCATTGCACTCGGCGCTATCAGCCATGCCAATCAAAAACGTATATGCATTCGTGAATGCGACGCCCAAGCGTAAGCGGCACAACATTGTTTCCTCATTACGCGGAAGCCCTGGTAACAGCCGCAGTTGCATAGATGGATCGAGGGAATGCAATCGATGTTGAGTGAAATCAGGCGTGTGCCACTTCTCCAATGTCATATGTTGCGCTAGCTTGCCTAAGTGTTGGGCTGCGTCAGTACGCGATAAAGGTATAGAAACAAGGGTTGCTCCTTCGTGTGCTTTCTTAGCAGCGTCGTCAGCGAGGTCGTTGCCGGAGATACCGCAATGGCCAGGCAGCCACTGAAACACGACGTCGTGCCCTTTAGCAATCATGTGATGGTGAAGTTCTCGTATCTCCGATACGAGTTGTTCACAGGACCCGCGACGAAGAGATGACAGAAGACATTGTAAGGCCGCCTTTGAATCACAGAATATTGCCCACCGATTAGCCGGTTGGTTGCTAATATAATCAACGGCACCTCGGAGGGCAACAAGCTCCGAACCGGTCGATGTTGTCATGTGAGAAATCTTGTATCGGATGCTTAGTGATCGTGATGGTATAACCACTGCCCCGGTGGAGCTGGTCTGGGTGGAAGAGCCATCCGTATATATGTGGACTCGGTCAAAGTAGGAAGTGTGCAAACAATCCAGAGCTGCTTGCTTCAAGGCCAAGGTAGATAGGTCGGTCTTCTTTCTTATTCCTGGAACCGTAAGACGCACTTGAGGTTGTTTTAAACACCACAAAGCTGAGGTTGAATGTGCTGATGGTGTAAACCCCGATGGTAGGGAGGCACGATACTTGCTGATCTCGTTGGAGAAGGATGCCTGTGGTCGTCGTTCTGGCAGAGAGGCAAGAAAGCTTGATTGAATCCGTGAAATATGACGAACATGCGCCCTGAGCGAGTCGGTGCTGATGTAAGTCGTGATCGGATGGTCTTGAGCCATTATAATGGTTCCTGCTGTTGAGGCGCTCCGCGGAAGGCCTAGACAAACACGTAGTGCCTGTGCTTGCACGCTCTGAAGTTCTCTAAGATTGGACTTGCATATTTTAGCAAGCACGGGAGAACTATAACGTAGAAATCCGATAAAAAGTGCTCGATATAACTGTAGCATGGAGCCTATTGACGATCCCCATGTTTTGCCGGCGATGAACTTGAAGATGTGAACAATAGATGTGAGCCTCTTCTTCAACTGGGCAACATGAGGGCTCCAAGAGAGGTCCCGGTCAACAATGACACCCAAAAACCGATGATTTTTCTTGTAGCTGATAGGCTGGCCATTGATGTATACTGGATAACCAGACATTGCTTTCCGCGTAAAAGCGACTAACGCACATTTTTCTGTTGAGATGGTAAGGCCTTGTGTCTGAAGATAGTCAGATGCCTGTGTTGCTGCTTGCTGTAGCCTTGCGCGAACCTGCAGGCGAGTGACCGCTGATGTCCAGATGCAGATGTCGTCGGCGTATATTGAAACACTCACTGTTTCCGGGAGGGATTCAGCCAGCCCCAGAAGCGCGAGGTTGAAAAGAACAGGGCTTAGAACACCGCCTTGGGGAACGCCTCGGCATGTGTAGTGGTCGGTAGTCGGACCATCTTCCGTACGCACGAACAAGGACCTTTGTGTCAAGTAGTTTCTGATCCATCGATATACTCGCCCTCCTAGTTCAACTGTGAGAAGTGCGTCGAGAATGGTTTGATGGGAAACATTATCGTAAGCGCCTTTCACGTCAAGAAAGAGTGCGGCTGATAATCGCTTCCAAGATTTTTGTTGTTCTACAGAAGATACCAGATCGATGACACTATCAATCGATGAACGGCCTCGTCGAAATCCCGCCATTGAGTCAGGGTAAATTTTGTTGTGTTCAAGGTACCATTCGAGACGCATGAGGATCATACGTTCCATGAGTTTCCCGACGCAGCTGGCAAGTGCTATCGGCCGATACGACGCCAGTTCGAGCGGTGACTTTCCTGTTTTTAGTAATGGTACCAGGCGGCTTCGTTTCCATTCCTGTGGGACGACACCATCTCGCCATGAGCTGTTAAAAATGCTGAGGAGTTGTCTTCGTGCTTCTTGACCTAGGTGGCGCAAAGCACTATATGTTATCCCATCGGGCCCTGGTGAAGATGAACTCCTACAGAGCGCCATAGCAGCTTCTAACTCTTCCATAGAGAATGGAGCGTCCATACTTGTATCTCGTGGACCGGGGATGTCACCTGAAGTCATGTCAAAGGCTAAAACTGTGCCGCCGGCGACTTTCGCACAAAATTCCTCCGCAATTTCTACCTCACGGCGGTTTTCATAGAGAGCAAGGGCGTTGAAAGGGTGTCGTTGCTGGGGGCTTGAGCTAAGGCCCCGTAGGGTACGCCACACGCGGGATAATGGCTTGCGGGGGTCCAGTGACTCGCAAAAGCATTTCCATCTTTGATCCGCTAGCTTATCCATTCGCCGCTTTATCTTCTTTTGCATACGCCGAGCTTCTCTGAGGTCATGAATTGACTTCGTGCGCCTGTACCTCCTTTCAGCTCGGCGACGAAGTGCACGAAGCCTTTCCAACTCAATGTCATTCTCTGTACGCTTTGATGAATGTGTGAAGCAACGCGTGCAATCTTGCATTGCGTCAACAATTATTTCTTCTAATTTGCGTGCGATACGTTTCTTGCATGTGTCTTCTACACGAGCTTGAAAGACTGACCAGTCGATTTGGCGAGATACAACCGGTAATTTATTTATTTATTTATTTATTTAGGAATACTGCAGGCCTTAGAAGGCCCAGGCAGGAGGGGAAAGGTACATACAAAAAAAAGATAACAATAGATTGACAAAGGAGTAAAAAAAAAAAGAAAGCTCCGGAAAAAATGTATTAGAAAATACAATCGCATAATGAGTAAAGCACCTCTAAATAATGCATAGAGAGTGGCAGGTACAGCGGCGTTTAGTGCGGCGTTTAGTGCATCGGCGTTTAGTGCATGCGGCGTTTAGTCCATCGATTCTCACATAGGTCGGAATGTGATCACTTCCATGGGTTTCAATATCGGTGAACCACTGCACGCTCGAAGTCAGGCAACGTGACACAAAAGTCAAATCAAGGCAGCTGCTGTACGTTGTTCCTCGCAGAAATGTCGGGCTTCCGTCGTTTAGAAGACATAGGTTGTGGCCTGATGCAAATGATATTAGTGACCTGCCCCTCGAGTTTATCCTGGAGCTTCCCCATATATGGTGGTGGGCGTTGAAATCCCCTGTTATTATCCAAGGACCGGGAGTAGCAGTCATAATATCTTCTAGTCGTTTGCTATTAAACTGACTGGTTGGGGATAGGTAGACGCCAATAAGAGTAAAACACAGCCTCTTCTTTTTCACAGTAACACAGACGTATTGGTTACCGTCGTGTGGCGCTACGGGTTGGGAAAAATACGTAAGGTCTTTGCGGATGTAAACCAAAACCTTACTACTACGAACACACGTGGTTGAAACAAAAGGTTCATATCCTGATAGTCTTATGGAGGCTGATAAGTTCGGTTCGCAGATAACCAGTATAGGAAAGTGGTTGTCAAACACGAACTGCCGCAACTCCGAAATACGTGACCTCAGGCCTCTCGCATTCCATTGGAATATGGAGGCACTTCTGAAATCATCCCGGAACGATCGCTGTTGCTGTCGATGAGCCATGGTTCTGCTGTAGAAGCCCTCAAGCACTGGACTTCTGAAGGCTCTCAAGAACCGGATTGATGGCATCCAGCACTTGCAACGCACTTCGAGCTGTTGGTGTCTGTAGCTTGTCCAGAAGAACACGAATAGCACTCATCAGAGAGCTTATCATGACAACAACTTGTTGATCCTGGTCTGACAATTTATCAGGAACAGATGAGGTATCCTTTGCTGTAGAGCTCTGGTTTCGCTCAGTAGGGGCATGTAGCCGCGGGAGTGCAGGCCAAGCGTCAGCAGCCATGCTGTTCGATGCACCTGTGTCCTTTGAGCTGACTGTGTTTGGCCGGGGCGGAAGAGCGGGTGGTAATGTACGCGGCTGGCGTTCTGCAGAGGCTTTGGAGGTTCTTGATCGACGTCGGCGACGTGATCGTCGTCGCTTAATTGATGCTGCTGCTTCTCGGTGAGACGAGTGGTCTCTAACCATTTTTCTCAATATGGCCATTTCCTTTCGTATCAAAGGGCATTCCTTCGAGGATGCATCATGAGGGCCGCTACAGTTTGTGCACTTCAGCACATTGGCCTCGCACGTGTTAGTGGTGTGTGGCCCAGTGCAGCGAGAACAGACGGTAGTGTTCTTGCACACACTACTGACATGTCCAAACTTCATGCATTTCCAACACTGCAGCGGTTTTGGTATAAACGGGCGAACTGCGTGTCGAAAGTGGCCCACTTTTACATGCGATGGGAGGGATTCGCCCTTAAATACGATCTTAACACACCGTGACGTGCCGAGGCGAAACGCGTTTGCGATGATGGTGTTTTCGGTAGCCGGCTTGATTAAGATCGACAGATCAGAGTCGACAATGGTCTCGTCAACATCGTAAATGACGCCAGTACTGACTTGTTTGCCCAGCGGAATATGAGGGCGGACTTTTATCCCGTCAAGTTCCGTGACATTGCGCAAAGAATCCAACGCAGCTGCGTGTTCTACGTCAATCGCTAGGACGTTCTTGCGGGTGTTCACTCTGACGTCTTTGATTTCGTTCGGAACTAGTGCCTCTAGATGTGAAGACACGGCTTGCCTGTTGAGGCGTCTTAGGTTGTCAGTGGCGAGAACTGGCGCGAACAGGATGGTGAGCTCCTCGGTATTGCGCGAAGATCTCACGGTGGACTCACTCGAATTCGATGATGCGCTGAGAAATCTTCGCTTCGCTTTACGACTCCGCACCAGCTCGAAGGTGTCGTCACAAGAATCTTCACTGCTGACATAGTACTGCATCGTGTCGTCGCTGTCAGTGTCGCTCTCGGTGCCGTTGCGCTTCCTGGAGGCAGCCGCCGCGGGCACTGCCGAGTCCGGCGGACGCGCGTGAGAGTCCATCTCCGTCGCAGTTAAGGAGGAAACAGCAGTTCAAGGCAGAGTCCAAGAAATGCACAAACTGAGTAGAGCTGGAAGACTCGGCGTTCTGCCTGAAAGGCACTTCGTCTTCTTCCTTCTTCTTTAAAAAGTGAAGAAACGATGGTTAGCTCCATCGCACTTCTCCATAGTGAAGTGCACCTTGCCTATCTTTCACGCCGGAGCAAGGTTCTCGCACAATTCTGCTACATCCATCTAGTATCAGACAACGCTGTTAAATTTTGCGTTCTTTCGACTAACGCACTTTCACAAACCCAATAAAGACTCATGAACGCGCTTACTACTGCTCTACATAAGTTGGCTCATGTTTACCCAACTTACGCCGGACTAAAAGCATTCTTATTTCATTCTATTCCCTATCAATCGCTTACTAGTTCGATGAAGAAGCTTGCGTATATCTTCCTACCAGCGCTTGAGCATACCACGCATAAGGAAGAAAGAGGGATCGTTATTGTGGCAGCCCTTCATTGTCTCGTGACCACGATCGCACAGCCAGCCATGACATTGTCTCGCCTCGCAAGGTGCTCCAATCATCGCTCACTGTCAGTCCTTCTTGCAGTTCAAACCGTCCCTACGTTCTCCTTGCGTGGGGTTCGAGTGCCTCTCGACATACATTCACTGCGCTTATACGAGGCTTTAACCCATGTGTCCTTTCCTGGACGTCCTCGGTGTTACGTTGATGGGGTCGTGACCCCGCAGCGGACTTGCGCAACCACTGCTCTGGGACCCGAGGAACGCACTCTCCCCATTGATGGATTGTTTCGGGCGGGACTGGCACTCGCTAGTAAGAGAGCCACTGCGGTTCCAGCTGGGGTTCTTACCGCATCGCGTCCTCTGCTTGGCTGTGCCGGACCAGCCTGCATTTGCATGTTAAGTGCTATTTTAGATTCAGACCCGAACTCCCTTTGTTTTCGCGTCCCTCTTGCGCTTGCTTCTAACCTTGTAGGAACTTTTCTGGGCACGTGTGCCTTCTGCAGATCGCGTCCGGCTGTGCTGTGGCGGCAGCTGCCGCATTATAGGGCTCAGCTCAGTTTACGCATTTATCTCAGCTGGAGACGCTCAGTCGATAAGTTGGAAACGGAGCATAAGTCCTTTAAAACTTGGTTTTTGTATCCTAGGTAACACTGAAAAACTGTTCGTAGGCGCTCTTTTGCGCTTGTCAATTAATGCGGAGTGGGCTTCGTATAATTATTGGCGCCGAGAAGTCGTTGAGAGGTTTCACAGAGGACGCGCACGAAAATGTCAAAAAGAAAACATTGATATGTTTTTTTCCTTTTTTTTTACTGCCATGTGTACGTACGTCATCCTTTATTGGTGTTGCAAGGCGCACATCTTCGTTGAAGCCTGTCTTTTCGTACGCTTTCTTTCAACCCTCTCGTCGGCATTTAGTGCACCGCCTTCTTTTTTAACTGCCTGTCTTCGTTTGTCCAACTTTCTCAGCTCTGAAGGGTTGAGTAAACGAGGCTTAGGTGTATGTTTACCGTCTGTCTCGCCGTTGTTGCTATTTTTGTCTTTGGGGGTTTCGTGATCTCTGTACAAATGGGGGCTCGGCGCAACAAGGAAGCTTCCACGTTGTCAATCGTCACCAATTTCTTGTGGTTGCTACCACGCCCGGTTTCGCATGGAAGAGAGACAAAGAGCCAAACGCACGTCCGATGATTAAGAAGTTACCCATCCCTAATTTCTGACTACAAAAGGCACCGAAGCCGGAAGCACCGAAAAGCTACGAGCATCCTTTGCCGACGATGCAGAAAACAGGCTAGTCTTTAGAACAATCGCTGCTGCGATCTTTAATCAAGCGGCTCCAAATTTTAACCAACTTCTGCAATTTCCAGCTGATGTGCAGACACAAAAGTTTGCAGAGGTGTTACTCACCTCCGTTTCCGTCGTTGATTCTTGACTTCTCCAGTCATGTGATGCGCTGTAGTCGCTGCGTCTGCCAGACAGGAGTCTGCATCTTACGACGCCGTTGATTTATTATTACTGCCAACGGAAAGAGGCGGTGTGGGATGAAGGAGAGTGGGGGGGGGGGGGGGGGGGGCTACGATTGCGCCGCCAGCCACGTACTCTTAAAGCCATATACAAAGTCGGCAAGAAGACAAAAAAAATGAACAAGAAGCGGCCGGAGATTCCAAACGTAGCCGGCTCTGTCTCCGGGGGAGCGTTCAGAGCCGCGCTCGTCCGTAGACGACGCCCACACCTAAGGCGACCGGTGCGCTCGTAAATCAAGCGTTCCGCGCATTTTCAGCCAGTGCGTGACAAAAGCTGCTCACATTTCGACTCTGCCAAGGTGAGATTTCCGATGGCTTCTTATGTTCGTGTTTTCCATGCCTAATATTTATCACGGCGAGGGGCGTCTGCAGACCCATCTTCGCTTTCAGTTCGCTCGCTTGTTCCCCCTCCGGACACGAAGCGCCCACGGTTTTGAAAATGGCGCACCGTATACGTACCTTGCTGAATGGCACGAATACGCTTTCCTGTGGCGATTGTGAGCTTTGCGCACAGGCCCCAGTGGCATTCACCGTCTCTTCACCTAGACAGCGACCGAAGTTCTCTCTTATTTAGTTTTGCAAGCACTCAACAACGAGAGTTCGGATTTCAGCTTGCGAAAGTTGCTATTTTTGCTAGAGAACTTTGCGTGCATGGGCCCTGTTCGCAACGATAAAGCTCCAAGTTCAGGCGAAGAACTAGAGCGTTCCGTTTTCGCAAGGACGCTCGCCTCGTGCGCAACCACAATTTATCGTTTTGTGAAGGCAGTAAGCGCCATGCGATTTGACTGTACTGTGGCATTGTTTACTTGCTTTTAAAGAGTCCAACGAATGAACGCGAGCACGGTTACATCGTGAATATACGTCCGCAAATAAGAAAAGCCCATAGGTCACGGTACTACAAACAGTTTCCTCGCCTATGCGAAACATATTACCCCACCCTGAAATATGGAAGCAACAGCGCCAGCATCATCTTACAGGGCTGATACCATCTTACACAACTCACTCCCCGATCGCACATTCAATAAGTTACGTACGTAGGCCTCCAGACTTCCCATCATGATCTTGAAGTTGTCGCACGAGAGTTTCGTCTACAAACTATTACACTCCAAAAGCTGTTGCCTTTTCCTTGCGCGAACTATTTCATTCGCGAGATTGGTTTGCGTAATTTTTCAAATAAGTTAAGCAGTCGCAAAGAGGGACAAAGTCTGTACATCCTCGCCAGAAATGCCTGCAGTGCACTCACTTGCAGCTTTATTGGCTGTAGGTGCATAGCCTAGCTCGGGTTACTGTCCTTAAGCCATGAACATTTCTTTTTCAGTGCGAAAGATTTATGGGGTAGTGTGAGAAGCGTTGTTCAAACACCGATGGGATGTTGGTGACAGACCATTTTCAGAATATAACCTGGGACCATGGCTTTATGCGCTCGCAATGTGCAAAAGAGAGAGAGAGAGAGAGGGGGGAATATAGGAAGGTAGGGATGTTAACCAGTCAAGAGTCTGTTTGGCTACCCTAAGCTGGGGGAAGGGAGAAGAGGAAGAGAGAGAACGGAGAGAGAAGGTTTAGATACGTGCATGGACAGTATTTGAGTTAAAGCCGCTGGCGCAAACTAGACATTCTGAGAAAGGACAAAACTGCCTTCACTGTCTTCTGAGTCGATGATCGGTGGGGACGGTGCCTTAGTACTATACACCAGTCTGTATGACCACTTATATTGAACTGAATGATGAACGCTTCATTGCGCGTATGTCCATGCCGAGTGTGTACTTCTGTCCTTCTCCTCTCTCATTCATTTTCGCCATTCTCCAGTGCATGGCAGCCAACCAGGTCTTCCATGCACTGGTTCCAGTTAGCCTCCATGTCTTACGATCTCTGCTCTCTCCTTCTCTCTCCGATGGGACGTTCCACACTATTTCCAGAACAATCGCCTTGGCGATCACTTCCGATGCAAAAGGTTTTAAAGCCAAAGCTTTACTGGCCGCGAACTTGCGATTTCGCCGTGGCCGTGTTCCGAGGAGGCACATGACGTCATACCGCGTTCCTCGTTACACCGCGTTACACCGCGTTACATCGCGTTCCTCGTCGTTGCGTTCACCTCCATCCACTTCGCCAGCTGCGTGGTATGCCTGATAACATGTCGGAGGATTGAAAAGGAGAGCTCGCGTGCGCCGCAACAACAGTTGAGGCGGCCGATGGACGGCGACAATTCTGGTAAATAAGAGGAGGCCTGGAATCTATATCGGAACGAGATGAAGAGGAAACGAATCACCCAAGAAACAGATGAACAGCGCGCCGAGCGACTGGCTAAACGCCGCAACACAGCTAGACAACCAGACTAACCTGGACTTGCAATCAAGATTAATTAAGGTTAACCATGCTATGCCTTAGTTTTCGCTACGTATATCCTGGCATAGCCGAGCTAAGCCACTGGAACTTTTTTCAGGGAATTCTTTGGCTCTTCTCATAATTGCACAAGGCCGTCATGTTTTTATGAAAGAAGGCTCAAGCATGCTTTCGACAGTCACTCACCAACTCAATAAATAAATAAATAAATAAATAAATAAATAACCAACCAATTAATCAATTATTATTTAATTAATTTGTGCGTTATTCTCGCGCGCTCTGACTAGGTCGCAATAGGAGCGGACACCGGATGTGATAAATCTTGCATCCGCGCAGGTGCCCGCAGCATCCGGTTTGAGCGCGTGGACGTTCCTGGCGCGGTGATCAGCGGTGAACCCGTCCTGCTGCTCTGCGAGTACAATCTGGAAGGCGCCGAGCTCTACTCGGTCAAGTGGTATAAGAACAACGTCGAGTTCTACCGGTATCTACCCAGCGACGTTCCGCCGGGTCAGAAGTACGACCTCGTCGGACTCTACGTGAACGTAAGTGCAACACGATGGCAACTGCTCTCAGTATATACTTTTATGCACTGTAGACAGCACTTGAAGAGATCCCGAGGACCTCTAGCATGCTATGGATGGCTGTGACATACGTGTACGTGTCTGTGAAAGGGCGAATATCAGCTTGACTGATGTCAGTGTCTCAACGCGCTCGTTTGCCCCCGAAGAGTTCGTAACTCGAAGGATCGCTCAGTAGCGTTCCATTTGAAATTAATGATTTCGCATTCACAAATCATAAGTGCTTAGTCGCCCTTCGATTCTTTTATCGATAACATTTAATTAAACATCTACTAAGCCTATGCGGTGGAGTTCGATCACCACCCGGGGTCGGACAGCCGGCTGTTACAACCGCATGCTCTACCATGCGGCGAAAGTAGGCGTAGGAGGATCCAGACGTAGACAAATGCGCAGATATTCTTACCTTGCACCCTGCCTTAGTAAACGTAAATGTGCAAGGCCCCCGGAAGGATTCCAACAAAATAAAAGAAAGCGTCACAAATTAAGGACACCTGAATAAATCCTATGTTGAATGAGCGGTGGCTCGTATGGCTACAGCTTCTGTCAGACTCACTTCGTCTTAAAAACCTGTCACATGACCTTCCTCTTAGACCGTTATCAAACATTCAAAAAATCAGCTACTCTTGTCGCCGGAGCCCGTTTAGGCTGCGTATAATTCTATGCCGGCGTTGTTATGGGCTGCCCTTGGGCCGACCTGCAGTGGATTGATGTATCGCCGGGGCAATATACTGTTTAACTTTGCCTAACCTTGTTGTGCGACAGACTTTACAAGTGGGTATTCGACGTATCTTTCTGTAGACAAGTTGGGCACATTCGCCGTACAACAAACAAAGCGCAGGAATTTATTGCGGCCATATGGTTCGACAGTATACTCTATTATTTATCGCATCGCCCGGTAAAGTTCGGTTCTAGTTAATGTTTGGAATATAACTTGATTGCACTTATCGTTATGCTTGCTGATGCGCGTTGGGCATGGGCTAATATTAAAGGTGAAGACGTCCATGCAAGGAGTGCCTTAGCCGTCTATCTCAGCGGTGTTTACAATGTGACGGTGCTGGCACCTACATCTGCTGCCGTGCACAATTATTATGTAAGGACCTAAACTGTAGTTACATTCTTATCTTTCTAATTTGCCACAACTTAATTCCGCAGTATCAAAAATGTTAACTGCGCATGTGTTGACTAACACTGCCTTCAGCTGACCGCTTGAATTCACTTGCAGTTGTCAAAGTCCAACCACAACCGGGTGTACCTGGACCGTACTGACCTCAACAGTGAAGGTAGCTACGGCTGCGAAGTGTCCACCGAGGGACCAGAATTCCGAACAATCATCTTTGAGAAGGACCTTAATATCTACGGTGAGATGGCATTCTGTCAACAATGACTTTGCTATACTGGCATTCTTGTGCTTCTGATACGGGTCGACGCTGATTAAGAAACACAAAGATTTATACCAGCCTTGCCAGCCGGGCTTTGTCAGGCATTAGTTCAACGACTTGTTCACAGCTCAATATTCTTTGCTGTAGGTGCGATCATACCACTCGCCTGGAATCACCCAGAACGAAATCTATCCTTAAACGCCCGTCTCCTTTCCTTCTTTTTTTTAAAATGTGTTTCGTTTAATGTAATCAATTTGCACGTACAATGGTGGCACCAAAGTTTGTAGAATAAACAACCGCTGCTCGAAGGAATTATTGCGGAATCATCATTATCATCATCAGCAGCAGCCTATTTTTATGTTTACTGCAGGACGAAGGCCTCTCCCTGTTATCTCCAACTACCCTTGTTTTGTCCTGCGCCAAATGATTCCAACTTGCGCCTGCAAATTTCCTCATTTCATCACCCCACCTAATTTCTTGCTGACCTCGACTGCGCTTCCCTTCTCTTGGCACCCATTCTGTAACTTTAATGATCTACCGATTATTCATCCTACGCATTACATGGCCTGCCCAGCTCCCTTTTTTTCTCTTAATGTCGGTTAGAATATCGGCTACCCGCGTTTGCTCTCTGATCCACACCGCTCTCTTCCTCTCCCTTAACGTAACGCCAAACATTTTTCGCTCCAACGCTCTTTGCGCGATGGGGCGGAGCGAATTATTGCGGAATAAAGAATAATTTATTTTTCTACAAATGTGTGATTTCGAGGTAAAAAAATCGTTTAAAATCTGAAATTGTCACTGATTACGCAGCACAAGTCGGAAAGTATGATTATGAATTTATTGTAAGATTTCGACTCTTCATGAACTCTGCATACTTTCAGACAATATATTAAAATATTGGACATCATTTCAACAATAATACTAAGAAACGTCTAATGTTTAATCCGTGTAAGTTATCACACGAAGACTACTTGCAAGGGCGACTGGCAGAAGAGGAGCTGGTGTTAGACGCCAGTTCTTCGTTTAAAATGGATACCGCTCTCGCTGCTACAAAAGTGCGATTATTCAGTTTCTCAGACCATATTTTTGAATTTTTTTCAATCTTTCAAGCCTCAGTCAGCACCCATCCACTAAACTTATAAACAGTGGTACGATTTGCGCCTCTTGCCATGGGATCAGTACAAGAACAAATTCACGCCCCCCTCCGCCCACCCAATTTAGGCCGATATTCATCAAATCATTCCGACTGCAGTATGGTCAGACGTTTCAATGCAGCAAGCGTGTAGTACTTGACCACATCGACCCTTGCCACTCTCCCATATCTTGCGTAGGTCCCACATATTAATATTTATTTATTGAACCTTTACTCACGTGCGTTGTTCGAGCAAACAATTCACAATAATTTAGCCGCGGCGGTCGCGTAATGGTTTCGGCGCTGCGCTGCTAAGGCCAAGGGCAAGGTATCAACTCTCGGCCCCAGTTAGACGGGGGCGAAATCCAAAAAACGCCCATGTATATTGTGCATTGGGTGCACCTTAAGGAACCCCAGCTGGTCAAAATTAAATCAGGCGTCTCCCACTAAGGCATGCCTCATAATCACATCATGGTTTTGGCACCTAAAACTCCGGAACTTAGTTTTTTATTTATTCACATTAACGTAAACTCCTACATCGCATGGCATCTGCAAACTTTTTTTGTTGCAACTAAGAAGCAGGCCCAGTATCCCCCCCCCCCTCCAAAAAAATTTATTGGTAACTAATCATTGTTCGGAAGAGCAAATGCAAGCCAATCCTAGTAGTATTTGGGGTTTTACGTGCCAAAACCACTTTCTGATTATGAGGCACGCCGTAGTGGAGGACTCCGGAAATTTTGACCACCTGGGGTTCTTTAACGTGCACCTAAATCTAAGCACACGGGTGTTTTCGCATTTCGCCCCCATCGAAATGCGGCCGCCGTGGCCGGGATTCGATCCCGCGACCTCGTGCTCAGCAGCCTAACACCATAGCCACTGAGCAACCACGGCGGGTTGCAAGCCAATCCTGATGTTGGACATAATATTAGAGAAGGCGACTGGCCAATGTCGAAGAGCACGTACGAAAGAAAAGCTTAGTGAATTCAGCCCCAGATGCTGGCACAAGCGGTTAGCGGCCGCCCCTGCTTGTCACAGGGGGAAAATGGGACATTTATCAGAAGTCGCCGTACATCGCGAAGGCAAAATGAAGCACATATAAGGTAACGTAAATTAATCGGCGTTCTGCTCCCTGCTGGTTATAAGATGTGGGACCTTTCGATGCGTCTTTCTTTCTTCCGAAGTCGCACCACACCATATGGCTCGTGAAACTAAGATAAAAGCACACGCTTTCTCTCATTCCCGGTGGGCGACGTTTCTTGTACGAACGAGAAGTCACCTACAGAGAGAGAGAGAGAGAGATAAATGCGTTAGCGGCCTAAATTACGGCACGAGCTATGGGCGTGTGTTGTACGGTGTAGTTTCAAGCTATTCGCAGGTCATGTCACGCTCAGCGCTTAGGTTGTGGTGCAGCCGAGGAGTTACAGCGAGAGCGCTCCTTTGTATAGCAACAAACTTCGTCGAAAACTTTTCGAGAGGAGTTCCTGCAGTTCATACATTCTGCTTAAGCGGCAACATCAGCCGCCAGGTTTCACTGCGTTTAAGAAATTGTGTCGCAGAAGCGGAAGTTTTCTTTTTTTCTTTTTTTTCCCTACCCATAATGCTTAAAAGCGACACCGGGTATGAGAAAGCTACCGAGACCTCGTGAACACGACACTTTTTTTCCATTAGACTCCTTCACTAGCAGACTGTCGTAAGTGAAAACACAGCTCCTGGCTCTAATCAGGCGCAATATGAGTCTATATGTTACGGCGTTCTGGAAGAAAATAGGCCGTTTCCGCCTAGTTGCTGCGGGTGCGTAATAGAAGTCGCACACGTCATAGAGCTTTCGGGTAAAATTACTAAACGGAACTCTGGCGCTGAGATCGTTGAGCTGGCATGGGAATGGTGGTTAGCGCACGAATTTCTTTGATATTCGTTTTTCTGACTTCAAGCCTTCTGGTGTCTCTATTTACGGTGCTTCATGTATCGTTATCTGCCTTAACTTCGAAGCTACGATGTATTTCTCAACGCAGAAGGTAAGGGGACTCCGCGCAGATGCATAATTATCGAGAATTGTTGCATTCATGCGGCAATATTTTGTCGAAAATGATCAATTTGCAAGGTCACTCAGCCGTTTGAAGCCAGAACAACGAAGTTTAGCGGAATTCATGCACTGACCCTCATTTGTCGTCCTGGTCGGACCGCCCTGCGTGCAGCTTTCATTAACACGAGCACCACAGCTATGTCTCGTAATCTTCCTAGGACACACTAAGACACACGAAGGAATCTTTCATGTGGCAGAATAACGAGGATAATAATTTTGCTGTCAAAAATGCAAGTACTCATTCAGAAAGACCGAGAAATGGAAGATTTGGTGCACGCTAATGGCAAGAGCAGAGTGACGAGACCAAAAGTCGGAAAAATCATGCGATGGCACGCTGTGCTATCAACTAGATGTTATAATTAAAAGAACGAAGGGTATATAAGTGAAGATAAGTTCTCACGGGATCGCTACACAAAGGCTCTTACCTTTCAAAGGCGGTCAAACTTTACATGCAAAGCGCCGAGTAACGGCGTTATTAACAAATAAACTACAGTGAAAAAAAAATCTTAACAGAAAAGCAGATACCCATGGCAACACGGCAACGTCACCATGCATGCTCTTTCGCTTGATGTGCATGCAGCAAAGTTCGTTGCCGGTCAGCACTGAATGTTGTAGCGTCTTCTTCCTGGGTTTTGATTCCATCATCCTGCTCCAGATATAAGTATACCTGTTCAGAAAAGCGTGTCCCAAAGTTAACGCTTCGTGCTGTCGCTCGCTTCACTATTTCAACAATATGTTGTGTCGGCGAAACACAGATTGCGCGACATCCGACAGCAGGCTTGCAGGAACACAGCGCTCATGAAGCCACCTGGCGTCTCGGCTGCCCTGACGCCCTCCGCAGGTGACCTCCAACTTTGGGAGCGCGGGCAGTGTGTGCACTCAACCACGCGGACAGCCACGTGGAGCCACGATCACGCTAGAGAATACGGGCGGTCTCTTCCGCTAGCGCCATTTAGATCACGTGACCTTGAAATTGGGCGAGCGAGATTACCGCCGAGCCGCTTCCTCCTTTAATATTATACCTTTTCTCATCCTCGCATGCTTGCCCTCGCCTCTGCAGCATACAGCGCGCGGGCCCATCATTCTCCTCGCACTCGGAGCCAAATAAATAACACTTATTATTCCTCTTTTCTAACTGCAAGGAGAATGAGCGGCCCGCGCGATATATGCTTTAGACTTCAATCAATGCATGTCGGTGAGAACGACGGTGAGAATTCGCTTGGCGTGCCCATATAATTGCTATACCAATAAAATGTCCCCGAGTGGCCTGTCGCGCAGCAATTTTGCACGCATTTGCGGTCTTCTTTAACGCTCGGAAAAACACTCTTATATAGCACGTATTGAGCAACAGAAAGCTGTATCGGGAGTTTTTCAGGTTGCTCTACAATTTTCTCATCGAAACTTTTCATCAAATTATAATATCTGATAAGTTTATTAATTAATTAAGACTACGAATTAGGTGGAATGAAAAAATAATCATCTGAGTATTTCGAAGTGACCGCAAGCGATATTACCTTTGTTCTGTGCAGCTACATTGCATTTGCATATTTCTTAAGTTTGGCAAAAGTTACGTGGGACAGCCTGTATATTTAAAGATACATACAATACTTGCCCAGGAAAAACACAAACCAACTGTCGAAGCAACAAAGTCATATGTTAGGTTTGTAGGTCCCAAGTAAACAAACTGCTGAACTCTTTCAGTTCATTTAATCGCTTTGGAAGGGGTGATGTTTAAGATGTTTGCTTGCATTGTCGTGCAGTGCAAACGGGTGCCAGCAAGATTGCGGGAAATTTTATATATGCGTTCTGCATGCCACTCAAAGCGAGCATGGTCTATTCATTTATTCATGTGTGCATCGGCGCTTATTAGCCATTTAGCTGCTGGACCATATTATTACTAATTTGAATCACGTCAACGTAAATACAAACATCACAAATAGAAAGATAAGTGGTGCTAGCAATTCTCTACCAAGCGCGACACCACGCCCACCCGCTTGCAGAGGAGAGGAACAAAAAGAAGAAGGAGATAAATGAATTAAAAATAGAGAAAGGAATAAAGAACACATCACACGGTCACACGCATAGCACCGACGTTGCAGACGAGAGTATAGTGCCGTGATTGACAAAATTCCAGTACGGCTCTGTGAGCACCACATCGAGTAGACGCACGCCCTTTCGGAAACAATATATCGCTAAGGTGGAACATATTGATAATACAACGCAGTGCTTCGAAGTGCTGAGGTCCTGCGCGATTTCTGCAGTGTTGCCGGAGCGTGGGCCCGTCATCGAGGGCGTGCGTGGACGCTACCAGCTTGGAGACGTCCTGAACGCCACCTGTAGGTCGAGGCCTTCCAAACCTGCACCTTTCCTCAACTGGTTTGTCAACGGAAAGCTGGTGAGCGCCGCTTGCACTATGCCGGGCGCCCTCCGCACTTAGGACAAAAAAGCGAAGTGTGATACCTGGTGCACCAACAAAAAAGCAATACTGTTGTAACTCCCTCTATGCTTGGCCTACTGATGCACACAAAAAAAGAAAAAATCATTTATTACTGGCGAAAATCCCAAACAAAGGACACACTTTGTTCTTCCGTTCTTTCTTTCTTTTCTTTTTTTCTAAATTTTTTTTAAATTCTTGAACCCTAATCATTTCACTCGTGACACCTAAAATTCCACTTCGGCTTTTATTTTGTAGATGTGCATCCCTTTAACTACCTGAACTTGGATTTCTTAGTCTAGAGTGTGCCTTGCGCGTCAATAAAATTCCAGTCACTTAAGGATATCTTATTAGCTTCACGTGCTGAAAACAAACTTTGCAGTAAAATGACAACTTTTTGAGAGCAGCATTCCGGGCTAGTTGGTAATCCATTGCTTAAATGATATTGCGCGACATAAAAACGACACGGACGTGAAAGAAGACGACACAACTTTTTATTTCCTTTACTTGCCACAACATATGAGAATAGTTTAGGTTCTCGGTTTATTATTATCAAAGGTACATACTGGAAGGTACATACTTTTGCAATTACGCGTCCGTATAATGCCTGTATGGTCTCCTCTTGTTAAGCACGCGTCTCTCAAAACATTTTTTGAACAACTCGGTTTCCTGTTCGACGTCACAATGCTGACGAAAACGTGGTAAACAGATGACAACGTTCGAACCTTAACTGGCTATAGCGTGCTTTTCTTAAATTGCCCTTGTCGAAGTGGTGGCGGGATATCAATGTTGATAACAGACATGCTAAACTGTGAACTACCTGAGGACCTTATTTTTTCAGAAGCTGATTGCGAAGCATTGAGTACTGAGCGGATGGAACCACCATTGCAGGACTCATTTATGACACTGACATTGAGATCCCCGATGTAGACCTTCCAGTGCTCATAAAACCAGCGAGTGAGAACAATGTTATTGTGCACGCCAGCCGTCTTGGTAAGATACGTTGTGTGAAATTAACGTTCAAGGGTGACTTGAACCATGGCTCACCACTCTTTTCGGGACGAGGTACAAAAAGCAGCAATTTTCGAATGGAATTCCCGGGAACTCCGATTGCGCATCACTTATTTCAGACGCTTCGTGTACGCAAACAAGTTTCCCATCATCATCATCATCTGCGAACCAAGCTTATCGAACTCAATCAGGCTATCCGGTTTTGAATCATTTATGCCACCAACTATTCGTGAAAACAGCAAGGTTATGGTGTTTTTTCGCCGGGATCTCACCTACATTCTTCAGCTTGTACTGATATTTCGCCTTCCGAGTCGGTGTGGACGAAAGCGCGGCTTGCAGTCACTGCGACGGCGAGGAGACTATCAAACAAGTACTTTGCCACTGTCTTCGATACAGCGCGCACCACCTGTCACTAGCGACCACATTGGCACGCCTTGACGAACAGCCATTTTCAGAACAGTCAGTCTCGGAATGCCGACATGAACTGTCGTCACAGCGAAATTCAGTCAAGGCTTTGTTGAGCTTTTTACATCACAGTGGCCTATTAGAAAGACTATAATGATCCCATTCCGTCCGCTTCCATTTTTTTTGTTCATTCTTTTATTTTTGTCACGCTCTTCTTTCCGTCTTTACTTCCCCTTTCCCTTCCGCTAGTGCAGGGTAGCGAACCGGAGGTATTAACTCTGGTTAACCTCCCTGCCCTTTTCTCATTTGCATCTCTCTCTGTCTATTCCACCTAGAAAATTAAATTCTTTCAAAACTAGCGAGAAAACCAAGGCAATTATATTCATATCAAAGGTGTAGCAACTTCCTGTAGACTTTTAACTCTTTTTAAATCAAAATCCAACCGACATACTCAGCAATTTTAAATCTCTAGGTCTGATATTCACTCAACATAAGCTTTAGGCCATGTAGATCGATTATACAGTAACAAGGCTGTCACGAGCAACAGCTTTGCTCTATGAGAATAGAGATGTACTGCCCATGAGCATTAGAATGTTATTATATCACTAAATTTTTTTCTTTCTAACATGCATTACTGCTTTCTTGTACGGGGCAATACAACGTCAATATAGAAAAGCTCGCTCGCGCCCAAAAGAACATAGCTAGAGCTATGACTACTGTTCCATCATACGCTGCAGTGGCTCCTTTAATAAAGAAATATGGTTTAATGTACATGTAAAACTTTAAGATTATTACTTCAGTAAAATATTATTAAGAGAAAAACGGCTTTCTGTTCCGATCGAAGTTACCTTGCGAAACTTGCATTACAGACATATCTGTATATATATATATATATATATATATATATATATATATATATATATATATATATATATATATATATATATATATATATATATATATATATATATATATATATGTGTGTATCGTCATGGTAATCATGGAATGCACATGCTCAAAAGTACGACTCGAAAACCGGTAACATATTTTTGTGATCGTAATATTTTGTGGCAAAATCTAACAGCACTAGAACTTAAGCCTGTTTCTTTTTTAATTTCTGTAAGCCAGCATACGTTATTCTTTTTTTTCATCATCTTCTTCATATCATTATTACACCAGTACTAGTTGAGTGAAATGCTTATACGTTCATTATTGTTTGCTATTACTATTTTTCTTGCTATAATATGTTGCTGCTTAAACGTACGGAAGTGAGAACCCGGCAAGTCGCCTCATCGGCAGCTTTTTCGTTTCACCCTTCCATGTACACTGATACAGGAATAAACTGAATGATTGATAATAAGAGAGAGAGACAAAAGCGAAGGAAAGACAGGGAGGTTAGCCAGTGTAAATACCGGCTGACTACCCTTTGCAGGGGAAAGGGGTAAAGGGAATAAAATGATTGATAATAAAATGCGTATTACTGGAGGCGGAATCTTCGTTAGGAGGCACAACAGTGTGGCGAGATCGAAAGTGTAGGAGAGGACACTCAACCTTTCTTAGATCAATCACGCTCGTAACTGTTCATTTGATATGCAAACCGAAGCTAAACATTCTTTTTTTTTCAGAACTGAGCAGCCGAGTTTGTAAACATGCTCATTCATCTCTGACATACGACCATTTAGCTGCTAAAAGGCAATGCCTGCCCAACACGCGTACTGGCATTTCCTCTTGTTTGTCCTTCAGGATACTCTGATATTTTACAGTGTCGGAAGTTATTTTTTCAGGTTTACTACGCCACACTTTGCCTCAGATGTGCAATATGTTATACAATCAACAGAGTTACCACAACCCCTTCCCCTTTCGCAGTGATTGTGGCATCTGGTTGCACTCAGACGATACTCGACTGCTTTCGGAGTGTGTTGCACGGTGTCGGAGCCGGCAGTGCCATCTATTTTGCACAAAGCAAACTAACCACTGTAAACTGTCAGGTTGGTGTAAAGTTTAACCGGAGAAGACACACAAATATTATTGCAGTAAACGACCATACTTATTTTACTTGGACGTATGCGTAAAGTATCGGCAGTTGCGTACTCGCTAACATGCAGCCTTGATTTAGTTTTCTTCGACAAAAATACCGATGTGCCGCGAAAACATGTCTCACGCGTTATGGTTGAACAAAGCGTCATAAGATGTCGCTTCTGTCATTGTTGGGCACCTAACGTCTGCAGTACCTGGTATTCTGGGGAGCGTAATGCCTATATAAACCAGCTAAAACCCTCTAATAGCGGCGAGCGAAAAACCCTCCGCGCGCTTTTGTAATAGACCGACACTTCCAACTTCCTCACTTAACCAAGGTGAGTAGGGCTAGTTGGTATTCCATGGTATCAATCATCACTTACAGCGCATACATAGACGGAGGACAAAAAAGGACGACGTCTAAGCTCGAAAACATTCTATCCCGATGCACCTGACTTTTACATAAAATGGCAGTATCAGAAAAGTGACGTCAAGCTTTCCCGCTAAATTAAGCGTCGTCCTTTTACGTCTGGAGGGGGTCACTTTCTCGGTTCTAATTTCTTTTTTTTCTTCCTGGCCTCCTATTTTTAAGTCCCTGAAAAGAAGCATGAGTTTCGAAAGCCCTTCCGCGTAATCGCCACATCGCCAGCAATTTAACGCCATATATCTGACAGGGAGACACGCCAAGGAGGCTAAATGTTTAACGCATGAACGCTTCCCAAGAAATGCGCATTATTTCATCGTTCTCTCTTTTTTCCACTCGCCCGTTAAAATGGGTCACTTAGACCTCCCCATCCCTACTGCTCCAGCGCTTTCATTCTCTCCGTGTTGAGACGCATGGCGGAGAGACGCGACAAGGCGACGGCTGTACCCATTCATAATGCAGGGTGGGCGTCTCGAGGACTCGGTATGAATGTTTGAGGTGCTCTTGGGGTATCCTTTTGTCGGAACCATCCCGGGCGTATAAGGGTGGCACTTGACAGGCCCTTTTCTCGGGCTCTATACATGCTCGCTTGCGCTCGACACACTTTATGGTGGCTTGCACCATTGTGCGCGTCTCGTTCGCGTTTCGCTCAGCCTAATGCTCAGCGACGGGCCACATGTGAATGAACTGCTGGGCATCTTGATACGCGGGTTCTCGTGCTTTCTTTCCGGTCGCAGCTGCGCCGAACCAGCTACGTGAAACGTGCATAGACAAAACAAGAAAGCATTCTGACGCTCTTCGTTACACGGGCACATTATCGATAAAGCGACATATTTTGTTCCGTTGAAACGCGTGGTCTAGTCGGTAATGAGGATGGTGATGTGACTGAATACGAACAGCGAAGGCTCCTCAAATTATCAAATCACAACCACTCCCATGCAGGAATTTGACGATAGCCTTGAGAATATCGCGCCCATGACATAAGTTTCGCCGTGGTTCCAACAAGATCTTTTTAGACAAAAGTTGGCTGTTCAACTTTCCTTTTTATTTCATCGCCCACTTCTCTGGTTTCACCAATGCAGGATAGCAAACCAGATATTTCTACCTGTTAAACTTCCTACCTTTCCCTAAATTTCTCCCTCTACCCTTTCACAAACGCTCGTCCAGTGCCAGAAACACAGTAGTATTCGCGAAAGACACGATAACAATCATGAGTTTGATAATAGTTATGGTGACGGCGATAACAACAACCAAACAAGGAGGAAGTCGCAATGCACTAGCCATGAGTAGTAACGTAAGTACTACGTCTGTTACCACTGAAAAAAAAAAACAGTTCTAATGCGAACCTTTCCTTCTGAGTTAAATCAAATTATGGGTCTTAAACGACCTAAAGCAACACACATGTCATGAGGAACAGCATAGTCGGGAACTCCCACATAATTCAGACCACCTGAGGCTCTCTAACAAGTACAATAACCTATGCACACGAGCGTTTTAAATTACGCCTCCGTCGTAATGCGGCCTTCATGGCCAGAACCTTCCCAGGAATTTTGGACATTTCCCCTTCGGCAATCTGTTAAGCTTCAGCGCGTTGCATTAACGGAAGTAAATGAACAGCATATTGAAAAATTATTTTACAAGAAAATTGGCTAACTTTCAACAAATTGCAGGTAGCAACATCGGAAGAGAACTTCCTTCTAAAAATCCCAGTCAGCACTTCTTATGAATAGTGAATGCGAAAGCATTAACGTCCAATCGAACGGCGCTGAGCGGTTTTTCGAGTTTTGCGCTGCGAGCAACGTAGCACAGCGGTACGTACTGCGCGAGCCAGCAAGTAGCAGCAGCCTGCGGTGTCAACGCCGCATGATACCTACGCGGCGATGCCCTCTCCCCTCATGCCACACCTGGCGCGCTATCGCCACAGCAGTTCGCTTTCGCCCGCTCTGCCTAGCACAAGGCATGTGCACTTCGCTGCTCCGCAGCGCTCGTGAAGGCAGCGAGGGTGACGCGGTCTCGTGTTGATGCCCTCTCTCCTCACGCAACACCTGACGTGCTATTGGAGCAGCAGATGTACCCTTTCACCCGCTCGATCCACAGCTCGTGACGTGGTCTTCGCTTCCAATGGTATTGCATGTTTGTGTGCCGTTTCGCTGCTGCAGACGACAGACGCCGGCTTTATCGCTCAAGACGATTTGACGCGTTCGCATCAATAGCAGGCGCACTTACGGCACTCAGTCGATCCTTGGCGCTGTATTATAGCAGAGTTTTTCCCCCGCCAAGAATACTGCTGCAACGCTGGAAAAACTTACGACTAAGTGTCGGAAATGCGCATAATATTTGAACGAAGTAACCTCTCGACGTTACAAACTGAAACTTGAACATTGACCAATCTTCAAAATTATTTTTTTGACAATCCTGCCTATTCAGTTACGCTAATGTACTGCGGTGAAGTTAAAAAGATTGCCGCAGAGGCAATCTCAAAATTTGGTGGGCAAGACCAAATAGGTGATGTCATGCTCATCAGAAAGAAAAAATAAATCTCTGTTTTCCCCGTTCTCCAATGTAGGGTAGTAAACCGGATTTTCCCTTCCGGCTGCCCTCTCAGCCTGTACCACTAGTCGCTTCTTATCATCTAGCTCCTAAATGACGTCGTTTGAAATAAAGTCTCAATATTTAAAACAGCGTCAGGAGGTTGTCCCATAACCCGTCTCCAGTAGTCACCGGCTAAAATCGTACCTTATATTTTACTGCAATGAAGAACGACAATGTAGGGTAACACCCATAACTTGCTTTCGTAAGTTCAAGACGGCTTCATGCTGCGTTCAACACAACTTTTGTCAAATGAAACAGTCAATCAATCAAAGCGAGATAGAGGTTCGCAGAAAAATGGAGATGAAGTGATCAACAATGGTTTATCAAGGAATGCCTCGACAGCCGACCTTTCGACAAAAAGGATTTGTTCTCGCCAGGCCAGCAACTGCCTTCGTCAATTTATGTCTTCATTTGTTGCCTTGGCCAAGTGAAGCCCCTTTTTCAGAGGCATATCTCTTGTTCAACCAGTGATAATTATCTATCGATAATAAAAGGCTTGCGATTGGTGTAGCACACCACCAGCGGCTACTTGCCGATCAACTTTTTTTTGCACTTGCGCGAAATCAGCCGTCACTGCTTTTCCAACTGCGGTTCGCAGGCGCCGTCCCACCAGGTGACACACAAGGGCCCATACCGGCGCGCCAATGCGTTGCAGGCGTCTGTGTCCACGCTGCGATTCCAGATCACGGCCCGTCACCTTGCTCACGGCTTGATCAGGCTGCGCTGTTCCTCTTCGATCAACAAGAACCACTCGCGAAGCAGCCAGGAACTGCTCGTGGGCACGCAGAGGCATCTGGCTACCGAGAAAAGTACTCGACGCCCTTTTTACTCTCAGTGTATTTATCCCCAGTGCTCTCCTTCTAGGCGTTTTTTTTTCTGTTTATATCTGTGCCAATGCTCAACAAGTGTATTCTTTTTATCTGATGTCACATGAGAATGCAACTACACGGTATCGAAACAATGAAAATGGTCTCTTGAGAGGCCCACTCTCATGGTCTGGCCAGTTGCGCCATGATCCTAGCCGCACCTGTGAATACCCTGAAATATAACGCAACATTTAAGTAAAAATCAGAGGGCACATAAGCACTTCTTCCGAGTTTTGAATGCGAAAGCGTTGATGTCCACTTGAACGCCGATGGGTGGTCCTTCGAGTTATCAACTCCTCGCGGGCAGGCGAGCGCGTTGAGAAGCTTGGCGCGTTTTGATTTGGCCTTACCGAGGCACAGTTAGAGCCCAGGCGAGAACGTGCGCGGTCAAGGAACGCGCGGATAACACAGGCTTCTGAGAATGAGAGTGAGGGTGACCTGGCGTCGCGGTAATGCCGTCTCCCTTCACGCAACACCTGACGTGCTATCGCTGTAGCAGGTGTCTCTTTTCACCTGGGGAGGGGGAAGGGGGGGAGTGTCAGTGTTCACTTAAGGCTAATTCACACTAGGCCAAGACGACACTGATTGCGGTCTGCCGACTGTCGGCGACAGCGTTTCTTACTTCGTGTCGATGCCTCTGTCACACTCTACCGACGCCGACAATCTGCCGACGGTCGGTGGAGGGTTCGGCACCGGCAAAGTGTGGCAGAGGCGCCGACACGAAGGAAAAAATGCTTTCGCCGACAGTCGGCAGACCGCAGTCGGTATCGTGTTGGCTTAGTGTGAATGAGCCTTCAGTGGACATGTCCATTTTGTCTGCTGCTTTAGTTCTCATTGATCGGGCTGGGATACGCGTCAGAAAGTGACAGGTGCACCCAGCCAATCAGCACTTCAGCAGCTGATGAAATGGCTATGTCCACAAGGTGGATACTTACAGAATACACCCCCCCCCTCCCCCTCCTGCTCTGCTTCATCGAGCTGCTCTCCTGACGTGGCCTTGCAGCCAATGGGAATTTAGTTGTCGTTTTTCGCTTGTCTACAAGACAGACGCCCGCTTTTTTGCACAATGGACCATTTGACGCTACCGCAGCAAAAGCAGAGTTATTTGAGAAAAATTACACATGCTCCTGCCAGAATAACGCTGATGACCCGGTACATGTGACTACTCTGTCGCTTGTAGGCCCTCCAACACATCTATTCGTAAGCCATATATACGCATCATTAGAGTTGTGACACAGTGTTTGGTTCGTGAAACAGTTGCGAAAGAATGTGACGGATAAGCCATCCTCTAATTCTGGCTGTGCATGCTGACGTGTGAGTACCATTGGTTGTTTATCACACAAGCACTTTCAACCTGCAGCTTACGAAGAGGAGAACGCACCGACAGTGACCGGCGTGAAGCCGTACTACTCGGTGGGACACACGATCGACCTCAACTGCAGCGCTGTCATGACAACCGATGAGATTGAGCTGGAGTGGTTCATCAACGATGATGAAGTACGCCAAGCTCTTCTGGTTGCAGTCTTTTGACGCTTAACAGTGAATCATAAAAACATGAGCACCCTAATGAATATCGATCTTTGCATTAAAGAAAAACTAATCACACGCAATTATGGTTAAGGAAGGAGTTAGGGGTAATTTCCGCAACTCGCGAAACTGAGGTGAACTGAACTAGCAGCCATAACTATAAAAAACAAAACAAAAATGAAAAACGAGAAAAAAAACTTCTACAAGCTTAAAATTATTGTGAAACTGTAATTTGCACTCGGCAACTCATTAATATCCTCATATGTCATTACAAAGGCATACAGAAACCTCTGTTACGATTTCAAACACCAAAGTAGCGAGCAAACATGGAGTACTGAAAGTCATTTTGCAACAGATTTCTTCAGTAATCGGGACGTGTGCGTCAAGGCGTAAGTAAGATGTGTAATTCCACTTACTCCTTTGCCCCCAGCTATACAGCAAATAAACTTGCACGATAAGTGCAATAAAAATATAAGATTAAGGATTTATAAACATAATATAGGCGTAAATACTAATGAGTTCGCGTACAATATCTTAGAGAGGTCAAGCATGCACATTACGTATTTCAGCAGGTTAGACCGCCACAGAAGTTGCCTCGGACGACGAAAGCACGCCTTTTCTTAGAAAATTGTGACTCACGTTGACCACTGTCTCATGCATAATGTGACAAAGTGAAACGAAAAATCCACATTCCCGTAGGAATTTCACGATACTCTTGTTTCTTACTTGTGCGGGTCAAAATTAGGCTCTTTCTGGTGATGTTATCTGTCACGATCTCATAATTTACCTTTCGCAGTTCCACCGACAGTAGATTCGCGCATACGAGCATAGCAGTTCGTAATATACAATGTTGAGAAGCCGCCGTCGCGCAGCCTTCCACTAATCTCTCAACACCTTCTTTTCCTTCGCTACCGCCAGCACATGCCGAGCGGCTACCAAACACGTTACCCCACGAGCAGACAGCCCGAGACCGGCCTGCGCGAGACGGTGGTGCGTCTGCGCTTCGTCCTCCAACCGCGACACTACCACAACGACGAGCTGCGGCTCCGCTGCACGGCCACCTTCTCCAAGCTGCTCACGCTCTCCTCCGAAGAGACGGTCCTCGTCGCCTCCCAGCAGACGCCGGGCTTCCACATAGCCGAGAGCCGCTCAGGTGAGGAAGGAGTGGCCATGGTCTGAACGACGATCGAGGAACTTTCGTGAGGCTGCAGTCCGGTATTAGAAACGTGGGCATCGCGCTGTTGTATAAGGCTTGAGAACGTGCCGTCAGAATGCCCAACTTTCCACAGCTGTCTCTGTGTTCTAGCAATTTCTAACGAGTTAATCTTGCTCGAACTGCAATTGATGATACAGTGAACTCTCACTTGAGTGAACTTCAAGGGACCGAAGGAAATAGTTCACTTAACTGAAAGTTCATTAAACTGAATATTCACTTGACCAACATACGACACGGCATACAGAGTCAAAAGTTTGAAGTACAATTCATGGAGCAAAAGACATGGCATCCATAGTGTTAGAAATGTGTGAAATGGAATTTGTACATTCCATGAAAAACACACCACGTGGGTCGTTTGTGTGCACACGCGCAACCGACGAGATTGGAAAGAGAGACGACGACCATGCCACGACTAGCCTGTCGGAAAAAAAAAGAACACACCGCGTGGTTTGTGGTGCGACAGATCGCCGCTTTGCTCTGGCGGCGTTGTAAGCGGCAGCGATGTTACTTTGGTTATGGTCTCCGAGACTACATGCTTGCTCGTTTTGTGCGTGCGACCTCAGAGGCCATGCCTCGTTGCATTCGTTTTCCGCGCCGCCGTTTTGCCCCAGGGGCGCTGTAGCGCCAGCGACGTTACATTGCCGCTGGAGCAGCGGTTTGATGAGGGCGGGCATCGGTTGCGCCTGCAGTGCAGTGCAAGCCTCGGTCCTCTGAGCGAGTTTGTTAAACTGAAATATTTACTGTTCCGAAATTCGTTTAAGTGAAACAATCTTGCATATAATCTATAAGAAAACTGGCGGGGATTTTTAAAGAGTTCGTTATTCAGGCACCAATGACATCACGACCTTTTCTTCAGACAGTCACAACCTTATATTCTGCCTTCTTTGTTAGTGGTGATGATGCTGCGCTGTCTCCTGAAGGAAAAACAGCAGAGGAGGGGAGGTTTCTTAGCAATTCCTTTCTCATGCGCAACAACTGTGGTCTAGCCACAGATCAGTTTCAACATATCATTTCACCCTGTACAGCGTGCTCTGTTACAAGGTGACTTTAAACGCGGCGAAGACAACCTTTTTTGAGCTCCTGACGTCGATGTTTAATACGAAAAAACCATCGCTCTTGATTGGAAATAATGATGAAGTGTACCTAATTTAGCAGCTGTGAAAACTATTCCAATCGTTCTCTACAGAACGATTACATGACCTCCGTTTTCTTTCTACTCTGATAAAACTGAGAAACATTTGAAAGGATCTGTACGTGCCATAAAATAATAAAACGCCAACCCTTCTTTTAGCTACTGCAGCAGAAAGCAAATATTCTTCCAACCTTCTGACATGATTTCCCAGAGAAATATAATGTAATTATTATCTTTATTATATGCATAGAAATAATATAAGTGAAACGTTAAGCATTCAGTTAGGAAGCAAGTGTACTTGGTAGAGACAGAACGCAATGTTTCTCAGGGGCACTAACAGTGATCTGGTTAAAGCCATTCAAAACACACTTTTTGCGTAATATGCTCTGGGTCCTAAAGCATTTACTAAGAAAGGCCGAAGTGGCGTGCCTTTAAACATTACTGAACAAACATTACTGTCGCATAATACCCAGGTTCTCGGGACAATGGCTGATGTGATGCATTTTAAAGTTTCATTTAGCACTATAACGCAGGCACTGCCCCTAGTCAGAGCGCCATGGAGGTTCCTAAAATGGTGCAAAATCCTGCATGTGCACTCAGTGGTGAGCACGCAGTCGATCACTTAAAAAACGCAACCTAACATCATTGTCCTTGAGATCAACTTGTCAATTAAGTACTCTTAAACAGACAACCCGAATAAAACTTGTTGCATAAGAACATATCTTATGGAATGCACTTTATGTTCAATTTCAAAGTGATTCGTTTGCTTTTGCGAAAGTATTTACGATGTCATCTATCCTTCGCTGAACGTAAGCTACATGCGTGACTGATGAGCACATGTGCTTACAAAATTGACTAAGTTTAGAGAGCGGAAAATAGCGAGAGTGGCACTGGGTAGCACAAGTACTGACGATACACGTTCGTTGGATGAAATTCCATTTGATAGCGCAAGTGCGATAGAGCAAGTGTCATTTCGATAAGGCTGCAGCATGATAGTGCAAGTGCCACAAATTGCTTTCACAGATAATGATGCTATGTCTCCCGTTTTTATTGACTTCTTATGCGGCTGCTCTGCTTGATTTAGCGTACAATTAAATTGGTCATTTTAGAGCTCAGCTCTTAGGCGCCCCTTTCTGCAGCGAGCGCCCGTGTCCTACCTCATAACTGAGCGAACGAGCACCGCAAAAGCTGAGAGCGAATGCAGAGCGCAGCGGGGTTTGAAAAAAGCGGCGACATCCAAGAGAGCGCGAGGAGGAAAGCGGAGGAGGAGAGTATGGCGAAAGCAGGAGAAGAAAGTTGCAGTACCGCGCAGGAGGGGCTTTTCTGCGACGATGACCACGAGATGGCGCCAAGGTAGCGCGCGCGGTGTGTATGGAAACAAAGCACTGCATGGGCGGAGTTTGTCTGCGGCGGCTTCTGTGAATCACTCCCACGCGTCCCCCACGCGCTGCCTCTCGTGATCTCCCGATTAGCGAGGCAGTCGCGCCACACTTCGCTCCGCTGGCAACGTTCCGCACTAGAATGTCCGCACTAGGCAATATATCGTGAAACGAAAACACGTATACAGCTGCGCTCAGGAGGAGGAGGAGGAGGAAATAAAGAGAAAAGGCATGGACATTAACCAGAAAGGCGTTGGTTAGCTGCTGTACTCTGGGGGACGCAAAGGAAGGAATGGAAAGATGAGACAGTGGGAAGGAGGGGCGGGGGAGGAAATCCGCGGTGAACTCGCGCACGCACGCGGAAGGCCTGAACGAGTCAAAGGCGTTCACATAAGGCCATTCGCCCTCAAGAAAGACAAAAGTGCCTTCACAGCTTTGTGGGCAGACGAGCGATGGGGAAGGTCTTCAAGTAGCACCTGGGCTACGCTCAATTTGACATTAGTTAGTATCGTAATCGTCGGTTAATTTTTTAAGGCCCGAATCACGAACTTTTCTACGTTAGAACGCCAGTGGAAAAAGGACACAGCTCAAAAAAGACAAGAACACTAGAGAGCGACATGCGCACAGAGCTGACTTACAATAGTTTACTCACGAAGCCATGAATGAATGCATATATGGGGTGCTACCAAGCGCAATATGTGAATGATCGGCAAAATACCTGGAGCTTCATTTGCAATGCTGATAATGACAGCCACACGCCCACGGTGCACACCGAATGTTTGCAATTCAAACCATTTCCCATACAATTTCCCAAATTTAAAATTGATGCATGAGCTACCAAACTTCCTGGGGAAGCCTGGCCCAATTATTTCACTGTCAGGGTTTTTTCCATTCTGCAAAAACTGCAAGTTTGCTTCACAAGCCAGGCGTGGCCATTGTACTGTGAAACACAAGAAGGGTTTAGGGCCCTGCATGACTGGCGTATTGTATGTGATTCCTCTTTCTTGTGCAGAAAAGTACGTGAGACAGACAGGAAAGTGCTTAAATGATCGTCTCAGGGAACACCGTAACAATTTGTACAACATGGTAGAGGGCCATCTGGATAATAATTGCCGCGACCACGGGTGTAAGCTCTACTTAGAAAAAAGCGAAGTACTGGCTCAACATAGTTCACAGATGACAAGTGAAATCATTCAGCCAGATTTTACTGGGAAGTTTGATAACTCGTGCGTCAGTCCTCCTTCGATTGCATTTTAATCTCGGGAAATAGCATATCTTAACAAGGTTTGAATAGCAAACGTCCCGTGTGCTCTGTAAGTACGTAGCTATCACTATCAGCAAAGCAAATTATGTTCCAGGTTTTTTGTCGATCGTTCACATATTGCGCACGGTAGCACTGTATATATTTATTCCTTCATGGCATCATGAATAAACTGCTGCAAGTCAGCGCTGTGTGCATGTCACTCCTTTTTCGAATGAATCACCATCAAACCCAAGCTTCCATGCTAAGTTAGAAGGCCAGAGACGGAGACGTACTATCAGACGATCACCTTCAGTGGTACTGCTACTTTGGCATGATGCATGCTAAACCAGCCATTCAGCTCATCCAGTTTTGCTCAACCAGCCAATAAGTGCAGTGAAAGTGATATTGCTGAAAGTGACTGTCCGAGAATACATACCACAGTTATACTCACTCGGTGACGACTCACTCCGACACTGCCTTGATAGGGTTAGTTTAAGCCACACGGTTGATGTGGGCGCCACAAAAATTAGTAAGCCTTCATTTGCCTACAGTCGTTTCAGTCGTGTGACATCTGTACGTATGTGACGTCATTCCTCATTCATATTGTAACTTTATTTGTGCATCTTAAGGACGGTGATTTCGAACGATCTGCTTCTTGTCCTCTGCAGGAAGAACCGCACCTGGCTGTGGGACGCTCTTCTGGACAGCCCTGGAAGCCGTGTTCGTCTTCTTCCTCTTGCGCTAGCAAGTTCGAAGGCCGTGACGGCACAATCTCAAGCGCACACGTGGACAGAAGAGAATTCAGTGGCGTTTGGCTTAATGTGTAGCATCACCGTTGCTCAGGCTTGGCGACAATCGCGGATCCGATGACCCCAGCTCGCCAATTTCAGTATCGGCGGAAGACACGGCAGCTGTGCGCGTTCAGTGCGTCGCGCTTCAAACTGCAGCGCTGGGATGACCGCTGTGCATGTGTCTATGCTTCCGGTGGCGATTCGTTTGTTGTTGTTGTTGTTCTTGTTGTTACTTTCCTATGTTACAGTGTTGGAAAGCAGTTGCTGCGGTCCTGCTTCGACACGACGTGTTTGGTAGGCATTTCTGTGAGAGCCGCGATGTTGTCGCTGAATAGTTATGCATCCTAGAATGTGTACAAGAGATGGGAACTGGTGACGTCTTATCTTCGAGAGGTGAAGTGGCTGGACATGACGTACTGCTGGTGTTTTTAGCATAATCCTGGTCGATAAGCACTTCATCGAGGTAAGTATTGGCAGCGATGCGCTCATATTACAGTTCGCATTCCTGAAATTATGTGCGGAACACCTGCTGGTGTCCCGTGGAAAGGGAACCCTGAGAAGCATTATGCACACTGATTTGCTAGTGGAAAACAGGCAGACATCATTTTAGTGGCACGGCCTAACGTCCCATTGTAATCTAGCATTAATGTGCACCAACCACTACTACCCTTCTCTTGTTTTTCAGGGATCATTCCTCTTCTTGAAGTGATGATATGGGAGCAAAAGAAAAACTTTTCTCGCTATTGTTTTTTTCTGCGGGGCACCGATAAATCCACTTAATAATTGTTCTTTCAACTAGGATACAAAAAGAAAATTTGTCTAAAAGAAGTAGACATTTGTTAATACGTTCACACCAATTTATTCCTATAAGATCTATTCAAAGAAAAAGGCCCATATTCACAAAGCATCTCTTACGTAAGTGTTCTTTGACATTAGCCAGCTCGTATATGTCGTCCGATTGAAAGCGTTCAAACAATAATGAGGCGATAGTTAATGCGGCAGCAAGTCATAATAATAATATTTGGGGTTTTACGTGCCAAAACCACTTTCTGATTATGAGGCACGCCGTAGTGGAGGACTCCGGAAATTTTGACCACCTGGGGTTCTTTAACAACCACCTAAATCTAAGCACATGGGTGTTTTCGCATTTCGCCCCCATCGAAATGCGGCCGCCGTGGCCGGGATTCGATCCCGCGACCTCGTGCTCAGCAGCCCAACACCATAGCCACTGAGCAACCACGGCGGGTGGCAACAAGTCAGGTATTCCATCTACGTCAGTGAGATTTTACATTTACGTGCGCAGTTCTTTTTATTCACCAATATGACACTACTTGGTGTTTCTGACTATTCAACTACAGATTGTGCTGAACTCCATTTAGTCCATGTTTAGCTTGATATTGATGCGAAGTATGCGGAGCTGCCGTAAGAACGGTGGGGAAAATTATGAAATTATTGAGCTGCAAACACAAGCGTTTCGATAACGCTGCTGTGTGAACAATAATGCAGATATTTTTTTCTTTGCCACACCGTGACAGCTTCATAAAGTTGAGTTAAACTTCATGAGTTAAAATGTAGGAAAATAGAGTGCTGATATGGTTGGAAATGCATTGTTTCTTTTTTTTTATACAAGACCACCCAGATTGATTTGTAACGAAAGTATGGCGTGTAAGCGAGGTTAGTTCTTTTAGTCATTCTTTTTCCTGCAAGAAGGTTAGTTGGTATCGTTGTTACAGAAACAGTCTAACACGCCGAATCGCGGAGACGGCAAATAGAAGTTTTGACGTGTTCTATTGCGCCCGCCGTCAAGTTCGTTTCCTCACTGGTTGCTCTTCCACCAACCCGGTACCTCTCCCTCCCCCCAACCCTGCCCCTTTTGAATTCAGGGATAGACGGCAAAGGAAGCGTCGCAACAATACGAGGACATGACCCGCTATCTCGCAGCCCGAACAGACCGAAGACAGCGGTGACACAATAAAAGTGCCTCTACTACGCACCCGTCTGTTCTCTGTACTTTGGACGTAGATGTACCGTCGACGTTAAACACGTGTCGTAAGAAAAAGAAATCAAGCTGCTCCTTGTGATTCCCGCTGATGCTCGAGTGTATCAAGTAAATGAGCTTAAAGGCGGACTGCAACGCCCTCTAACCGACGCAGCTATTTCTCGCTTTTCCATTGCTCCCATTTCTCCTTTGGTGCTTGTAAACGCTATATGTATGGCCGTCTGTTTCCAGTTACTGAATTTAAGCTTTACTGGACAATGGGCTGGCGAATACCTTCTTTTCTCTTCTGATGACACCCAACAGTTCAAATAGTTGTTGGAGCGGATTTCAAGCGTACAGTTCATTCGGCAACGCACAAGTACCATTTCATCTTACGGCTTCTAACAGTTAGCGTACAAATTACTTTTTAAAGATTATTTTCGTCGTGTCAGGTTTTGATTCAGCCCGAGCAAATGATCTCTTCTAATTTTCTGTGTCCGCACGTATAATACTATCCGCCTTACTGATTATTAGACGTTACTCTAGTGTATCATGTTAGACCAGCTTGCTTTATTAAATAAACTTGCTCTACAGCGTTCAATCACGAGAAGCGCCGCGCACGTCGTTATCATAAGCGCATAAGAGGCCTGTAGAAGTGCAAACCCATATCTAGAAGACTTCTCGACCGAAAACCTTAGGTGTCTCCCGCAGCTGTCATAGCTGACGCAAATTACAGTGACAACCTTGTGACTAGGATGATGACGTCGTGAAGGCTCACTTGTCACAGCCCTGGAATTTAATCCTGGGAGCGGACAAACCCAGTTTTCGTTTTCTGGTAACCTCTTTCTTTTGTTTTCTACCAAGAGACATAGAGACATGGGAAAAATAGGCTCAGGTACCCTTAGTAGATGTTTCTGCAAGTGATAACTAGAATCTACGCTACGAAAGCAATAAAAGTAGGGAGAGATGAGATAGAGATAGTTATTATCAGAGAAAAGCAGGGGGCCGCCCTGAATGAATGTTCCGACTCAGCAACTGGGAAGTGGGATGGGAGCAAAAAGAGAAAAGGAGAAAAGTGCTGTGATGAGGACGGTGATTTGAATGAACACGATCAGTGAAGACTTCAAATTATCAAGTCACAACCACTCTCGTGCAGGAATTTGACAATAGCCTTGAGAATATCATGCCCATGACATAGGTCTGGCCCAAGAAGAACTTTTCAGACAAAGGCTGACTGTTCAACTTTCTTTTTTATTTCATCGCCCACTTCTCGGGTTTTCCCAATGCAGTGTTTCAAACCGGATATTTCTACCTGTTAAAGTTCCTGCCTTTTCCTATATTTCTCCCCCCCCCCCTTTGACAAAAGCTCGTCCAGTGCCAGAAACACAGTAGCAGCGAAAGAGACGATGATAACCATGATATTGATAATAGTGATGGCGACGGCGATGACAACAACCAAATGAAGAGGAAGCCGTTGCACTGACCGTGAATAGTAACGTAAGTACTACGTATGTTACAACCATAAAAAAGAGGCACTTCTAATGCGAACTTTTCTTTCTGAGTTAAATCAAATTATGGGATTTAAGAGACCTAAAGCAACACACATGCAATAGAGCATGCCAAAGTCGGGAACTCCAACATGATTTCGACCAGCTGAGGCTCTCTAACAAGCACATTAGCGTTTGTAAACTCTATCCCGTCGTAATGCGGCCTCCATGACCAGAACCTACCTAGGAATTTTGGACATTTCCCCTTCGGCAGACCAATACCTTGGCACCGACGAGGAGCTGCTGGCGGAGCTCGCCAGATGGTACATTAACATCTCGAGACAGAGCTACACGCACATGCCACACTGCGTCCGAGCTCCCAACGAACAGCTGGATGCTGATATTTCGGAGGCAGAGGTCTATCGCTGCTCTACACAAGCTGTGCACGACGTTATCTCCGGGCCCCAGCGGGGTTACGAACAAGGCGCTGCTTAACCTCGACCCGAAGTCGGTGGGAGCAATAACCGAATACATGAACGAGTGCTGGCGCTCCAGCCGTTTACCTCCTGAGTGGAAACACGTACGGGTGGTGTTCATACCAATACCGGGCAAAAAACTGAACCTAAGGAATCTTCGCCCCATTTCACTCGCCTCCTGTCCAGGCAAGCTCATGGAGTATGTAATACTCTGCCGCTTACAGACCTTTGCAAAGGAACGCATCTCCCACCACCCACTACGCTTGGTTTTTGAGCACACTTGTCTGCCCAGGACGTCGTCCTTCAATTACACCACGACCTCTTACATCTAGAAAGCGGCTTGAGCACGAAAGCTCTACTAAGTCTGGACGTCCATAAGACTTTTGACAACGTGCTCCACGCGGCCATGCTCCAGAGGTTAGCCGACTTACAACCGGCGAACGAACCTACAAATATATTAGGTCGCTCCTCACAGACAGGACAGCCGAGCTCGGAGGCAGGGACCTGCGCTCGCCTGCAATCCGGCACGAGGACAGAGGCACGCTGCAAGGTGCAATATTGTCACCATTCCTATTCAATCTAGCAATGCACACCCTGCCTCCGAAACTGAATGAAGTCCCGGGACTCAGACGTGCTATACGCCGACGACATCACGCTCTGGACGTGTGAAGGGTTGGACGGCACAGTTGAAGAAACGCTCCAACATGCCACCTACATCGTTGCGCAACACGCGAACGCAGCGGGACAGAGTGCTCTCAACACAAGTCAGAACTCCTCCTGATCCGGCACCCACCCGAAGCAAGCACAAATCATCCCCCCCTCCCATCACGATACACGCAGTCAGTCATACCCGTCGAATACATGCGACTGCTGGGCATGATACTGCAGCAGAACCGACGGAACGGCATCACCATTGAGAGGCTCCAGATGATGGTGAACAAGACCACGGGACTGCTACACAGAGTGAACGCGCGTAAGCAAGGCATGAAGGTGAAGGACCTGCTCCAACTAGCCCAGGCCTTTGTCATCAGGCGTCTCACCATACGTACAGTAACAGAAGACAGAACGAGCTCGCCTCAACTGTATTATACGACACGCATACAAGGTAGCCCTCGGCTTACCAAGACACACATCCACCGAGAAACTTCTTCAAGTGGGAGTTCATAATACCAACGATGAACTCATTCAAGTACGCTGTGCATAACAGGTCCATCGTCTCCAAGGTAGCAAGACCGGCCGCTGGATACTCGCTCGAATACTCGCTCGAAAACCGCCATAAAAAACTTTGCGTGAAGAATAGTGGCGCAGACCTCACCAGAGCTCCTACAGTCACTATGCAACTGAGAAGAACCGCGCTCAATGGAGTTGATATGGGTCCTGGCTCACGCGAGGAATCCAGGGAACGAAGTGGCCCACCAGCAAGCTGGAGGATTCGTCAGCCGAGCGGAGGGCCTGCCGGAACCGCAGACCTCAAACGAAGTCCTGCACTCATACCACGACATAACCCAATATTACCGTCTTACACGACACACTAGGTCCGCACCATACAGTAAACTAAACAAGCGTCCCGAGATCACCTGGCACAGATTACAGGCACACTCATACCCGAAACCCTATGTTTACTCACACATTTACCCCAACCCTCAGTGTAGGGTAGCAAACCGGATGCTCTTCTGGTTGACCTCCCTGCCTTTCCTATCCTTGCTTTTTCTCTCTCTCTCTACCCGGACAGAGCAAGTCCGTACTGTCCCCTGGGCGGCGAAGCAAGCTACGGTCAGTCACATCCTCTGCGACGGTGAGGAGGACGCCCCTCCCCCCGATCTCATGGCGTCTCACTCACCTTCATCGTGGGAAAGAAGTGCTGCTCACCTTCAGCCCGGACGTGCAACTCCGAGCCGTGGAGCGAGCCGAAGAGGTCGCCGTCACGCATCCCCTGGCTGCCATCTGGCCTTTCTGATGAGCCCATGAATTACCTACCCACTCTGACGAATAAAGTTGTCTCGCTTCTTTTTCCTTCGGTAATTTGTTAAGCTTCACCGCGATACACCGTCGCAATTAAATGAGCAGCATTTTCAAAAATTATATTAGGAAAGATTGGCCAACTTTTAACAAATTGCAGGTAGCAACGTCGAAAGAGCACTTCCTTCTAAATACCCCAGGACATCTAAGCACTTCTTATAAATAGTGAATATTCACTATTGAAAAACGCTGAGCGGCCCTTCGAGTTTTGCGCTGCGAGCAACGTACGATAGCGGTATGTGCTGCCCGAGCCAGAAAGCAGCAGCAGCAGCCTGTGGGGCCCACGCCACATCCCACCTAGGCGGCGACGCCTATCGGACAACGCGTCGTGGCGATGCCCTCTCCCCTCACGCAACACTTGGCGCTGTAGCGGGGCAGCATATGTACCCTTTCGTCCGCTCTGCTCCGTCGAGCCGCAGTTCGTGACGTGGCGTCGCAGCCAATGGCATTACGCAAGTGGGAATATTGTCAGCTTCTAAGTGTAATAACGATCGAAATATGGAAAGAGAAGCAACATGCTCGTTGAAAACTAAGAAAGAGACCGAAAAGCTGGTGGAACAGAGAGATACGAGAAGCAATCGTCGAACAGAAAGCATCTCGATAGCGCAGGAGGCCGGCAAAAAAAACGCAGTTACCGCCGGATGAATTAACCAGAAAATGGGAAAATATACGGGGAGAAAAAATCAAGGGTACAAATATTGGTTCAAGCAAAGATAAAAGGTGAAAGTGAAAGTTGGTTGTCAGAAATACGAGGGAAAAAGAAGGCCGCACCTAGAATATTTTGGAACCATATGAACTTATTAGGCAGGAAGTCTGGCACAATACAACATATCCTAGACGAAGCTGGAAACAGACTGGAAGAGAACGCGGCATTAAACTGCATCCGCAAACTAACCACCGAATAATTCCAAGGCAATGACGAGGGCGTATGTGAGGGAAAAAAAGGAGCATGAAAGAGGACCAAATGGAAAAGGAGCACGTGCTGAAACATTTCAACTGGAAGAAAACCGAAGAGAAAATTCCTAAGCGCACAGCCTCAAGGCGAGACAAGGTTCCCGCTATGCTGATTAATGAACTATGACCAAAAACCAAAGAAGCTCTGTTAAAAACAGTAAAAAAAAAACTTTAAAAGATAGACGAATATAATATAGTTGGCGACAAAGTAGAATGAATTTACTTTATAAAGGTAAGCGGGCGAAAAAAATCACTCATATGCACCGTCGACCTTTACATCGGTAATATACAGGTTAGTAATGCACGCAATTAAATTGAGTTTGCAAACATGGGCAGAGAAATACGGCATTTTGGGAGAACTTAGAATGGCTTCAGAATAGGCAGGCGTCTGGATGATAATTTATTTGTTCTTACTCAATGTATTGAAAGATCCAGAGTAGAAAAAAAACCGTTATATGTGGCTTTTTTAGACATTACAGGAGCGTATTATGCCGCAGCATTTTGTGAGATATTCTGGAAGGGGAAGGCTTAGGCGACGATTGTCTATAGCTTTTAAGAGAGATTTACCTAGAAAATACCATTTGCGTTGAATGAGGAGGGATAAAGGACGATGATAAAGTTGGATATCAATAAGGGATTGAGGCCGGAGTGCCCTTTATCCCCACTGCTGTTTATTATTTATATAGTCAGGATGAAGAGGGTGCTAGAGGGAAGTAATATCGGGCTTAATCACTCATACAAACAGGCGGGTATAGAAGTACAGTGCAGCTTCCAGGTTTGTTTTATGCGGACGACATTGTGTTGCTAGCTAGCAAGCAAAGTTATATGGAAGGTCTCGCTAATATCTGTGGACAGGAAGGTGAGAATTTAGGCCAGAAATTAGCGTTAAAAATCAGGTGGTATGATATTCAACGAGAAAAGTGAACAGGCAGTGCCAATACAGGGCCAGGAAATACTTCGCGTGAAAGAGTATAAATGCCTTGGTATATGGATAAACGAAGGCACTAGATATATTGAAACACAGGAAAAAGCAATAACAGTAAAGGGGAAGAGAAATGCGGCCATAATGAAACACAGAGCGCTATGGGGATACAATAGGTACGAGGTGCTCCGGGGTAAATGGAAAGGTGTAGTGGTTCCAGGACTTACCTTTGGAAATGCGGTTGTTCGCTTGAAATCAGGGGTACAATCAGGACTCGACGGCAACCAGAGGTCAGGGGGATGCCTCGCACTGGATGCTCACAGGAAGACCACAAATGAAGCTGTGCAGGGTGATATGGGCTGGACAAGTTTTGAAGTGAGGGAATCTGACAGTAAAATTGATTATGAAGAACGACAGAGCAATATGGAATAAAGAAAAAAGGAAGCAGGAGTGTTCAGGTATTTGTACAAGAACAACATTGATTCACAGTTGAGCAAAACAACTAGGAAGCTCAAAGGGAGGCTCTTTACTTTTCGAAGCGAGATCAGGATGCCTTAGAACACGCACTTATAAAGCAAGACACAGCAAGGAAGAAGGAGCATGTGCTTGCTGTGGTTAAGCTAGGGAAACGATGGATCATGTTTTATAAGAATGTGAAGATATCTTCCCAGCGTTCAATTTAGGCACCTCTGGCCTCCTTGAAGCACTTGGATTCAGCCAGAGCAGGGGGAAAGTAACATGTCCGCAACAGAGGTTAGTAAAAGGCAATTGGAAGATTGGTGCAAGAAAACTAGGGAAAAGACAAACAATGGAAGTGTACCATAATAAAGTTCAAAATATGGTTTCAGAAAGATTGGTATGGGAATTTATCGCGTTTTTTTCTTTGTTTTTTGACATAGGGCATTGGGCCATATAATAAAAAGATCATGGTGGCGCAACCTGCGACACCGTTCCAAAGGGGCGCTCATCGCATCTATCCATCCATTGCGTGCTTAGGGTCTCAAAAACGAAGGCTGCCGATCAATGACAAACAGCTCTTACAAACGAAAAGCTTTGCGTATTCGCGCCAAAATCTAGTCGTAAATTAAAAATACGTGAGATTCTTTTTAAAAGTAACGCTTTCCGCTACTCTTTCTTTGTTCGTACTATAAGAGAGTGGAATGCTCTACCACCTGACACTGTCTGTATTTGTTCAAATGATGATTTCTTCCATGCTTTATGAATGTAATTTTGAGTGTCTGTTTATATGAGTTGTACCCTCCCTGCTGTAATGCCTGAATGGCGAAGCAGGTACCTAATAAAAAAATTAATAAAATAATGACGGAAGTAGTCTTAATCAAACTCATTCAACACTGTCATGTCGGTTCATCATTCTCGAACCTCGCGAATAATTTCAGACCTCCCGCGAGAGCTGCAGTGAGGGTAATGCGCATTGATTTCCGCAGCGAGTTGCGCTGGTGGCGCCCCTCGTCAGGCTCATAGTGCAACCTGTTGGCCTTTCAGTGCGCTCTGCATCTCGAACTCAGCAGCAGCCTCCCAGATGGCGTGGTCTCCTTAGCTTCTGCAACTGTATCGATCTGGGCGCAATAGGAATATTCTTTCTACAACACTAGGGAGCAGCAGTGGCGAATCTCTTTGAAACATACACTTCATTCACACTTGCGAAAAATTCGCTGGAACAATTAAGCGCTGATTGTGCATTCTACAAAAGATGCGAGGGGGAAACGCAAATTTGGCAGAACGGGGTGCGCAGTGCATCTGCTCTCTCACATGCCCGATGAACGGCGTTTCCTTTGAACGACGCTAGATGGTGTTACTGCATACCGAACTCCGGAGGCAGATGGACATTTCGATGGGTGCATTAATTAACGGTATTTCAAAGAAGATAAATGCATAAATGTTGCTCTCAATGTTTACACTTCTATACCTTCGGCCAAAGACAAAAATAGCAAGTACCAAACAGAAACCCGACAATGAACGATGCGCAATATTTCGTTCCTAATTCCTGCTTTCTCCGTAGTTGTGCGTTCGACATTTCAGATATAAACGAATGTTACAGGCGTTGCTAAAGATTTCTGATTATTTTTTGAGGTAAACACTTCCACAAAGTTCAGAAATCTGCTTGAAATAATTTGCTGAAAGCTATTGCCATAATTGAAGCGTACATTTCTTGTCGCTTAGTTAATGGGGGTTAACGTCCTAAAGTTATGTACCGTGTAACGAGCGATGGAACGAAAAATGACGGATGTAACGTTAAGAAAGAGAACAGTGCGGCGCGAATTATATAGAGAACAAACGAGGGTAGTTGATATTCTAGCTGACTTCTAGCTGACATTAAAAGGGAGAAATACTGAGCAGGTCAAGTAATGTCTACAGCAAGTGATTGGTGGTCTGTTATGAATATTAGAATGGTTAAGAAGGCAAGGCGAGCGCAGTTGAGGGAAGCAAAGAAGTAGGTGGTGGGATGGAATTAGGGCATTCGCAGGCATAGGATGGGGTCAGTTCACAGAACACAGGGGTAATTGGAGATCACCGGAAGAAGCTTTCGTCCTCCAGTGAAAATAGAAGAAGAAGAATGATGGCGATGATTATTGCCGTCCTAAGGAAACAGGCAAGAGACGGCTATGATATATAAATATTCCATAGTGGTAGCGGAGGTAGTCAAACCGGCGACCTCGTGTTCAGTGACATAACGCCATATCTACTAAGATGTAGTATATATACTACTCATTTATAACCAATTTAACCAAAGTGAAATTGTTTTGCATTTGACATTTCTCACATTTCAGCAATCTATTTGCTCTACGAAGATACTTCTTTGTAAGATAAGCCGTGTAAAAGCAGCCCCTTGTTAAATCTTCGCAGGTTTTTCGCCGCGAAAATGAGTGCGCGGAACTTAGCAATGTTGAAATTGTGGGTTCGGCTTCCGCCGGCGAAAAGTTATCTTCTCGTCCACTTTAATTTTCCCGTTTCCTCATCATTTTCAGCATTCCAGTTTCAACCACAGCTATTACCCCTATATTTTTCTTGGCTTCATTGACCGTTCGGCTTTGTATTGTCGTGATTAACAAGAAACCGAGCCGCTCGATTTTGCTTCTTCTCATACGTATATAATTCTCATCTTTTTAAACATATGCCTACACTTCCCGCATATCTGTAGCCACATATCCAGATACATATATTTGTCGTTTTTAAACATATGCTTATAGTCCCCGCACATCTGTCAGCATCGTGTGAATTTTGGGGTTTCCCATATGGGAACTCATAGAAGGCCGTACGACAGCGCAATACGAAAGAGTCACACAAACACTTACTGGCAGTCACATACTACTTAACAAGCTTAGAATAACATACACATGACAGTATGGCACTAAAGTAGACATGCCCCACAACATAAGGAAGCCGCTTATAATCCCACCGCTACCCAAAAAAACATGCACCCCGAACACCACAGGGAAGGGCGGGAGGAAAGGGCAAGGGCTATACCCTGGAGATCCCAACGCTCTCAGGACGTGGACACGACTAACCAGAATCTATCTATCGTTGTAGTGAACTCAGAAGGTGACCTTAAGGTCAGCGGATCTATTAAAACCACCAGAGCCGAGGTGACTGAGGAATCGGCCATTGCTATCGCAACGGCTTCCACACTGGCCACGATAATAGTCAGTGATTCTAAAACTGCAATATTAAATTATGCAAGGGGGCGCATTTCGCCGGAATCGCAACGAATCCTGGCAAACGTCCGCGGTCAGCGGGTTGTCCATATCATCTGGGCACCTGCGCAGTCCTCCCTCCCCGGCGCCGAGGTGGCCGACACCGTGGCTCGAGGACTCGCACTCCAAGCCACCCTGGCGCCGCGGCTGGGGCTGACAGGGGACCGGATGGTTGACTACAGGGAGATAACTGACTATTACAGATTGGGGAGGGTGTGTTTTCCTCCCGCACACCCATCAATTAATAAGCAGCAGGCGGTAGCATGGCGCCTCCTTCAAACAAATACGTATCCAAATCCGGTGGATTATAATGATTATTACCCAGAACAATATTCGGGTAAATGTAAATTTTGTCATTTTGGGCCAAGAAATTAAGGATCGGAAGCAGTGGGAGACCGTGTTGCTCAGCGTGGCCCCCGAAGACCAACTTTCGGCCGTCCAGCAGGCCGAGGATGCCGCTAGAGCTCAAGGGCTTCTGGCCGTCATCTATAGGCGGGGTTGCCCCTCACCCCCAACCAATCTGCCGGCTACTTAAATAAATGTTATTTCTCTCTCTCTCTCTCTCTCTCTCTCTCTCTCTCTCTCTCTCTCTCTCTCTCTCTCTCCCACATTGGACGTACCAAACTTAGCAAAAGCTCGCCATCCACCCTGTAACCAACCTTACGGTGCAATTTCCCCGTCGCATTGACATTATATGCATATTTACTTCCCGAATACTGGCACCATGTCTGCCGCCTCATGCTGGCCATACAAATGTTATAAAAAAGAATGCCCCGAAGTGCAAGAGAAGATCCGAAGAAAGAGTGTCCGTGGAGGCCTGATTCTGCGAAGCAGGTATTCGCAGAGTGAATTTCACGCTCAACGCATGCGGCATACTTGTATATAGATGAGACACGTGCGCAACTCATTCTTATATTCCTAACTGTGCCTCGCTTTTAAAGCCCACAACAATGTCTTTGTGCGCATCATCACGACCAATTTCTTCACGTAAACATGTGCTGATTCGACGTATACTATATAGAAAATACTAGTAAAATACACCGGAGACATTGTCGATCACCGAAAATGCGTAGATTGGCTCAATAAACGATTCCTACACGTGCGAACGCGGCAGGTGCCATTCTCTGCCCAACGTATAATACTTCCTGTGGCCATGGGAAAAGATAATGCACTACGGCCATGAACTGCAAAGTTATAGCGAGGCAAGGGAAAGTATAATTTTTATTTCGAAATTAAAGATATGTGCGCCATGTCGCATTCAACTTTTGCTCTGGAATCGATGACACAATGACAGATGACAGATGACACAATGCGTCGGTTTGCATCTGGGCCATGCGAATAATCATTGCAAATGACCCTAGACAAAGTTTTCACTAACATATAGGATCAAATGTTATGACCAGATGCCGCAACATACAGCTGGACCTATATTCAATATCCCCGCATTTTATGGGTGCTGCATTTAGGAAATTCTGAGGGGCAACCTGATTTTTTTATATACGTCTTACCACAGTTACAACGTTTATACCATGTTGCCACCTACTGCACGATTTTCCTGGGTTCTGGCAGCCTATTGACGGCGTCATATCTTGCAGTGTATAACGGAGCTACTCTCATTTATTTGCTGCTCCAAAACAAACGTTTTCACTAAATCACGAGTGTCACATGATATTTCTTTTTTCTCCTATAAACTTGTCCTTTCACCATGACCACTCTATGGCCGTAGTTGGTGCTCTCTATCAGCATTGCGGTGGTGCACTCTTGCAGTGGCTTAGGAGAGCTTACCTCTGGAAGCGGGCAGTAATCTGAAAAGTCTACAGGATTTCTCATCTGCCCTTCTTCGCAGATATGCGATTATTCCCGGGACCGATGCTTATCACCGCACTACGAAAAAAAAAAGATATCTCGTGCGTCTGTGTTTAATAACGACTCCACATCGAGGGCCCCTCTCGGATTCCCCTTGAGGACCTCCTCCAGCACGAGTGAATCGATTCGACTGAGCCAACATCGCGTTCGGCTTCACAGCGCCTCTAACAGGTGGCCGCGTGCTCCCGAGCGCATCCCCTGGAGCGACCACCTATAAGCCATCCAGACAGATGCCATCGAACACATGAAAGAGAGACCGACCGGGCTTTTGATGCCACAGTTGCGAGCCTTTTCTCGATTGACGCATTCCCCGAGGTTCCTTCGCGCAGACTCAGGTGGCGCCACTGCCGAAAGCCTCGCTACATTGCACCGGGCGCGCTGCGGGCGATCGCACTGGCTTCTGCCGGCGGAACGCGCCGTCCAGCGACTGGGATTTCCGACTTCGATGCGACCGGCAGGTGAGTAGGTGCTCCTCTCTCTCGCTCTCTCTTTCTTTTATTTCAGCCTTGCCTCCTTTCCTGTCGTCGTTATTCTTGTGCAGCTTCAAGCCGTGCTCGTTCCTTTGGGAAGAACGAGAGAGCGCGCGAGCCTCTTGGGCAGTGTGGGCTCGTCGTCGAAACGGGGTTCTTAGGGATAGAAATGCGGCCCGGCGCCTCCAACAGCTACCGGAACGCGTTAGCGGGGAGCCGGCGCGCTCGCTCTCCCCCTTTCTTGCTGCTGTGTCAGCTGAATGTGGACAAGCCGCTTCGCGCGGGCTGGACCGATCGCCCAACGGGGATGTCGTAATGTGGCGCAGTGCATTGTCATTGGCAACGGTCTCCGTCTGCAGCATTCTAAACGTCCTCTCTTTGGTGACCACCGGTGTGCGAGGGAACCTTTTTCCAACCGTTAGTTTATCGAAGGAGACCTTCATCCACGACATCGCAATGGTTGCACATTGTGTACATAATTGCTCATTGGCACGTTTCTGGAGTTCGACAGCCTGACGCAAACACCAATGCGAAACATGCACCTTGCCTTTTTTTTTTTTTACGAGGTGTCTTCTATCTATCTTCGTGGGTATTTTACAGAGGACCGAGGAAGTAACAGCTATGACACAATGCACACGGGACTCAAGGCTCTATGAGCATCTAATGGACCTTATTGCAATTTCAATACCAAGGAAAGGACGCTCGTCCATGAATTTTAAGTTTTTAGACTTCTCGATTCAACCTTTCCGAGTCAAGCTTCCTATAAATGACGACGTGAAAGTCCTTCTAAAAACGCAGAACTGAATAATTTCCGAGAACAGATACAAGTTCTAGCAGCAGTTTCTGACGTGATAAAACACAAATATACATTCAACCACTCAGTATTTAGACTCAAGCAACAATGACCTAGACAAACCCTGACACGTTTTCTTTGTTTCGTTTCTAAATTTTTTTTTAATTGTGTTTTTCAGGTTGCTTATGGCACGCATTAGCCGAACTAAGTGGTTAGAAGTAGTAGAATGCAAGGTAATTGGCGCAGCTTCATTCTCTACCGGCGCGTCAAGGGTCGTGCTATATGCAGGAACCGCCATTGTTAACTCTCTCAATCAATACTTCCTGCATCATTCTATGTTATAGGCTCGAAGTGAAACTGCGACGCAAGCGAAATCGGTTCGTTCATTTTGAAAATTATCGTCTCAACGCAGCATGATCACCTAAGTCTCGCTTTGCAAGGGGTTAGAACAAAAATCTGATTGAAAGTTTAGTTTTTTTTTTTCATGTACCGTAATTGTGCCGCAACAAGCACACACAGCAGGATACTAATGCGATTGCTCACTCACGGAACTCCGCGTTTTCTTCGTATTTTTCTGCTGTGTGGCTTCGAGGCAAATATAACTTAAACGTACATGGATAATCAATAGTTAAGTTTGTTCGTTGGGCGAAGAAGGATGCCTAGCGGGGTACGAACTCGGCTCGATCTTGTACATGTATGTTCACCGCCCACGAAGAGTTGTATAGATCACCGGCGCCAAGACACTCACACTGAAACACATCAAATCGGACGCGTTTTTGAAGGAGAGATTGAGCAAAGTGACATTAAGTGGCAACTCTTTATTTCAGAAGAATGATGTTTGAAACTCCACGCGGAAAAACAAGACAGCTAGCTCTACATTCGCTTGTTCTTATAGCGGCAGCCAAAACCTATAAGGAGACCTTTCCTGTACTGCGCTGAAAGCTACAACAACCAAAGGTACTCGGTAACTGTGATTCTTGATGAAACCTACTTGGGTAGAACATAGAGCAATGACACTTCCGGGCGCATTAATTTCTGAGGGTACACGCAAGCACAGGTGTTTTCTTGGACAACGTTGGGAACAACAGGTGTTCTTGCTACTACACTCCTCATTCGCATGTCATGCCCGTTGAAATGTATATTTCACTTTAACAATCACGGCGATTTCACCAATTTCTAGCCCCTACCCCTTTTGATTCACTCAAGTCATCGTTTCTAACGCCTTTTTTAAAATTATTATATGGTATTTAGGAGATCTTGTCTCCTTTAATTGACGCTGGCTACTCCTTTTAGCATAGTGATTTTAAAAAAAGAATAATTCATAATAAAACAACAATGAAATCATAATAACACGCAATCCAGTCGCATAAGTACACTAATGCCACACTAAAACTGAAAGTCAACTCAGAAACAAAACAACACAAATTCCACCACATATGTGCACTACACACGAAGTCCGGTCACATATTTATAGACTAAAATGAGGGCACATAAGAAAGCACGGATTAAATTTATATGAAGGTACATAAAACCAGGCATTGAAATGGCCAAAATCGAGTCAAAAAACATAAAATAAAATTTATAGAATGCGCTTATCACATTTTGACACTCTACTCAATAGTTTCCGCCAATATTGCTCGCGTCCAGAAATCATTGAAGGGCCAGTAACGCTCGTCTTTGCAGTGGGTATGCCGGTCAAGCACCCAAGATCTTCCTGAGGCTTCTATCAGCCCAATGTTTTCCCCAAAAGGCCCAATTTTATCTCGTTTCACGCGGACGCATTGTCGGTGGCGGCGCCACTCGTTAGGCGGAAGCCCCACGCGTAGACGTTAGCCATGGAACAGGCCATTAGACCCCACTAATCGCCAGGCGCTGCAGCTTTTAATTTGTCTGGGCGAGCGCGCGGCGGCCTGTGGCTTGGTGCGCTGAGGTAATGACGACCGCGCGGAGCCCCGTTAGCGCCTCGCGGTTGCAGTCTCTCAAAACTCGCTCTCACGTCCGCCCTAAAGAGTGCCGCTTAACAGGGCCCCCCAGGAATCTCAACGGCCTGTGCGCGTCCTCTGAAGGCAATGGACCGTGCTGCCGGTAAATCCACCCTTATTAAGGGGCACGCGCGCAGAGCATACGGACTCGTTCGGTGGTCCCGCACCAGAACGTGCGTGCCTTGCCTTAACGTTGCCGCGGGCGATCATCGAGAACCTGCTGACCTTAGACGTCGGGACAATTATTGCAGAGGCGCGTATCCAGCTTTCGGTAATGATTCCCGCAAGATTTGCCATACAGTAGTCTAGCCGGACAGCCAGTCTGCCGTGTTGGGTACGATGGTTCTTGACCCACGTCGTGCCAGAAGTGGTGATCTCGCGTCGCTCCTGGCAGAATTAACCTAAGAATACTGCAGTTGGTCGCCCTTTAATGCTATTTTTGAATACCTGACGTGTCGCGGTTTATACGCCCTATGTTGGATCGGCCAAGAAAGAAGCGACAGGGCCAGCCAAACGCAAAGAGAAACTTGACCCGAAAAAAACGAAAGAGAATATCATTTTATTGTTCTCTCTGTAAACCCGTCGTGTTTGTCTTCGGTCTCCTAGTCAATATATTATGACTGCACAGCTGCTTGTGCAAACGTAGACTACTTCACTTCAGGCATGGATCGTTATTCTAATTTTTACGGTTGTATCCTCCTGCGAAAGCCTCTATATTAAAGCAACAGTCAATATCTTAATGTAACGTCTAGAAAACAATGAAGTTGCGAAGACAAAGAGTGAGGTTTCCGCATAATAATCATAATATTCAGACGATTAGACCGGTAGCTTGCTGCTATAAAACAAATAAGATTAGACAGACAAACAGGCATACATACATACATACATACATACATACATACATACATACATACATACATACATACATACATACATACATACATACATACATACATACATACATACATACATACATACATACATACATACATACATACATACATACATACATACATACATACATACATACATACATACATACATACATACATACATACATACATACATACATACATACATACATACATACATACATACATACATACATACATACATACATACATACATACATACATACATACATACATACATACATACATACATACATACATACATACATACATACATACATACATACATACATACATAGGCAGACAGGCACACAGACATACAGAAACAGACAGACAGACAGAGGCAGACAGGCACAGAGACAGGCACAGACAGGCACAGACACAGGCACAGACAGGCACAGACAGACATAGACATACAGAAACAGAGACCGAGACAGACACACAGAGACAGACAGACAGACAGACAGACAGACAGACAGACAGACAGACAGACAGACAGACAGACAGACAGACAGACAGACAGACAGACAGACAGACAGACAGACAGACAGACAGACAGACAGACAGACAGACAGACAGACAGACAGACAGACAGACAGACAGACAGACAGACAGACAGACAGACAGACAGACAGACAGACAGACAGACAGACAGACAGACAGACAGACAGACAGACAGACAGACAGACAGACAGACAGACAGACAGACAGACAGACAGACAGACAGACAGACATACTGACACAGACACAAAGACAGACGGATGGACGGACGGACGGACGGATGGACGAAAGGACGGACGGACGGATGGACTAATTGGAAGCGAGACAAATGATATGAGAAATTCCAATGACTATGTTACGAAAGCACATGCATGTTCCATAGAAAGGCGATTTTAGCCTGACATAGAGCCGGCAGCTGCGAAACTCTAGGCTAGCCCGTGCAAGAAAGATACACTCTCTCATCTGCAGTAAGGCACGGTTGTCTGACCTTACAAAGAAGACCATCTCAATTACCCAGAACTATATACATTGCTGCTCTAATGCCAGACAGCCTTTCTTCTCCGTAATTAAGGGTTATATTAGACAATTTTATTGCCTAGGCGATTAATGCTATTTGCTCCTCAACTTCTATCATAGCTTCGTTATTTTTGGCGTTGATTGACACGTCTTAGTGACAACACCACGTGCTGTCAATGAAAAAAAGGTAGATTTTAGCGTGTTTTGATTGCCAATGAGAGTTTCGCGACTTTTTCGTCGTTTGAATATAACAGCAGCTTGCATATCAGGCTCTAATTTTGCTGGATGGCAATGCAAACCGGCCATATATACTCAATAAAGAGAGCAGTTATTTACTTGAGTGGTCTAGCTTCCTCAAACTTTGAGCACGTAGATTTGCCAGCAATGCCTGTCGGCAAGCAGTAGCAGTGAAAGAAGGTGAGCGAAAAAGCTCGCTTCATATTTGTATCGCAACAGTTGCAACACTGCAACAATAGAGATTAAAGCCCAGCCTCTTGCTAACAGTTCAGCGTTCATAACTAAAGCGAAAAAGAAAACGGATTGTACGACGAGTGATGCCGAATTCATTGCTCCTATATATTTTTTTTTGAACAGGAAGAGGCAGTTTTGCAGCGATATGTGACAGTGGAAAGCAGAGAGGCCCGTAACCAATAGTCCTGGATATCGACGTTATATTTAAATGCAAATAGTACGTTGAAACACCTAGAAACTGTTATAGATAATAGTACACGATTGTGTGAGGGTAACCGCTCGCAAATAATGGGGGAGATATTTAAAAGAAGCATACAGTACATGCTGTAATCACGGTACTAGTATGTCGGTCAATCTTTAATTCTATTGGCAATTAAGCTGATGGATTAATATTGGAACATATAGTCTTTGTATTTTTTTTCTGATGCTTTGCATCTACCGTGTCATTTTCTTACTTTTTTGTTATTATTGACGTTATACAATGAAATGCTGGCGCCCAAATAAAGTGTCAGCTACTCCTTGGCTCTTAAATATGTGGTATATACGAATTACAGTTGCAGCGTAAAACATACAATATACAACATAGTTACAACCAAGTTGCGTCCTCTTATATACAAGTCAAAGTAACAACATGAGATTACAGATACGCACTTTAAGCGATAATGTGAGCAACATTGTCACATAACGAATAAGGACTCAAGCAGCGATGCGTTATAATCACTTCATTATCACATCTGCGCCTTGACATTAAAAAAGAGGTATTCACTTCTAAATATCTTCTTTCTTTGTGCCTTAATAGCAGCCAATGATGTCGCTGTCTTCCAGATTTTTTTATAGCTATTAAAGCGTATTTTTGCATTGCTTTTGTTTATCCACGGCGCTAATAATTTCTTCAAACTAGGAGGTGTTCGGTCCAATGCCATTTGTGACGATTTAATTTGGCGTCCTTGTGTGTATCGTCCGGGAGGTCTATAAGGTGATACGTATCTTCATCGACAAAGCGACGAAAGCTATTGGCCAGGCTGAACAATTTCGGCATGGTCAATTCGGTGTAAGACGTGTTTTGTGTACGTTCGCGCTCACGCGCAGGACTCACTCGCGCTGTCGATATCAAATTGTCTTGCACATTACACAGATGCTCGATTGTATAAACTATCGCGAATACTTTTGTTTATTACTATATTGATACTACCGAAACTATGTTGTACTCGCTGCTGTGCTATATGGAATTATTATTATAGCATTCTTCCCTTGCTGCCGACTGACTAATTTCACAAAATTGCGAAGGATAATTAATTACAATGGGTAAAACATATTAAGTATGGGTGGGTGGGTGGGTTTGTTGACAAAAGATCCTCGATATTTAATCAGATGACGCAATTAATTTTTATAATGTGGCCGTAAAAAATAAGAAAGAAGCATGCTTGCAGTCAAGTCCGTTGTGAAAGGGAACGCACATTAATAGAACGTGAGCAAATTTCCCTCCGTGGCAAGTCCGGAAACGTCCAGCTTTCCGGCGGATAACATGCGTAAGGTGAAGCTCTGTCTACGCGTAGGCAGTGCCTGCGTAAAGGAGATCGAGTATATTAGTATATGAGATCTGAAATCATGCCAGGGCTAAAAAGGCCGCACAATTGCTGCAGTGTCGTCGAAAGATTCGGACCATCGGGTTCCTCCCTAATGATCTTAGCTTGAAAGTTCGCACATGAAACGCTTGTGGCTGGGAGAAAGCAATCACACATCTTCTGTCCGTGTTACAGCACGTGCTGTACACTGCGTTAGAGACAGTGAAGAGCCGAACCCTGCGAGAGCGAAAGGTGCTTGGACAGCGGTCACGAAGAACGTATGCGCTAAAGGCAACCCGAACGTTAGTTCGCTTCCTGCGGTCTACTGGACGGCGAGACAGACTGTGATGGTCCTATCTCTTTAATTCTTTTTTCCCTATGCAGCGTAGTAGATCAGACTTTTTTTTTCCTTTGCTAACCTCCCCCCATTCTTTCTATTCTTCCTCCGTCTTTATGACGATCTTCGCCGGCATACCTGTAATATGCGATGACGCCGCATATTTGGGCTTAGGAACTATTACGCGTAATTTCGCCCGTTTAAAACTGCCAGGCGCTGGAAACGCTATTTTCCACTCCACCGGTGCTCCAGTTGGGGAGACGTTGGAGGCTCGCGGGCTGCTCTCAGACGACTGACCGGAATGACACGGGCTTGTTTAGGATATTTGGGCCGGCGTTGCCACTCGTGGTTGCAGTTGTCCTAACTTGGCAACGAACCACTCAACTATACCCTTCACAAACATCCATGCGCCCGCTGGATATTCTTCACACACAAAAAAAGCTAGCATCACTACTACTTTCGGCCCCTATGGAAACGCAACGCGTTTTCACAGGAGCCATAATTACGATTACGACCATAATCGGTCGTAACAGAATGAAGATGGAAAAAATGAAAGCCGGAAGGACTTCTGCGATGTAAATAACCACCGGAATATATCGAAGGTATATCCAGAGCCCTAAGACATGAAAAGCCTGCTCTCAGCTCTTTAAAGAAAACGAAACCAGCAAACTTTGAAACACTTCCTTCACTCGGACTGTGCTGCGACAGAAGTCTCAAGGCGGCTGCTTTATTTGCTGATGATTATTTCATTTTACGATCCTTGTGCGTGTATTCTTAGGGTTATGTTTACCATACATAATTGGGACCAAACTATATGGCGTATAGCTGACGGCGGCTCAAGATTTTCTACGCGACTTCTACAGTTCTGGACTAGGGCTGGTTAGCCGGTTCCTTTAAAGAAGAAATGCATGTACTCGCAAAATGCATTGTAAGCCTCTATCACTCCAGTCCTTCCAAAGGTACGGACAGAAATACATAAACGATTGATCACGTACGCGCTTATACTACGCCTACCGTCCAGCCAAACGTGATCCTTCAAGCTTCCCTCGGTTGAAATGATTACGCGCACGCAACGAAAAAAAAAAATGTCACAAAGTCATAATCATGCAATGTGATAACTAAAAATTAACGAGAGCTACGGAGCGAGATAAAAACGCGGGAGCAGCAAAAATCAATGTCAGTAGTGCACCGAATGAATGTATAGAAAAAGTTAAATCAGGAAAGGTCATGTTCACAAGGCCGCATGAAGCAACGCAGCCGACGATGGCAGTTTTCTTCATTCTGCTTTCCGTACGCGGGAACAAAGGCCGTCACAGGTGCAGGGGGATGCGGCTCGCCCCGCTATTCCCGCGTTCGCATACGCTTTCCTGCTGCATTATGGAATAGCAGGAGATTACGTGCGAGACGATAGTACAGCCTTGCCCTATTTGGCATTACGCCAGCTAAAAGACACACCGTGTCGTAACCTTTCTTGCCCTGCACATAATAGGCACGAGCAAGAGCGCTTACGAAAGTAACCGCGCGTGAGTGGCATTCATATATTGGGGCGCGGTCCGCGTCATTGCGCATGCGCTGTACCGGAGACAAGAGGGCGCGATTAAGCTAGCCTGCTTGCGCTGGAATTCCGCTTGCAGTCACATGCGATTGTTGTGTAACACGCAATGCCACCGACAGTAGCTACGCAGGCATTCGCCTGCAGTGATGCTTTGCAAGGCGATGCTTAACGCTCTGTTGTTTGATTAGCTTGTCCCGTTCCATCTTGTGGAGTCCCCATGCATCCACTGCACTTGCACTGTAAGGAGGCTGGGCAGACTGCGTTGATTTGTATCTGTTTATAACTAGTAGTGATCAGGGCCCGCATTTTCTAGCGATTTCTTCTTTTTAGTTTTTATTTCTTCCTCTTACGTGTTTGGTCCGTATGCCACCGCACCACTAGTACTTTCTCTTGGTTATGATGCTATACACAACGCTGATGAGTAGAAGTGAATAGAAACGAAGCAGAAGAAAGTTAGTTTTCAAAAAGTGGTCATGGCAGAATTGTCTTCCGTTTCCGTATTAGACAATTCACGCGTTGACAGCATGCGACTTCACTTCCATTCCTCTGTCTTTGATATCTGTGCAATACTAATTTGTGCGTTCTTTTTTGCCGCTGAGCGTTTATGATCGTTATTTATTTATTTATTTATTTATTTATTTATTTATTTATTTATTTATTTATTTATTTATTTATTTATTTATTTATTTATTTATTTGGTTACTGGGACGGTCGGTGTCTGATTGGTAGAAGAGAACGAAGGGTGAGGCTGATAGGATAAAACAATAACTACGAGAATAAGCGAAAATCCCGCAGTCTACTTCTAAAATTTCAATACCTTTGTTCCCTAACAAAAACGCGTCACTATCTATGCCCCTTTCCTTTCTTTTTCTTGCTTTTTCACTAGAATATACATTGCAAGAATTCTCATTAAACTTCTTGCCGTTTCAAATAATTGCGCCATATAGTTTTTGTTGTTTTCTTTTTCATTTTTTCGCAACGAAGGACATAGCATACATCAATTAGTGAAGCCGGATTTAGGCTAAAAATAGTCATTAACACTTACGAAACATAGATTCGCTTTAATTGCAGTAAGCGAATGTACAGTTAATAATGTTACAGTAATAATGTATAATATATGTGCAGCAACGAGCTCTTCGGTTTGTCTAAAGCCTTACTACTATGGATCTGGATCGCTAATGAAGGCTTAATTAGAGGAATCCGCCCGTGAGTGCACAACCTTGTTATTGAGCCCTCTTGCCATCTCCAACGAGCCTGCGTCTTGTAACATACTCCTTGGAGCAGCAATCATCGATCTTATCGACCCAGCGGCCATGAACCTGTCGCGGATATGTGCGCAACGTCTAAGGTTACGAAAAGCTCAAACAAATCAATGCAAAACTACGAAGCTTTTAGTGCATCGAGACGCTCTCAGCAAGAAGCTGCAAACTGCCGCCTTCCTACGCCCTGGATTAAACGCGTGTTTTAATCATTTCTTTTTTCTCGTGATTACTCCTATGAAGAATGTTTTGGGGAACAGCAGTCATCGGGATGTTATAATACGTTATCTTTGATGCGTTCCTATGCAAAGTAGAGGTGCATGCTGCAGCTCTTGGGAAGGTCTTGTGCATGCAGGGTACTCCTGCGGCGCTTAGCATGGCGAAGCCCAGGAATCTATCGGTCGATAAATCTGCGCACCCTACAGACTGCACGATTCTTTCGCGGGCCACCTTTACAGCTAAATATTACCAGCGTGCGCAAGAAAGACGTTGCGTCTTATAAAGACTTGTGAATTAACAGCCTTAAACTAATTGACCTTCTTTTTTTTTCTCAGCTTCTCGAAGCTTTGAGGTTAGAATTGACGCGGGTCAACAAAGAGGAGCGCCTCGCGTTTTCAACACATTTCAGTAAAACTAGTAACTTCAATTTTGAACAACTAACGTTCCAATCTGACACTGCCAGAAGTGACGCCGCCAACTGTGCAGGATATAATGTATTCCCAATTGATCATTTTTGGGAATATCAGTTTCGGTGCACACTGGATGGGCTCAACTCAGCTGAAGACGACGTCACAATAGCAGCCACGCACACAGCTTCCTGTCAGCTTCGTATTCATATTTCGTAGTTCTGGAGTGCGCTAAAATAACTCCCTTCGCAACGGTCAGACTTCACGAAGGAAGTTACGCCCGCAAAAGCGAAAGCATGCACCCTAAAAAGTGAGCCGAAGGCAAGGGGGCGGGCGCGCGTTCCTATAAGCGACGGTCATGATGATGGTGATAATTACACCAGATGCACTACAAACATATTCCTTATACCAAAGAGAGTAAGCGCATTTGCTACGGCTTAGTATACAGCGCGGTGTATTCCACATGTGTCTCTTCCGTAGCAGTCCTTTACGATTCCTTAAGTTAAGCCACACGCCAGCGGATCATGGAGCTCCGCTTAAATTTCGACTGGCACGGTGTAATGTGGGTGAGGCCATCACTCCTTAATCTAGGCGTTTCTTGCGTCGGGCCGCTGCATGCCACTGTCGTTAGCTAATGTAGTCGCGTGGCAGGATAGCAAGGGTTACCGACGGCATTATTAGGAAACTAGTACGTCGCGATGTCGACCATCTGGTGTCGGCGGGATCAACATTTCGTTGGACTGGATTGTTGAACTATTGGTTAGGTTCGTAACCCCAATCACGTGTGGGTGGTTCTTTATTTTTTTCTTTTCGCTGGAATAAAAATAAACTGATGCCTTCATTAAGCGTACGCCGAGAAAAGTATCATTCTTTTGTCAACTTGCATCACGAGAGACGACAGATGGTTATTTATCGTGTTATATATATCAAACCTCTTGAAAGATTACAGCGTGCAGCGGTAAGGCTTTTTTTTTTTTAAATACGACGTATATAAGGCTTGCATACTAAAATAAGGGGAAATTAAATATCGCTGTAGACGTGCGGACTTCCTGTAACAGAGCATATGAATACTCAGGTGGGAATTTATTTTCCTTCTATATATAAAATCGTCATTATATCCTTATTTATGACAGTCAGCGTTGACAGCCAGACAATTAAAGACGGCCCACCACCCACACTCATTGACACCAGCATACACCAGAATACTAGCCTTAAATGTTTTCCTTCTTCCCACGAATAATAATGGAGTGGAATGGATTCAATGACAATCAATTTATTGATTTATAGCATGATGGCACTTTTTGCTTCGGGGTGAAGTTGTTCTATTTCTGATTTTGTATATTTAGTTATTGTTTCACACTAATTGTTAGAAACTAGAGGCCGCAGTATGGCACAATATAAAATAAATAAAGAAATAAAAGGTGGCATCGCAAAAGCGCGTGCCCCAATACACGTATACGAAATAAGTAGGTCGCAACAACGCCAACTTCGACAGCCTGAAGTTGTGCAATAAATAAATTACCGGGTCATGCGAATGAAAAAGAGATTCTATAAATGTATAATGGTTTACTTTTTTCCCCATCGTATGATCTATAGGAACCAGTTTTCAACGTATTCTATTTCTTGCCACGAGCTTCATTCACGAGTTATTTGATATTCCACGTGTCAGTGCTAGACCTCGAGTCGACCGCGAATGATTGGAGAGAAGGCACACGCGTCGGCTCAATTTCCCTTAGGCGCCACTAGCTCGTCGAGCTGTGGTGATTGATTACGCGTGGCCCCAAACCCCGATTTTGCGAGAAGTCGTTGCATTTCTCCGAAAACAATCGTTCGAGACACGTGGTCAAAGTAGGCCACGATCGAATGTCGCACCAAAGTATACTCCAGCCCGCCACTCCAAGTAGAGCACTCTTTCTAGTCCCCTTTCCCCCACACCCAGTGTAGGGAAGCAGGCCGGGTGCTCCTCTGGTTGACCTCCCTGCCTTTCCTCCCCCGTCCCCCCCCCTCTCTCTCTCTCTCTCTCTCTCTCTCTCTCTCTCTCGCTCTCTCCGTTGAGCAATTTGATAGCTTCATCGCCTGCGCAATTTCCATTTCCTGTCACGCAGCAACTGCGCTCTCGCTGCGGCCAGCTGTTATTGCTCGCAACCAGATCCAGGGTTATCAGACGGGGTGGCTTCTGCTTCTCGTGCACGCGTTGCTCTACTTCGTTACATCACCGCCAGGTCGGAATACTCGTCACTGTTGAAAAGGCAACACCGAACTGAATAAATGCCAGAAAAAAAACCTAAGAAGCTTGGCGAATAGGAGGCTGAAATTGTTATTCCTTTCCCCACTTCTCTGAACATTCCATCTTTCTATTCACCCTTTCCCGTCCGCCTGTGTAGGATAGTCAACCAGACGCCTACTCTTTTTCTTCCCTCCTCGTATTAATAACTGGACAGATATTAAAAAGAAAAATGTACAAGTGAACAGGCGAGTAGACGTTGTAGTTGCATTATTTATTAGCTCTTTGTTGTTGTTTTGTTCGTCTAAAATAAACATCGAATCAAGTTCCAAAACATTCTAAAACAAAAGGAAAAGGCCGATACAAGGCATAAAAAATAAAAGATAGGTTATTTGTCTTCTAATTCAAGCAAGTTGAAGTTCGAGAACCTATGTGTTCGATGTGTTGAGTGGAGAACACGTCATTATTCAATAACGAGGAGAGGGGGGGGGGGGGGGAGTGAGGGAGGGAATGTGGAAACGAATTCTCAAGCACATTGCACAACACAATTTCCGCCTGGCAATAACAACTGCGGTAGAGAGAGAGGGGGGGGGGGGTAGCAGGTAAGTTAACCAAAGGGGAAGGCCTGGTTTGTTACCCTACACTGGGGAGAGAGGGGAGGGGAGGTAAAGTGATAACAAAGTAGAGATAAAAAAAGAAAGGAGCATAGACATACAATCACAGTCGGTCACTGTCGCCGCATACTGTCACCGCACAGCACAGTAGCACTTGCAGCACTATAAACATCTGTTCAGGCTACAGCCGCTTGTCCAATTCTGTTGCCTTTAAAAAGTGCAACAGTGCCCTCGTCGCCCTCCGCTGCGATGGCTTGTGATGGCGGCATTTTAAAATAAGTTCCTCTGTTAGAGGTCTCCGGTCAAAGCGCGCTATCGCGATTGTGAGCAATCGTCTCTGTAAATTATAGCGAGGACAGTCACAGAAAAGGTGTTGAAAAGTCTCCCCGTTACCACACTCATCACCCGAGGCGTCGTCGGCCCATCCGATTCGGAAAGCAAAATACTTGGTGAAATCTACCCCTAGCCATATTTGACAAAGCAGTGTAGCTTCACGACGGCAGAGTTCAGCTGGAATGCAAAGGCGCAGAGAGGAGGTTAGGCAACCGGTTGTTTTGAATACTTCCTGCGTTCCACAAGGAGAACGGGATATCACGGCTGAGCATTTCAAGTTTTCTAGCGGCATCTGTCCTTGATAATGGTATCGGCTCCTCTTCGTCGCCTTGAAGAGCCGACCGAGCAGCGTTATCGGCGTGTTCGTTCCCTTTGACGCCCCAGTGACTTGGAAGCCACTGAAATGTCACGTGGTGTCCTTTCTCAGTCAAGGTATGGATTAGTTCTCTAATCTAGAAAACCAGTTATTCGTGTGGTCCACGCCGCAGGGCTGATAGCAAGGACTGCAGTGTCGCTAAACCTTCGAGTCGCTTCGAGTCGCTAAACCTTCGACCTTCGAGTCGCTAAATATTGACCATCTTCGAGGTTGTTCTTGGCTGACGAGACGAAGTGCAGCGCGAAGAGCTGCAAGTTCCGCAGCTCTTCGGTAGAAAGTGAAAAAAGAGAAGGTCTCGTATTTTTATTGCAATTACAAACATTCGACGACTCCTGTAGTGACTCTAAAATACTTCAATCTAGAGAGACCCAATTGCAAAATTCTGCGAGATCACGTTACACCGCACTTTCATCTTTAGCATGTTTCATTTCTATCAGCATACCGCGACCTGAGTGGTTTGTCGCTTCTGCAGTGAAACTAGTAGTCAAACCAATGAGCTGAACAGAACAGAAATTATCAATTATGAAATCACGTTTACATATTGCACAAGTAATTTGGAACTCTCTTGCATGCTGAATTACGCCAGTCCTATCGCACGAGAAATTTGGGCTGGGCACTGGCTTGCTTAAAACTAAAGCTATTAACGCAGTAGAAGCATTTAATTACGTGCGCATGTGCCGTCCACAGAAATATTTCACAAGCATAGGCGAAAACAAGATCTGCAAAGCGTCTGCCGCGTGGCCTATATGAGTTGCGACATGCACCGGTTTTCCCACGCAGCTTGAGCCAAACATTAAGAATATGCAAATTCCGTGGAGCTGTACGGAACCAAGGTAACGTTGTTGGCCGTCGCTTGAAGGTAGCCAGACTATTTGTTGCATTCCGCCTAATTACACAATTAGTCTTAATTAATCATACCGCTTCTCAAACACTACATTCAGGTTAAAAGTGTCACTGAGAGCATTGTAGACCAACATGAAAAACTCCCGATCCAGCTTTCTGTTGCTCAATACGTACTACATAAAGTGTTTTATAAGCATGACAGAAGCTCGCAAATGCACGCAAAATCGCCGCGCAACTGGACGCTCAAGGCACTTGCTAACTTGGCGCAACTGGGCACTCGAGGCCCGTGTGTTCGCGGGCTTCTTTCACGCTCAGAAAAACACTTTTACGTCGCGCGTATTGAGCAACAGAAAGCTGTATCGGGAGTTTTTTATGTAACTCTGCAATGTTCTCATTGACACTTTTCCTCCAACTATAATAATTGATAAGTTGATGAATAATTAGGAATAATTATGTACCTAGGAAGAATGAAAAAAATATACGGAGTATCTCCAAGCGACGGCAAACATTACCATGGTTCTGTCCAGCTACGTGACATTAGCATATTTTTAAACTCTGGCTAAATTTACATGGGACGACTTGTATATTAAGCAAAAACCTTCCTCAAGGATGTTGAAAGTGCGGACATCTTCTCAATGACTGAATAAATTTCAATGTTCAGCTGCCCTCCATGTCAAGAACTTGAGACGCGGGTGATTTTGAGAAGGAATTACGACAAAAACTAAGCGTTTATTACATTTCAAGGCCCACGTGGGGGTTCGTCCGCATGCACCTGCAACACTGTGGATGTAAGTGCGCCATCTTTTAAATGTGCTACTCCAGCCTGTTAGTGAGACAGCACGCAGCATGAATAGAAAGGGTAACTCTGCTGGGAGCGACCGTCCATTTGAACGCTCAGTGCAACCGATTGTCGCCTGGAGTACGAGTCACACCGCACGAGTGAGTGAATTTTCATTGCGCTCTGGAGCGTATAGCAAAGTAAAAGGTTAGCACGTGGATGATTACCTTGCTAAAGAGAACAACAGTCAGTGCAGGGTTCACCTAATAGTTGCAGACAGCTAGCTATTACCGAGTCCGACAGGGCTAAACGGGCTAAACTGCCCACGCAGCTAAGAGCTTGTGACGCGGCTTTCCGAAAATTCGCATCCGTTTCCGGCAGTCGTCTCTATTCACGAACGTCGACTTTAGGGTCGTTGATAAGGGTGACGCATATGTCGATCGATGTTCATTACATATGTTCGATTGTCAGTCAGCGCCGACGTGTGTCGTCTTCCGGCGTCCTTCATTTCGTCGCATGCGCTGTTTCCTGCCCGAGAACGCTCGGTTCGCTTTTCGCAAGCAGGCTCGAGATGACCGTCGTTTCATGGGTTGCTTTTATTCGTAGTTCAACGGCACCGTTTGTAACAGCCCATGCGGCATCGTATTTAGCGCTGTTTACGTTCTCGGTCTGTGTGCCTTGGCGTCACCGCTGCCACGCCGTCTTTCAATGACACGCTATCGGGTTTTAAAACGCAAGGAAAGGTGAACGCAAGACGTGTGCGGCTTTGGCGGCTTTGTCTTTTATTAAGCGCCTATAGAAATATCGCATGCCGCGTTGCTCAACTCATCGCAACTCGGGAGGGAAGCCTTACTGGCGAAGCACGCCGGTGGCAAAGCACCTTCCCGGTGTCTAGCGCAGCTGCCACTGCAGCGGTGCTGATCGACGCTGCTTTGTGGTGCCACCTGACCACTGCACGTTGCCTGTGTGGTTCCTCCTCACGTAGAAGCTGAGAACTATAAAGGGCGCGACATAATTGCAACTTGCAGGTAATATTGTGAGAAAACACAGATAAACGGGCGCGACATAATTGCAACTTGCAGGTAATATTGTGAGAAAACACAGATAAACGCGTATATTTAGGCAAATACTGCACTCTTAAACAATATTACAGCCTTTGGGTCGCATTTTGCCACACGACAATAATCGTCTTGTGTCTTGTCCGCATTTTCTTTCTTTGATGCTGCGCGCCCAGTACTTTCAAGTCACGAACGGCATGCGAGTTATCAGCATGACAGAGCATTCCCGACAGGAAAGTAGCGAGCGCAGCGTTTTCAAGAAAGGAAACGCAAGCGCAAGACAGATGACGATTATAGTTGTGTGACAAAATACACAACCCAAAGGGTGTAAACTTTTTTTAGAGTGTATATATGAAGAATGTGCGCAATTTGGCGTTCTGCTGTATTTTATACTCCTCCTATATCATGCGGTGTCTAACATGTACAATTTTCTGATTCGGTAGAACTCCCCGCATTTGTCTTTTATTTTGTCTCTCTCGCACTCTCTCCTTCGTTGTCTACTACAATACGCACTCTCGAGGCCATTTGGTGGCGTTACGTAGGGTCGTGAGAACAGAATAAACGTAGTACGTATAGCTCGATGCGACGAACCAATTGAGCTTTAGAGTTTGTGAAGAAAAATCCAATAAAGCGGAAGGTTAGGGATACCTACAACAAGAGCCAACGTATACTGTACATACAGAATATTGTAGGTAATTAAAGCGTTCAACTGGAAAATGGACCTCAGAGCAAAGCGATTGCATAGGGGAGAAGGAGGGAACCTAAATACAAGCGCGCAGACGCCGGTGCTATGATCATTTACATCGCATTAGGCCCTTATCAGTACATGATGATACACCCTAATGATTATCTGCATAGTTTCTTTGCAGTGACTCTTGGTTGCTTCAGTGGTCCTACATGATGTCGGTCATGATACTTGCCGCTATGGCAGGCATCATGTACCGGTATTTCGGTATGCAAGAAGTGTAAGGAAATGAACGCACACTAAAGGTGCAACCGAAAATAAAAAATTGTTGCACGCACTCTTAGCGCATATCGTATCGATGAAACACTTTTTAAAATGTGTGCGTTCTTCATACCCAGTCATATATCTTACAGGCACGTCTTATCTGTTTAGTTACAAAACTGCATTTCTTCTGTACTCGGATAACGGCCAGTTAGTAATGCAGGCCGCGCTTCTTCGTTTCTCCGCTTTCTCTCCTTATTTCCAGCCATTCGCCTCCCTTTGCATTGATTCTTAGTAAAAAAAGAAAAGAAAAGAAAAGCGAGAGATTCAACCATACCGGCTTATACCCCAGAGCTACACCTCGAAAGACGCCGTAGTGGAGGGCTGGGGGTTGATTTTGAGCACGCTTCTTTTTTAGCTTTCACCTGATTCCGCGCCAATCAGAACATGGTCGCCACGGCAAGGAATCGAACTCGCGACCTCGCGCTCAGCAGCAGCATGACACAGCCGCTAACACGCCCATGCGGGTGACGGCAAGCAAAGGGAGACAAAGAAAGATCCGCTGTATAAAAAAATTCAGTTTATGCCAACAATATATCAATATAATGCAGAGAAGGCGCGAGAGAGAGATATGTATAGAAAGGTGGCAGGGTGGCTAAGAGAGAGAGAGAGAAATGAGGAAAGGCAGGGAAGTTAAGCAGACGCACGGCCGATTTGTTAGCTTACACAGGGGTAAGAGGGTATAGGGTCGAAAAGTTAGACTATAGTTAGGCGCACACCTGGAGATAAGCAGCAAGTCTATACGCAGTCGCAGATACTTTTCGAGTTTAGGTACTGCAGGAATGTTCCCGCCGCTTTCCGCCCTAATGACGCGCACGGCCATAGCTCAAGGAATTTCGTTTACGAAAACTTACGATGCCTACTGAAGGCACGCAAGCTGCTGAAGTTCCAACGGTCAAGTGACCTAGTTGAACATCTTGGACACAACCGCGTTCCTTTGCGCGTATTCGCGTTATTTTTTATGTATTTATTTTTTTACATCCTGCCGGCCGTCTCGCTCTCTTACGCACTTCTCTGCGTTTAACCACCGCACCCCCCATTCGAGTACGTATGTGAAAAGGGGCTCCAGGTCGGTTAAACGCACAGCAAATGCCTAGAGAGTGAAGGGCGCCGGCAGGATGTCGGACCTCGTCTAACACGCAGTCTGCGCATTTATAACGCCCGGCCGCGTGCACAGGCACGCGCCGAAAGTTCACGCACCTGCGACGCCGGAGACGAGTCATTGTACACAGTCTGGTAAATGTCGCGCGCCACTGGAACAGTTAACGATGCGAGGCGACGCCTCGGAATAGCGCCGCAGACCTAACTGCGATGAGTCGTTGCTCAAAGTGGCCGACAGCTGTTCCCCATCGATCAGTGCACGCTATAATGCGCGCGGAACGTCGACAAAAATGACAGCACAGGCTCTTCGCGCATGTTATATTCGGCTCAGCGAGACCGAGGCGTTCTGCTGTGACGAAAAGAAAAAAAAATAACAATGCGGAGTCCATCCCCGAGCGGGGAAGGAGCACCGAAGGGCCGAAGATCAGAGATGTGCTTAACGCGTACAGCATTCGGGCATAGCGACAAAACGACGTATTAGGAAGTTCCCGAGAAAATGTACCCAAGTGGCTTCATGCACTCAAAACCCAAAGTCCATAAACGCGGCTGCTTTCCTTCTCTTCTTTCTTTTTGCGTTCTTGAGTAATTCAGGCCAACAGCGTGCCTTACATTGGGTACCCCATATCTCAAGTTCCCTTCCGCCTTCCCTTCCCATTAGGTAGATTTAGAACATGCGCACACGTGAACTCGAATGGTTGCCGCCTTTCTCCCGTAACTACCGGAAAAAAAGAAAACGGTCCTTCGCGGGGAAGGGGGGTGTTGTTTATGATTCATGCAGGAGGTTGAGTTTGTGTTGAAAAAAGACGTCAGACGTCATGTTAAGTCTTTGACATGCAATGCCATTTATTGTACCAATGTTTTCCTAGTGAGAAATCAACATACTGTACATGTTCTACATGAGCCAACCAGTTCCAGTCTGCTGGTTGGCATAGGAAGCGGGCTCGCCCGCGTACTTTCTCTGCTCGCGTGTCTCTGCGCTGCCTGTATAATCCAAGATCTTTCTTTCTTTTTTATTGGCCGACAAATATTTATCGTCGTAGTTGTTGAATTGGCGCTTATAAAACGCCAAAAAAGAAAAGATAATCGCGATGCGATGGCCAAAAAGAAAAACGATCACTGACGGCCGGTCTTACGTGCGGACCGGCAACCGACCCGCTGTTTAAAAAACAGGCCAGGTGGGTCAGAAACCGCGCAGGTGGCAACCCTACCATGGAGGCGACCTTATCTCGCCCAAAAATATAACCAGCGGCACCGCGCTTGCACAGAACCTGGACAGGCCCGGATTCATTCGCACTTTATTTACTTTTTACTTTTTTCTCTCCTTAGTACTCACCCAGCCGATAGGGTTTCATAAGTCTGGGTTAACTATTTTTCATAAGATTCCTACTGGAGCTAGTTAGTAAAGCATCCTTCGATTTGCTGCAAGGTCTTCCGCGCAAAAAAACGCGCGCCGTTTTTATCCTAACGAAAACAAGACCCTTTGTCGAAATGTTGGCTGTATCCTGAGGAATTCCTTGCTGACCCAGTCTTGATATCAAATCAATCTGCATCCAAAATTTAGAATAAAGATTTTATTTTATATTAGTTTATTTTATTTTATCTTATTTTATGAGTTTAGGTCTCCGTCTTGCAGTGAACCTTTCTCTCGCTTGGAAGACTGAGATATGTTGATCCTAATCTTTCTTAGGGAAACAGAGAGGGAGGAAAAATAAAAGGTGAAAGGCTGAGAGGTTAACCGGATTAAGTGTCCGGTTGGCTACTCTGCACAAGGGGATGATGAAAGGGCAAAAAAGATGAGAAAACAAGAGAAGATAAAAAAAAAAACAAGTATGCATCAGCTCGCACACGTTGTAGTTTTTCGATCAGTCTCGTTGCTTTTAAAAAAGCACACTAGCGCTTTTAAAGCAGTTTGGGCCAACGTCGGCTGCGACTAAGGCCCGATAATTCTGGCTTCCTTAAGGGGACGGTTGTCTATCTTTTCGAACGTGGTGCTGAGGACTTTTGCTTGTGCATTGAAACGACTACAATCAGGCAGAAGGTGCGCTATCATCTCTTTGCATCCACAAACTTCACATTCTGGACTAGCCGCCATCTTGATGAGGTAGGAGTAGGCGTAAGTAAATGCCACTCCAAGCAACAGACGACAAATGAGAGTTACCTCCCGTCGCGGTAAGCCGTGCGGAAGGCGGAGCTTCAAATGAGGATCCAGGAAACAAAGGCGCTGGCTTGAAATGTCATAGTGATCTAAAAACGGAAATGACGCTTGATTCTGCAACTCCTGAGGGAGCACGGCGAAGCATCGGCGGAAATCCAATGGGCCAACGTAAGCTCTCGACCGACCACACGGAACTTTCCTGCTGCGTCTGTTTTCGACATCGGGATAGCGAGGCAATCACCACCGTCATGTAAAGATGGAGCGGCTGCTCCTGCTTGCTCGTTTTCAAGGATACCACAGTGATTTGGCAACCGTTGAAAGATGTTGCCATGTCCTTTCTCAACTGTCCGGTGGCAAATTTCTCACGCGTCCGCGATATGTCGTTCGTTGTGTACACGCGTAATGCAGAGAGCAAACACTGGAGGGGACTGCCTTGCAATCGTAGACGATAGACCTTTTCTGGGACGTTTCCTGATTGATCAATTGAAGTGAAGTGTTTTCTAGTGTTCAAATAAAATTCTGGGGTATTACTCGCCAAAAATGGTATCCAATCCATGCTGTGAAGGTAGTTGGACAGCGAAGCTGTAAACAACTAGAACGATTGCCCATTGCCACGTGCGTTGACATTATTAACGTGGCGACACTCGCACGCACTTTAACTAATTATTAGCCTAAGGTGTTTCTACAACCTGCGACTTGGCTTGCTCCGCTGCTTTGTATTGTACACCTACAAAGAGTGGGCCAGAGCGGCGAGAAGTTCGCCGCGCCTCGTATGCATGTTGCTCTTCAGGAGTCCTCAATATACGTGACCTTGCCATAACTCTGTCACAACACATAATTTCCTAGACAGGTTCTTCTTTTATGTACGAAGGTGCAGTTACGTCATTTCCTGGTTCGTATGCTACAGTCAAGCTGCCGTCGCCGCGGCAGCTTGCACAGCAGTAATCTTTACCGGGAAACCTATGGGGGGAGCGCTACGTGCTTCGCATTGCATGTAGGTACAGGAGCGCCTTATCAATTATGTGGTTCGGATGCTCGTTTTGAGCTTGTTCTTTATTGAAACGTATGCTGTTCTGTATGTTGTATGCTCGATTCCAAGGAATGTATGCACTGTTCACTTTATTTTGCTTAGTGCATGTAACAGCCTCTGCCTTACGGGGGTATGCGCCATCGCATTTGGAGGAATAAGCCATAGATTATGCTGGTTTTCTGTCCACATTCCACCACAAGGAAATCCCGGGATCCTAGCCATAGACAGCTTCGCTAGGAAGCCATGATTTGATTATGAGTCACGCCATAGTGGGGGAAATCCGGATAAATTTTGAGCACCTGGCGGGCTTTGGCGTGCAACCAAGTTCACAGTTCACGAGTATTTATGCATTCCGCACCATTCGTAATGCGACCGGCCCGGCGGGGATCGAACACCCGACCTCGTGCTCAGCAGCGTAACGCCATAGCCACTCAGCTATTGTGGCGAGTGCTTCATATCCCGTTGCCTTTCGTGCAGTAACTACTGCGACAAGCCAAACAACTCCCAATTTCTAAGAACTCCCTGTCGACGCCTAACAGCCACCAGTCGCTCGCCAAGCAGGCAAACCGTGGAGGAAAGCACGACGAGAGGAATATTGAGCTTCAGAATGGCTGCAATTAATTCCAGGGTTTTGTTTAGCGCCACAGGAAGTGTGCTGCGGTACATCGAAAGTAATTAGGCACTTTGTTCATGTCGCACGCAGCTGCGGAGCCAGAGAGATGTAATTTGATTCCTTAACTTCTCGAAAGCGCACTTTCGCATCCAGCGAAAAATGCAAATTCGCCAGACAGGCTGGTCGCGCGAGATTACATTTCCACTATTTGCCTACTAATTCTCTCTTTCCTTATGCGTACGTACGTGCGCCACTTTTCCTTGCAGCTGAAGTTACGCTAATTTACGGAGCGCCTCCTGCTCCAGATTACGTGTAACATAAGGATTGTTCCCTCTTTCGATTCTTTAGTTCGTTTCTCGCTACTGTTGCGTGAAAGAAAAAGAAAGAAGACGTTTGTGTTGCTAAAGAAGAAAGACAGCGAAAGACTATATCTGTATTTAATTTAATCTGCAAGCTCACTGTTTCTTTCCACTTGCTCATTTTATCTACTCAGTAGTGAAAACAGTGAACTTTATTCTCAGCGCACCGGTATAGCTTGTGAATTTTATACGTACAAGCGAAAACGTCGTATACAGTCTTTTGAGATCGCTTTTGTAATTTGGTTTCGGAATAACTCAGCTTATTTTCGATGCGAGCAAGTTGGGCAGCAACGATGAAAATACGATGGCTTTCAGGATAACAGCTGAGTATAAACTTCGTTATTCACCGCTTTACATTACTTCTAGCCAAAAGATATAAAGTTTATCAACAGAGATGTGGAATTTGTAATTAAATATTAAAGAGGCATCGCATTATAATTACAAGGAAGGCAAAGAGCCTTGCAAAGAGTCTTTTACTGTTACGCAAGGCCATATTTATTTGAATTTTGCCTGCGCATTGTCTGCCCGGTTCTTGGAACACGTTAATGCCTTCAATGCCCTCTGGTCACACTTTCGAACCCTTTTTATTACTCTAAGTAAAAACCTCGCCCTTTAGGAACCGCCTTGCTCTCCAACAATAGCCGTCATCTATATTGCACGCCTGTCCTTTCTTCAGCGCTTTGCTCAAGGGCTTTGGCGCCACGGACGGTAAGCGCGTATCGGCGGGACGTAGAGTTACTCATGCCAGGAAAGTATACCGAGCGCAGATGGTTAAATAAAGGAAGCGTACGCGAAAGATTGATCTCGAATATTGCTGGGAAACAAACACGGCCCCAAATGGTGCAAACTATTTTAGACTACCTCATTAACGTAAGAATTCCTGCGTGCGCTATTTCGTTCACCAAGAATGTGTTCGCTTTAGTTTATTAGGTAAAATGTCAGAATTTGTGCGTTAAATACATGCTTCTTTCTCTCTCTATGTCTCTCTCTCGCTCGCTCTCTATTTGTGTGAATAGAGGTTTTATTGCTGGTTTTACCTTAATCATCTTTTATCGCTGAAGTTCAACATAGAGCTGATGAGAATCGTTGTACGGAGCTGGTGCTCCCACACTAGCGCGTGTGTTTAACAGAAGAATAGTGTTTACTTAAAGGCCCACGGTAGCCGGATTCAATCTTTCGCTTCCTTTAGATAAAAAAAGCAAGTATATAAACAATAAGTAATAAGGAAAGGAACCAAGGCAAAGGACACGCTGAAGCGTTGTGCAGATTAATAATAATAATAATAATAATAATAATAATAATAATAATAATAATAATAATAATAATAATAATAATAATAATAATAATAATAATAATAATAATAATAATAATAATAATAATAATAATAATGGAGGCACCAACTATTCATCCGACAACATTATTCATTGTTGAGAATTTTCGTGCTGTTGGGATTTTAAAGGGCAACGCATAGCCCTACAACGAAATCGTCAGCAAGGTCAATAGCAAGTTGTGTCAGTTGTGTTTGTTGCATGTGCGCATTGTACATTGCACAGGTAATCTGGACAGCGCTTCCTTATTAACTGTATTTAAGGAGGTCTTCGTGTCTGCAGATGGTGCCGGCTCCCACTGTTTCCTGGCATGGTAACAGGGCTCAAAATGTTGACCGTAACAAAAGCAACGATCAGAAAGAAAAAAATGAAGCGACATCGCTTCTAAAGTTCTCGTAGAACACAGTTGTTCCGGGGAGTCCACGAAATGTAAATGTTTCTTCGAAAGTGAAAAGGCGGCCAACCTTGAGGGCCACATTCTGAGCACGGTATTCGCGAACACGAACGCAAGAACTAGGAAACTACGAAGACGCGAGGGAACGCGAAAACAAGAATATGTGCGATTCCAGAAGAAAAAAAAGAACACGAGCAACAGTAACAGCTGGAACAGCTAGAATAACAATAGCAACAATAAGAATAACGTGATGCATAGCACCACAATATGATTTAGTACATTTGAGTAACTTTTTATATGCCTAATTCCGCCTGAATATGTACTATTGCGCGTGCAGAAATGCGTTGCAATTTTTTCAATGGCCATAAACCAAAAATCCTTTTCCCTTGACATAGTGATCGCCTATCCAGAGCATGTAGCTTTGCCGAAAGCCTCTCACGATGAGTATCGAGCTACATACCAGTGTTTCAATTTATGGTTTCCGAATCATAGTAAAGTAAAGCGAAGAGGAGGAAATGCATGGGTTTCAATGTGAAGCTGAGAGACGAGATGCATTTTACCAGAGGTTTCTGTCCCATGTATGGAAAACAGGTACAGTGGGCGTACGTTTTGGTGTATGTTCAAAAGCTCTGAGGAAAAACAGCAACCTAATATTTTTTAACAGATAATTCTGAGTAAGCATTGTACTTGAGGCTCAAGCAAAGGCGTGATCCAGGGTGCCTGCCGAAAAGAGCACCAATGTAGTTCAATGACATATAGGAAACCTTCTATTTTGTTTTGTTTTTTCAGCCAAACTTAAGAAATGCAGGAAAAGCTAAGTCAAGCTTGATAAATGCAACAGAAAGAAAACAAGGTACACCAAGTACTGCAGGAAAAGGAAAGCTTGCGAAAAAGGAAAACACGATGGAAAGAAACAATGCAACATAAAACAAAAAATAGCTCCAAAAATGTATGCGTGGCAATAAGCATTTATTTTCTATTTCGATATACAAATACGGCTACGTGATCATTCGATGCAAAATATATTCAAATGCACAGACTAACACGCACTCGATATCTGTACACAGCACACATGCAGCCCCGCATGTACGGTATGAATAATTCACATACACGTCTTTTACAAACTTGTCTGAGCGGCGTTCCCTAACATAAAAAAGGATGAAGAAGCACAGTCTACAAATTCAAAATGATGCACTTGCGCTTCATGCCTTATCAAAAGCGAACAGCGTCCAACGCTTGCGCTTCATGCCTTATCAAAAGCTAACAGCGTCCAACGCGAAACAAGGATTTACGCACCTTCCGTACATAGCAGCTTGCATCTTACGCAATGCTGGTGGGCATCTGAGCTTCACGCAGCTCGATATAACCGCTGCAGAACACGCGCCAAGTAATAACTTTATTCGGGTCCTTGCACAAACAAGCGCAGAAGAAAGACCTAAACCTTCTCTAAGGTGATACTATAGCAAGAAACAGCAGGCGTACGAAATCGGCACACAAGCGGAACAAACTGCAAAACAAAAACGCCTTCCTTTCGTCTTCGTCTTTTGGCTCGGTCTGTGTCCACGTCTGTTGTACGCCTACCTTTCTTTACCAGGAATCTCTGCAAACTTGCGCACCTGTTTCTTTCTAATAGCATATATTCAAATATTTTTTTCGAGTCGCCTACGATGTCAAAACGTTGTCTGAAAGATAGAAAGGATAAAAGAATAATCTGAATGCGTTGAGATAACCTTTGACAACGTCATGAAAGAATATTCCTCAAAGGGAGAAAGGGAGAGGGATGGAGGTAAGTCATAAGGGAAATGCAGGAAGGTTAACCAGGCTGAACCCGTCAGCCTACCCTGCACTGGGGAAAGGGGGAAGGCAATATGCATAAACTGTCTACCGGCATTAAAACTTCTTTCTGGGCAAGTTGGTGCATACTTGACATAAAAACTGTTACAGCGCAAACACATGCAACCACAAAGTATCCTGTCCCTTATACTTTGTGGTTGCATGTGTTTGCGCTGTAACAGTTCTTATTTCATGTCTACCGGCAGAATAGAGAAAAAAAATGAAACAATGATAACGCAAAAAAGGATACACAAAGGAACAAGCTGCTATTGTATAAGGCATAAAAGCGCCGCCCGATAGCGTCGGTGGGCCTCGAGAGCAAGAATGAGCAAAAACATTCTGTGGTATTAGCAGTGAGGGCTCGTGGCAAAAATTGATTCAAAACCACGCCATTCAAAACAGAACAGTGAATTTCGACGCATTTTAATACCATCACCGAAATAATTTTCTCTTCGTCGGTCTTCTTTCTTTCCTTCTTTCTTTCTTTTTATTTTCTTTTTTCCGCAGCCGAGCCATCGCCCCAACAAAGGGTTTGGCGAGCGACGCACTTCGCGAAATCCTTACATGCCGCACAATATACGCTCCATCAGACCTCCTGCTCTTGACATTGCGCGCAAGTAGTCCCGACAGGCCAGGCCCAGACACTGCCGGTGTGACGAGCAGATTAAGCTCCTTTAATTTGCCTACAATGTTCTCTCAACAAAGACATGCGGGCAACGTCAACATTATTTTCTTCCAATATAACGCCGGCCTTCGCTTTTACCCACATCTACTTTTTCTTTTTCGTGAAGAAGATAATATCTAAGAAGAGAAGCGAAAACTAAAGCACCGGGACGGTTTTTGTGGTGACAGCGATGACGGCTTTATTGCGTTCCTCCCGGATTCGCGAGCTCCAGCGCGGGCGTCGGGCCCCTGTTCAAGAAATGAAGATAGTAGGACGTATCAAGGCGGACACACCCGCCTTACGGAGGGCATTAACGGACAAAATAACTGTCGAAAGAGTGGTGTAAGGGCTTAATGAAGTTTTCGTCGGCTATAGGCTGCCGTCGCACTGGTTGAATGCTTTAAGCAAGAGGGAGGGGAGGAGGGGAGGCTAGTGAAATGTTCGTATTTCCCCCATATACAGCATGTATGTGTTGTCGCATTTTTTTATGCGAAATGTAACGCAGGGAACGCAGGCGGGGCAATGACACGTTTGGTTATGTACAACCTTAAGAAAGTACTCAACGCCGCGCGCAAGAGCACGGAGTTGATGAGCAAGCTTATGAACACGCAAAGGTTACAGCTTGGGCTAGCTAATATGTCATTTAAGTGATGCGTAGCCCCTTGGCGAAAAAAAAAAGCAAAGAGGAAAGATAAATGCGTTTCTCCGCTCCCATACGGTTTTTATATGAAACTCAGTGTACGTGTGTGGGTCAGGATTGAGTATAGTGGGGAAAAAAATGTTTAACTTTTACGTGCCGAAATCGCGATATGAGCCACGCCGTAGTGGGGCTTTAACGCGAAGCTGAATCTAAATGCAGGAGCATTTTTTTTTTCAATTGCCCCCCCCCCCCCTCGGAATGCGACAGCCACGGCCAGGATCAAACGCGCGCTGCGAGCTCAGCCTCACAACGCCTCAGCCACTAAGCTTCACCGGCGGGTGACTCAGCATAATAGGTTACCCAAGTTGTCTTCGCCGTTTGTCTTTGTATGTTACAGCGTGTCTAAGACTTTGTATGGGGACCTTGTTTACTCTCTTCAGCATATTTGGCTCTCGATTTTCTGAACATGTGACGTTTCTTCTCACCGAGCAATGCGCTGTTTTTATTATTGTTATTATGTCATTTTTAACTGCTATTGCTATTACTGATAAGCGAGTAGCCATCATCAACACTGTGCGGTGGCTGTACCTTTTCATTTATTTTCATTTAACTTAAAGAAATGCAACTGCCTTGATCACCACAAGGCTTGTGTGTAAGCCCCAATACCTCCCCAGTTAAGCAAATATAAGCAACATGAAAAATTACGGGAATATGGCAATGACAGCAATCGCAGAAATTTCATACACGACTAGACATGCAATTATAAAATTCCGCAAGCAAAAGTGAATAATGGTTCTATTTGGTTGCGCACGGCGTAATGTGCAACAGGTCGAAGAGAGAAAAATCATCAGTTAAGGTCTGAGTTGCTTTATTGCCTGCCAATTTTAAATAGAAGTAGAGATACGTAAACTGTGCCTCAGAGACAACAGAGGACATCAGGGAAATAAATTATATGGGCATAAACAGCGCGTCCTTCATCGGAAGAGCACCTTCCACAATAACCAAAGACTTTCTGTGAGGTTTAACTAAAGCACATCTATTACTTGCCTGTTGTTATCGTCTGACACGCGTGAAAAAGCATACTAGTAGCATTTGCAAACCATAATGGCGATAAAATTATATGCGTTAATATATTTCCCGACTTATAGATTATAACGGCTTTTTGTTGCATTAAACAAACATTTATTTCTCAAAATGGGTACAGCTACGCAAGTTTGCAAATGAATTGTACCGTCTCCCTGAAAAATAAAGCTATAGCAACAACTTCCTAAAACCTCACCTGCTGCGAGCACTATTCCAGACTGGCTGCGTAGATTTCTCATCTCTCGCACTGAAGGACACGAGAAGACCTCGCCGAAAGAAAAAACAAATATATTTTTTGCGCACGAGCGTTCCGCAAATAGCATATCTTGTAACCGAATTTTCAAGGTACACATTTAATGTCGAAACCGAGGCGCACAATCGGTCGCTGACTTCAGGATTCACGACACGTGCGTGCTCAGCTCGAGCCAGCCTTCCTGACTGTAGTTTAATTCTTCACAGCACGACGGTTGTGGACACCTAAAGTAGGGATGTTTTTAAATCGCGAATATTCTTTTTTGTGCCCGAGGAACACGCCGCTTTGCATTTGAAGTGCACCTGCTCATTTTCATTTCATTTCTCTATAGCGTCGCCATGGCAACGCAGACTAAGTAAAACAGCTTGTCCCACAATACAGCTTGTCCCGTCCGAGTGCATGAACCTTGGTGAGGGGACGTCCATTATAGCATGCTCCAGTGTTCACATTTTATAGGTAAATTGCATGGACAAAGTCCGATGTTAACCTTCTTCTTCTTTTTTTTTACCTCATGTGCGCCTTATACGATCGCGCCAGTCATCCCTGTGTTCTCACTTCTGTGTAAATAGTGCTTTATGAATTAGCGATGGGTCTTCTCTGGGTATTTCTAGCCACTTAAACTTGTTTATCATCACCTGTCTCATCTGCATCGCATCTTTCACGCGCACGGTTTACATCTGCACTACCAGGTTTTCGCACCCAAGTTAGCAGCGCTGGCTTCCAACGCGTGCCAAATGGGGCACGAGCAGGACTCGGATTATAGTTGGGCTCAAGGATGGTGGGTTGTATTTTGTTTCTGCAATTAAAAGAAATCCACTTTCAAAGAGAAGTCGTAAGTGGTGAATCTTCCATTAATTGAAACCTTTTAAATGGGGTATAGAGTTGCCAACGTACATTAGAGCTCAATATTTCTCGAGGCCCGCTTCGAAACGCCTTGCGTGAATTGGTCACCCACCTGTGAAGCATCACCTGCACTACGCAATCTAACATTCATATCTTACCTGTTGCTTCCTACGCTTCTGCATCGTCTCCTAAAGAGAAAGTTAGAAACGCGTTTTACTATAATACGCCTTTCGGCACTTCTACCTTTTAAAATGACGGAGGCGTCATCGGCTTAGTTCTCTAGCAATGTCGGCAGCTTTTCGGTGAAACGAGTGCATCCTTCGCCATCGGCACGGGCCTCACGCGTGCTCCCGATGCGTTGCCGACCCATGACAAGAACTTGGTCAATATGCCAAACATAGGAAGCGACACGTGAATTGCTGCAGGCGCTGAAGTCGACAAAGCTATGGGAGCGACTGTGGCGTCGATGTGGGCCTCCGGTTGAAGCGACACCGCCAGCGTTATTTCTACTTTCTTTTTTCTGCCCTTCCATCCCTTAATCCCCTACTCCCTGCGTAAGGTAGCAAATCAGCAGGGACACGCGTGCAGCTGGCTTTTTCTCCCTCTCTCCTCTCTCGCTATATTGGTTCGAGTAGGTAGCACCGAAAAGCACCCCACGCGAGCTTAAGCAGCTCTAAGTAGTAAACAGAGAACACGCGTCAAGATGAGCAGGCAAACCTGCCGGGCGAAAGCGGTCGATTGAAGCGCGAAGACGACGTAGCGGTTCCGCGGCAGGATGCGGCAATTTAGAAGCGAGGTAGAACGCTCGCAGGCACGTCGCCCGTAGCTCCGCGCGGAACCCGGACTCGACGACTGAAGGCGCTCCAGGCCGAGACTCCGCGGTCAGCTTTTTTTCCTCGGGACACTCGCCACGTGTCCCGACAGAAATGAACGAACGTCGCATCGTCTCTCTCGCGTCGGCGCACACGAAGCACGGTGACGGTTCGGTTATGCTTTCCCGTTTCGCTCGAGGCTGCCGTTCTCGGTTTACATGTCTGAAGCACTAGCTTTCGGTTTGTCGTGCATAGCTGCGCCTCGTTGAGCAAACTAGCGAAACAAAAACAAAAAATTTTTAAACAATCCCCCTCGGGCAACCGCGCGCCTTTCCAGGAAATCGATTCAACCTCTCAGCATGGCCGCTCGATTAAAAAAAAACACGAGTGTTTTAAACGAGCGGGCGCGCTCTCAGCGTCGTGACCACTACTCCCGAGTGGAGGGTAGCAAACCGGGCGCAGTCCTGTTGTCGCACGCTGTAGGAAGTGTTTCGCGAGTGCACGAATTTATAACCGATGCGTAGAAAGCTTGCCACCGCGAGAAAAAAAAGAGTCGTCGAGTTATAAAGCGCTGACGTCTGCACAAACCTTTATCTTTTTCGCTCGATAATTGACGGCGCGGCGAGTTAGTGCTCATCCCATTATCATTGTTTAAATAACGTGATAACAGCGTGGCCATAATTCACAACGCTCTTAGTATGTAACAGCCGCTTGGCATTACATAGCAGGCCGCCTCCGCCAATCATAAGACCAACGCCGTGATCTGCTCTTGCAAACGATTCTAGCGTAAGAATCTTTCGTCCATATTATGGACACAGCTCCTTCGGAACAAAAGGTATCAAATGTCGCCATTAGCAGTCTTGTAGCCTGTAGATGGCAGTGAAAGACATGAGACCCACCACAGAAAACTGTTGCTATTATTAAATATTCGCATGACCAGCCGCGCAGAGAAGCGCTAACATCCCTGCAAAGCGTTCAATTAGTTGATGTAGAGATAAAATAAAGATATCGAGCTCAAATATAGAGAGTAAATAAAAATTCATCTTATTCGACTACGGGCGATATTTTAAGACAACCGGAAAAAAACCTGAATGTATTTCGCCTGTCAACTGCTGAAATATGTCGAATTAAGCTCTAACGTTGTATAGCTAATTGCACATTTACACACAGGAAGCATGCCTTTGAAGAAATTTGTGTGGATTTTTAACGAATACTTCGCTTGAAGGTGAAGGTCAGTTTTCAATTACAGGTTGTAAGCGCCTGTATGCCTTGTAGGGGGCACGGACCAGCGTCAAGCCTTTTCAGGGCTTTTTGTCCTTGCCGCTAAGCATCTCAGGGTGTTGAATAAACTAATTTGATTTGATTTGCTTTGAAATCAAACGATGCCCAGTGCAGCACAGACTTATTTTGGTAACTGCACCCCATTCAGGATACGATATTTGGATATGTTGCTTCTCATTATTATTAATAGGAGATGTGTGTGTTCCGTGCACATGTGCATATGATTTCATTTTTCACCATGCCAAACCGGAGTAAAATGCTAGGCCCCTGCCACCAGGAATTATTTGAATCATTAAAAAAAATATTTTAAGAGCTTCTGTCTTTTTTTCTATCTATCTAGGTATTGTATAGCTCACAAGGAAAGAAAAGCAAAGTCGCGGTAAAAGCTAGTGACAACTTAAAGATGACATGTCTATAGCGATGTCATCGCTGTGCATCCAATTTACCTCTGCTTTTGCTCATTGTCTGTCAAGTGCGCAGGTCGAATATACAAGGTGTCCCAGCTGACTTTAGCCAAGCTGTTCAACGAAAAAAAGTATATATTAACAAAACATGGTGCAAGATACAATTATAAGACCTAAGGTGTTTGGTCGTCAGACCTCTGTCGGCTGTACGCCATAGGTCTTAATATCGTGTCTTGTACCGTGTTTCTTGCAATTTTTTTCTTCGTTGAGGAGCTTGGCTAAAGTTAGCCGGGACACTCCGTACATACGTGCAAAAAGAATCTTCTGCGAGCAGTATTCGTTTTCTCCTTTAATAAATTTACATGGAAGATACTAAAGAGCAACATTGTTAAGACCTGCCATTTTTGCTGTTCTCTTCAAATCTCGCTCAAATGAGCAGATTTTCCCCTACACCCCCATTTTATATTTTTTTAGGCCCACATAATAAGCTGCCTAAAGGTACTAATTAATCGAACTGCACTCTTTTGAAGCATACAGTATGCTAATTAACGACGGTACATGCGTTGCCCACTTTCCTGAAAACATTCAAGCAGCGTTTTTTTACAGATGCGCACAGAAAACTGCACAATAGAGAAGCCGCCGAAGAGCCTCTGTGCACGATAAATTAGCCTGCAGCAACAAAACGAACGCGAGATCAAGCGAAAATTAAAAGAGAAAAAAAAAACGCGCTGAAGAGAGTAAGGCGTTCTGTTCTGTGGAATTCTCAGTGTTTCAGTCTAGCCACTCGTTTTTTTTTATGCTAATAAGGGACGTCGTCTTGACTTCAAGCGGCGTCCAGACAACTAAACCCGTCTCATTTTCGGGTTCAGTTTGCAGACCTTGCACAACACGATCTCGGATAGGTTTCTCTATTATTCTCAAGACTAGCTCTTGCCCTTAGAAACGTGAGTGTGCTGGGCCTTACAGACTGAATCAGTCTTTTTTTTTTTTTCATAGAGCGCTCCACAAGTGTCTTCACCTATAATTTCTTTTTTGCATATGTGTTCTGCAAGATCACTTGATAGCGCAGACACCCCCCTTATCGATTCGTTAAGACCCTACGAGACAATCTTGCATGTTTTGCAGCGTTATCTTTGTCCCTTTTCCTTGCAATAATGATTTTCCCTTATAACATTTATATAAAGTATAAATACTTAAACGTGCTTCTTTTTTATTTATTTTTTGTAATGCGCATATTCAGATGCCTGAAAGCCGTTTTGTTACAGCCACCCCCCTATTTTTTTCTCTCTTTAATTGAATATCCGTAGGACATCGTTGACATCGTCACTGAAGCTGACTAATGCTCGCTTAGTAAGGCAACACAAGGCAAACACAGCTTTTTTTCTATTTTGAAAGAGGAAGCTGGAGTGAACGCCTTCAGTACAGTCTGAATGATAGATATTTATCTTATTGTCTAGGAATAGGATATTAAGTGCATGAATAGGATATTAAGTACAGGCTGAAATTATTTAATAGATGTTTGAGGCAACACCGTCCTTGAAATTTTATAAGTGGTTCATTTTTTACGCTTCTAAAGAAAGCATTCCACGACGATGTGTCTGCGATAACTTACGCCCCTGAGTATGAAATGCACGAGCGAGCCGGAGGTCAACGAAAGTTTAAGCAGGTTTTGACAGCTGTCAAGACTGCTCATTGAAAATTGCAACTGAGTTCAAGTTTGAGGAATCAGGGGGTCAGAGGAATCCTCACCTTAAAGAAATAGATACACTCGGTTTCGAGCTGGTGCTGAGCCACAAATTCCTACACAATGAAATAAAATGCAAACAAGATGCAAGTGCAACGCACCCCCACGCATTATGTAGCTATCTACCCCTTTATCGTGCAACGTAAAGTGTAATGGTAAACAGTTCAAGTGAGGTCCAGAACATAAACACTTAATAAATATTTCGTTTTGCTTTAAACCCATTTCACATGTTATTTGCTTCTTTTTTGACTTAGTTATGTGCTGTTGTTGGTCGGTACTCTTATACCTTCAAAGACTGATCAAAAGGCCACGCATTACTAACTGCTGCGTTGGCTGTGTTTCTTAGGTGCCGTATAGACGTTCCTTATAGTTTATAGATGTGTTATTTATAGTTTATAGATGTGGTTATTGTCATTCATAGATTCTTGAAATGTATTTTCCTTTGTCCTACAACAGCCTCCACATGGAGGCTAGCATTGCGTATAAATAAATAAATAAATAAATAAATAAATAAAGGACGGCATGAGAGCAATTTTCATAAAAATGTGGGAAACCTGGAGAAAACGTGCACAAAAGAAAGAAAGAAAGAAAGAAAGAAAGAAAGAAAGAAAGAAAGAAAGGAAGAAAGAAAGAAAGAAAGAAAGAGAGAAAGAAAGAAAGAAAGAAAGAAAGAAAGAAATGGGGGTGGTGAGAGTGGGGAGCCGTGTTTACACACGAGTGCTGTAAAATAACTAAGAGTTCGAACACATAGAAGCGTTGAAGGAGTAGAGTGGGTGAAATGCAGAAGGTGCCGCAGAAATTAAAGAAACGTTGGTCAAATAAAGACACTCATAAAAAGTTACCAACTTCGCACTAATTGGACCACTCCGAACAGGTAGCGAAGCGGCTAAAACGATAGGCGTATGAAAACTACAAGTACACCTGTGAACAAAAGCATCTACAGTTGAATCATCTGCAAGCCCCCCCCCCTCCCTCCCCCCCCCCATATGGGAATATAACTTTATTCTGAGAAACTCAACCCGACGATTCTTACAAAATTAATTAGGTTGTGAGGTTAAACGTTCCTCACAAACACTTGGCTGCGAAAGATACCGTAGAAGAACGCTCCCGGTTCATTTTGGCCACTTGGAGTTGTTTAACGTGCACCTGAACGTAGGTAACACGAGAACTTTCGCTTTTCCCCCACACTGAAATGCGGACGCTCGGAATCGAACCCATTACCTCGCCCCCAGCAGCAAAATTCAACAGCTACAGAGGAACCGCGGTGTGTAAATTTCAAATGTAGGCTGGTCAATCAGAGTTGGGTAGACACAGCGCTGGCTGTGACGGAGGAGGAGAGATCACGTGAGCAGCACCTCTGGGCAGGAATGAAATTGCGTCCGGGAGAACGCGGGGCTCTTGGTGGAAGGCACGATACTCGCTGGCACCAAACTGTGGCAGCTTCACGGGCCTATACCGATGACATTGCAGTCACGCAGGGCTGCTAAAAGTTTTCATTTCTTAATGTATGGGGAGGGGGGTGCGCACGCTTCAAGAAAACCGAATACTCTATTTCTGCCTATCCAAGACCAGCCCGGTCAGACACGTGCTCGAAAAGCTCGGCATCATGTATCACACGCAGCATGGCATCAAAGTAGAAATTCCAAGAACCATACGCGAGCAACTATACGTACCCCCACTGCCTCGCAACATGCACCCCCGACACCACACGGGGAAACGTAAAGTCAGGGCACAGCACATGAACCAAAGCTGCTCCAACAACAAGGAGGTGGTCTTCACCGACGCAGCCCGTTATCGAGACAGGAAGAGTTTCGTGGTGGCAGTTACTAGCCCCCGAGGCAACCAACTCACGACCGTCACCGTGAACACGGCACATGCCGAAGCGGCCATAACACTGGCCCTCACACAAACCAAATCGACATATGTGATCTGCGATTCGCAAACGGCAATTCGCTATTTTGCAAATGGCCGCATCTCGCAAAAGGCGTATCACATACTCCAGCGACATCTCATACACCAGGGAGAGGCCGACTTAGATAACCGGATGCATTTGCTATGGATCCCGGCACACACTGGATTGAGCACTCCCAACGAAGCGGCTCGCTCCGTTGCTCGAGGCCTCATACAACGAGCATCATCGTAGGATGAGCCCCCGCGGGATACTTCAAACGTCTGGGCGTGGGAGGATCGTATGACTAGGTTCCACGACATCACGACACACTGCCAGTTACAAAGACGCGTATGCCCATTCCCTCGCCCTAGGTTAGACAGGGCGCAAGCAGTACACTTCAGACAATTACAAACTGGTTTCCACTTTCTTTCACTTTCACTTTATTTCCTTAAAGACCCCTCTTCGAGGTATTTACAGGTACTTACAGAAACCCCAGACTCATGCACGGCGTGTATCCAGACATTACACTACAAACAGATGCACTTCGTGTGGCGAGGTTGCCACACTTAATCACATGTTATGGGAACGTCAGCACTTAATAAACAGGTCGGGCAGTGCTGAACCCTCCGTCTCTTCCACCACCAACCTCTGCTCGTGCTGGAAGACTGCACTGCTCAGCTCGAACCTGACAGCACAATCCTGGGCCGTCCAGCGAGCCGAGGAAGCCGCTTCCAGACAAGGTCTCGGAACCGCGTCCGCGGCGGGTGCCCAGACCCACTAAAGAGACGCCACACTCAAATCTTATTAATTTGAAAATAAAATTTACGCTCTCTTTCTTTACCTTTTTGTGGTTAGGAAAAGGTTTTTCGTTTATCACAAAGTCCCGTGTTTTAATGAAGATAGCAGCAATAATCGGCTGCTACTGTCGCTAAAGCTGACAGAAGAACCAGTTTTTAAAACGGCGCACAGCAACAAATTCCGGAGAGGGAAGTTAGCCACTACAAAACCTGGGGTGGCTGAGCCTCGCGACCATCTTACTCGTGACAGCTGCCGAAACATACCGGCTTTGTAAAGCTTTTGTCATGCTGGACAGGAAGTTACAATAGTATAACGAGAGCCGTAGAGAAAAGGAGTATCTGGGTAAAGCACCAAACAATCGTCCTGTTGTGTTTATCCCATAAAGAGATTACGCGTATGCATCAGGAGACCGCACACGCGCGCACACACACACACACACACACACACACACACACACACACACACACACACACACACACACACACACACACACACACACACACACACACACACACACATACATATATATATATATATATATATATATATATATATATATATATATATATATATATATATATATATATATATATATATATCTTCTACAGCAAAAAATAAGGGAATAATTGGATATTCCACAAACTGATTCATGATCTGTCAGCGCAACGGCTAGACGAAGACATAAAAACAACTTTAACTTCAACCGAACCTAACCTTTAATGTAAACACGAGTCCAATATTAATAATAATAATATTTGGGATTTTACGTGCCAAAACCACTTTCTGATTATGAGGCACGCCGTAGTGGAGCACTCCGGAAATTTCGACCACCTGGGGTTCTTTAACGTGCACCTAAATGTAAGCACACGGGTGTTTTCGCATTTCGCCCCCATCGAAATGCGGCCGCCGTGGCCGGGATTCGATCCCGCGACCTCGTGCTGAGCAGCCCAACACCATATCCACTTAGCAACCACGGCGGGTGAGTCCAATATTGTAAAATATACAATTTACATGGTGATCTTTTCTTTTACGAAATATTTAAATATAGCCTGCTGCAGATACCGTAGTTCTAGTCATAGAGTTGGATTACTCAGAGGGGCGTACATTACTTGCCCGAGAAATTGAAATACATATTCAACTATTTAACAAAAATCCACTATCTTTCGAAGTAATTACATTATGGCACATTTTTAAATTTACGAACTGTAGCCGGTGAGCTTGCTTGAATTATTTCCAGAATGAGGCCGGTCAGGAGATATACGCCATCAAACTCGCCATACAAAATGCACTGTTGTTCCACTTTTAACAAAACCCTCTTTCATGCATTGAAGCGCAAAAGTAACTAGGACGCCCATGTTTTTCGCCCCAGGCTTTGAACAATATTACCTAAAAACTGGTGTCATCCTAGAAATTCATTTCAAGTGGATACGTACTGCAAGCTCACCAGCTACAACTCGCGATTGCAATATGTGCTGTAAAGGGATTAATCAAGGCGTTAATGAGTGATTTTTGTTATTTAGTTGAATATGTGTTTCGATTCATTGTGCTATTAATGTCCGCCACTTCGAATAATGCAGCTCAAGGATAAAAATATGCTGTCACAGGAGATATTTAAAAAGCCCATAAAAATTATAAAAGATCACCCCGTATATATTGGCATTAAAGCTTCAGCTACCCGCCGTGGTTGCTTAGTGGCTATGGTGTTGGGCTACTAAGAATGAGGTTGTGGAATCTAATTCCAGCCATGGTGGCCGCGTTGGTATGGAGGCGGAATGCGAAAACACCTGTGTACTTAGATTTAGGTGCACGTTAAAGGTCCCCCAGCTTGTCGAAATTTCTGGCGTCGCCACCTACGGCATGCCTCATAATGAGGTCGCCGTTTTGGCACGTAAAACCTCATAATTTAATTTTTTAAACCTTCAGCTGTTTGACAGTACTGGTGATATTCTCTTCTTCTTCGTCTTTGTCTAGTATATGCGCTGAGAGCTCATGAACGTATTCGAACTCGAGTAGTTCTCGCTACTTGCGCGAAAAATTGATTGATTGAATAAATGTTCTGTTTATGGGATGTCTCTTTGGCTTATATTACGAAGAGTGAGGAAAAAGGAGAAAGCGTGTCGGGAGTGGAAGGCGCGATACAAGTAGCAGGGTCTGCAACCGCTGCAATAGCCCGCATTCCCTGACAAAAGCAAAAAAATAATCAAGGGGGGGGGGGGGGGGGGAACTCCAGGGCTGCGCGATGTTCCTCTATAGGCCACCCGGATCCATCCCTTGTGGCTCGGTATCTCTCTTCCTGGCGGAGATGCTTTCTCCGAGCCACTCCGCGCGGAGAAAGCAGATCGGCCAGGTACCGAGCTACGAGGGATATTGATCCGAGGAGAAATGCATTCCCACATCAGCCGTGTGGCTGTGGGTCGTACGGCTTGTTTGCAGTATACGGGCAGGTGTGGCCGGCAGCTGGGAGCGCCACGTGCATCGTCGTCAGCGTAAACATCTTGCTGACTTGTCTTGCGGCCTGACGTCCTGCGTGAGCGGGCCGCTTTCCGAGCACCTCTGGGTCGAAGGCAAAGCCAGGCTGCAGCCGGAAAAGGAGCCCTTGTACGACGCGGGGAAGATCGGGATGCATTTAGCGGCACTTCGGAGGTACAGCGTTTCGCAAAGTTGCCTAATAAAAAAATAAGAGATTAAAATAAACGATAAAAAGTGACAACGAATACAGCCGTAACAATGATAAGGTACTGCGGCGGAGATTTCTGCAAACGTATTCATGTGCGCAGATTACGGGCTCGAAATTAATTGTTATTTTGACTACGGTGGCGGACGCCGGCAACACAACGAGAGCGGCGCATCTCAACGGAAAAAATGAGCCGCAAAAAGAGGTGTTCGCGAAGAACACGCGTATCAGGACATAACGACGCTTTCTGTGGTCACTTTCTCGTCAATGGACTCGAGCTTGCTCTCATTCATGTCGAAGGACGCGAACTCTTTGAGCTTGCGCCCGCACACTGCCATGGAAATCGTGTTCGTCGCTTTCCCGGAATGCCATAGGCGGACGTGCCCGAGATGTGCTCGGACCCCTCTTCTTGCGTTGTCGACGAGGCCGCTTTCCTTTTTTGCGATGCGCCGTTTTTACTTACATGAATTGAGGCTGCAGCGAACCTCTCTATATACCGGCCCGGTCACGCGCGCGCTAACGACTCCGCTCTGGAACGACGCGTGGTAAAGGGGATGTCGGGAAAAGCCGTCTGCGGATGCCTCGCCCGTGATTGGGGAACGCTTGTCGAAAGTGGTACACGAGGTCCCCGACGACAGCCTCGACTTCGATTTCATCGCCGCCAGAGGCCGGCCCTTAGAAGAGCCATTACGCCTGCCCTCGCTATTTCGAGCGCCTCTTTCCGCGGAATGCAGGCGCTGAAGTCAGAGGGCGAACTAGATCAATGCAAAAGCGCGTCAAAGTGCGTTTCGTCAATTGGAGGGCTCAGTTAATCCGTGGCGCTCGCATCTGTATTTCATCCTCTGCATGTTTATTCACTTGCCCGTCGGCGACTGCGCAAGCCCTTGTCGCTTACAACCATGCCGTGGTCAAAGCTATCTCATTAGCCTTCCTGTATCATTGCCCATCTGTTTCAATCATAACTCGTGTTTGCATTTCACGTTTAAATTGAACATTACAAATAATTTCTCCCGAGTTTTCTCTGGCTTCATTGCCATCGTCTTCATGTATGGTTTAGCGACTAACATAAAATCCAGCCCTTCGACTTCGACCCCCATCTGGATTCTCTCAACTCGAGACAGCAGTACTTTGCCGACTGTGGCTTGGTGTCGCCTTCACAAGATCTATTGCCTTCCGAGTCGGTATGGACGAGAGCGCGGCTCGCAGTCACTGCGGCGGCGAGGAGACTATCGAACACGTACTTTGCCACTGTCCTCGATACGGCGCGCACCGGCTGTCACTAGCGGCTGTTTTAGCGCACCTTGACGACAGGCCACTTTCAGAACAGAGTCTTGGAATGCCGACATGAACTGTCGTCGCACCGAAAGTCGGTCAAGGCTTCGTTGACCTTTTTACGCGGCAGTGGTCTATTAGAAAGACTATAAGGATCCCATCCCGTCCCCGTCCCCCCTTTTATTTAACGCCTTTCTTTCTGGCCCAGCTCTTCTTTCCGTCTTTACTTACCCTTTCCCTTCCCCTAGTGCAGGGTAGCAAACCGGAGGCTTTAACTCTGGTTAACCTCCCTGCCTTTCTCTCATTTGCATCCCTCTCTCTCCCTCCAGCCCTGCGGATCCACGCATTCTTCTCGCCAATTTAGGGTAATTACTAGTAGCACACGTGTCCTTTCCTTTCTTTTTCAATTTTGCTTCAACTTTCTTTTTCCGATAATCGGAATTCTCTTAAGTCATCGCGAAAGCATTCCGCTTAAGCATTTGCAGACTGAACGACAACCTGCGATGTTGGACACCTTAGTTAAAAGTATAGAAGCTTGATGAATGCGGTGCATGTTTATGCAGGCATACTGCGATTTCTTTCGTCTCTCCGACTCATATTTTAGTCCTTCTTGTCCTAAGTAAGGTAGCATATCGAGCTCTTCCTAGCTCATCCTGGTTAACTTCCTTGCCTTTGCCTTATCACCTCACCTCTCTCTCTCTCTACCATTCATCATTGAGTACTGGCAGTTCATAGTTCATGCCGTTTCATAGTTCACTAAGTTTGTGCTCACCTTGTTTTCACCAACTTAAGCTAAACTTGAATCCTGGTCTTAATATCAGTACGTTTCATAATTTTTCTATAGTTGTGCGCGGTTTCAGTATGCTGTCGTGTTGCGGAAACGGCGGGAAACCGCTGGTTCGGGGTAATCTTTTCTGATAGCATATTTTGAACGCTAACCACGCACATGATGTACAACATCTGGCCCACATCATGAGCCCATGCTTCCTGTTTCTGCGTTTCTTCGTCGTAAGCATTTGTATAGATGCGCCGCCCCTCACGCGGGCCTACGTGAAAAGCGACGACAATGATCGCACTCGATTCCCTTTGCCTCTGTCACTTCGTCAAAGACCTACGTTGCCAACATCTCAATGCATACATTCGCGGCCCTCTGCTAGATCGCGTCCGCGGCAGACTTTAGAGTCGCTAAATACGCGCGTCCATGTTTCAATGTTCACAGTAAAAAGCAGAAGTGAAAATGCCTGTACGTGTTCAAACAGTATGCAAAAGAAGGCACGTGTCAAAATGTAACTCGACGTAAAAAAATAAAACGTAACTCGACGCTAACACACAAGCGCAGCGAAAAAGCTGCACCGCATGACACGGAGGTACACTGGTCACAATGTGGCACGAAGCGGTAACATAACTTTAACGAATCTAAAACGATTTTAACGTCTACCGACTATTGATTTTAGAAGAACGCTGCCTTTTTTCGCAGCGCTGGAATGAATGAATTCTCAAGTTTTACGTGTCAAAGCCCCGATTTGATTACAAGACACGCCGTAGTGGGGGAGCCCGGATTAATTTTGACCACCTGGGTATCCTTAACGTGCCCCCAATGCACGGGACACGGGCGCTTTTGTATTTCGCCTCCAATCGAGATGCGGCTGCCGCGGCCAGGATTCGATCCCGCGACCTCGTCCTTAGCAGCGCAACACCAAAGCCGCAAACCCATCACGTCGGGTATAGGGTGCTATATGCTATAGTTCTGAGGGAAAATGTAACAACGAGCAACATGATACCACAACTGTCTTTATTATTTTCGCATACAGATGAAGAGCTCCTCATCGGCGGAATGAACCAGTCTTCCGCATGATACGCGGAAGACTGGTTCGGTTCTACCTGCAGGCGAGCATTGAGTTGGTCACTGCATGGTAACAGCATCATGTTCTACGCACGATCGAAAATCTTTAGTCCATTTCTCTGGGGAGAGAAGCTGCCGGCGTGAAAGCGCCATTAATTAAAGCATGCCTTGAGTTTCCGTAGCCACGACCTGGCATGAGGCCGTCTTTGCATAGGTTTCCTTCAAAACAGAAATAACTAAATGTACAGACAAGAGAGTCCCTGAAGAACCTGCTAACGGGTCAAGAATTACATCTTTGAGCGCTAACTGCCCGAAAAGCACTGTACTAATCGCATATCACGTCCTCCCCGCTTTCTATCCTTAATGCTGGGCCCAAGGTTATGCGCGCACAACTTCTAAGCTTGACGCAAGGTTTCGCAGCACCGCGTTACTAATCCGTTCAAAATGTAGCGGCATCAGCACCCCGACTGTTTGCTTTTTTTTCACTTGCTTTCTTTTTCAGTTTTTTTATGGGTTCTGTCATGCACTATATGTTCAAATGGTCTTAGGAAACGGCGCTCACCATGCAACTAACTTCATTTGCGAATATCCGGACGACTGACCGGCAATCACCGGGTTCAAATTAATGCGACGCGACCGAGTGCTGTGCTAAGCAGGAGCTGGGAATTCTCCCTTCGGGCGTGTCATCACCATAAGCACGTGGAAAATTCCTAATAAATGCCGCTGGACGCAATTTTCGATTAATGCACTCCGGCTGTACGGGAAAGGGGCGGCCGGGCACAAGCACGAGTCAGCACATCGATAAACACCGAAAAAGAAGTGTGCATTTTCAATTCATACCGCACTGTGAACAGATGTTAAGCTGTTCCAGCGGAACGCTCTCATGTACGTTTCGTACTGACAGTATACTATAAACACAGGCTCGACTGAATATTTCAATCATTCATCGCGGCTTCCTTAAAGCATTGCCATTAATCCACACGCAATGCGAATAAAGTTTTACTGAAAGAAATATGCCTGCAGCATCTCAAGACGTTCATCCATGGAACTTGTGACGCCTGTAGAAAAGGCGTAAAGTAACTCTAACTTGGGCGACATCACGAAAACCGAGGACGGGGACTTCTTCCATGTCGCCCCTACTAGAGGGGAGGCGGGGGGGGGGGGGAATACACTGAGGATTCTTCTCCTGTGAACACACCAACCCCCGAATAAGTCCTTTTCTAAAATGCGTCATGCAAACCGCAAATCTCAGCACAGCTTGACGTACTTATTCTCCATGCGTGAAGGCCATCTCTGAGAAACCTATGACGAGAAGAGCTGCCGTTCTTCCAACACTGGTTACGCAAATTTACAGTGTACATCAAATAATAATGTTGCCGGTGGTGACTCGGGCGGTGAAAGTCGACGACGGTGCTGCTGCGTACTGAAAAGATTTATTACCAAAGGAAATATATTATAACGGCCGAAGTTACTTCGATCTCGGCAGCTTTATGCTGTACATCATTCATGGCTTTGCACGGGACCATTGAACGGGCAATATATCAGTGGACCACGCGCTCGTATTAAAATTGGCGTAAAGTGAAGTCACCTTTGATCTTTTCGAAAGTATTCAAGTAAATGTTAGGACATACGTAACGCGAATCGTAAATAGGGCTCAGGTTCACTTGTTTTGATAAAACCCTGGCGGCCATTACAAGTTTGCTCCGGGGCTTCGTAATGTATATATGTTTAAAGCCTGCGTCAAAGAGCACTGTGATCCCTTAACGATTTGTATTCCCTCTCATCGCATTTCTCTCTCTCTCTCTGAGTTATCTTGTTCGGTTTGGTTGGTTCGTTGAAACATTACTTATATTTCTTTCCTTTCGTAGTTTTTTTATTAAATTATTTGCGGCGTGAGCCACGCTTGATGCGCTGCCCCGAATAATAAAGCACCCTTCCTGGAAAAGTGTGCGCCATGGGAGAGCCAACGGTCGATTTGAAAGCAACGGACAATCCATTAAAGCAACATTTGTCTTGCGCTAGCGCTTCTCCTCTTCCTATACTTCCGTTTCTTCAGTGAAAAGAATTCTCATCGCAGTTCGTAAATTAAATTTCGCGCACAAAGGAGATTTTTTTTTATCGTATGGCGCACTCGGGGGACTTCTAATTATTCTCGAATAATAGAGATGGACACTATACTGCCGTGTAGTTTCTACGTTGAAATTCCGCAGAAATGGGAAGCCTTACGCAGTTCGCATAATCTTGCTCAAAGAAAAGAAAAAATGAAACTACTGAATATTTGCTCATTTTAGGGTATCTTCTGCATTCCGGTTGGGTTTGTGTCATTTGCTTATTGTCTTTTCGACTCAGTCACGTTGAGACATCAGGGATCCGCTTTGTTTTCACATCACAGCAACATTCATATTTGTAGTTACTTCTCGTTTCCCGGTAACTAGACCTAGAAATTATAATGCATGATCAGGCGAGTTAGCTCGTGTGCATGACAGCGGCAGAAATGGCTATTCCACATTCTCGATCGCGATACGTTCTATTGATACATTTCCCACGTTCCACATCTATCGCATTCAAAGCACTCCGTTTGTGAGTGAAGTCCTCAGCGCAACGGCGCCTGATTCATAACAATGGCTTAACTATTCATGCCCGGCACGTCCTTGCACTAAACACAATCAACATCTGCGATGAAACTCCTGCAGACGACATTTCTCCAACACCTGATCAGTCTAAAATTAGAGAAGTGGGTGGCAGTGACGACGTGTTAGCTACATACGGCGCAAACACAATCGGGAACGTGTCTAAGCCGCGTGCCGTTGTTACTGCACGGGAATTAACCTGGCGACGCAATACCAAACTTAAGCAGGCTGTCTGGCGGCGGCGTCAACCCGACATGACGTCAGGTGAAGCCAACCGAGGCATGGGCCGTGGCAGACACATGGTGCAGTCAACCGCGGAAACGCATTGGCGGACACACTTTTTACAGCGCAGGTCGTGCGTCGGCTTTGACGTCAGCGTAACCGAGTGGACGAACACAACAGCGAAGGATGAGAGAGTGAAGTCGGAGGGGTAAATGAAAGTTGGGAGCCGCGAACCGTCGCGAGAGCGGCCTCTTCAGTGACGGGCTCGCGGGAAACTGGTGCCATGCGGACCCGCCCGACCGATCGATGCGTACTCGTATCTGGCCTCATCCGGCCCGTTCGTTTCGTACTATCGTCTGCTCTCGCCAGCTCTCGCTCGCGCGTGTTTCGTTTGGTTTGCTTGGTTGTTCTCGTTTGCGCTTGTTTTGAATCTCATGGTTTGAGATTGTTTTTTTACAAAAATGAGTTTTAACGAGACGTCCTGATGGAAAAGCTCTTGGAGACAGTGCGCCATATTCGATACTGTACGACAAGACGGACCCTGAATACAAGGACGCGGAGATGACAACCAGTCGACAACCAGTACTTCATTCTTGATTTTGGAACGTGGCGACGCCGAAGCAGAAGAGCACGCCAACATGATTATGATCAGTGAGATGACGTCGTCATCTTCGTAAGACGTGACTCGCGTTAAGAATAAAGGACGAAGAATGTGAACACAGCACCGATCTGTCAGCAGACGAAGGAAAAAGCACGCAAAATTTCGCACCTGGAGGCGAGATTTTCATGGTGTCACGTGGCTTACGCAGCGGCTCGCTGCAAATTGGTGCGGCCGCTGTGCAGCAGCTGCGTTTTAACGCCGGTGGCGCGCCGCGCGCGTTTTACCGCTAGTGTGTATAGGGCTTTCTGCGGCGACGATCGCTCAGGAATAAAGCTGGAGTAGCGCGCGTCGTCTATTCACCGATGTCGTCATCGATAAGGCACGCGGCGTGCGAGTCAAAACAAAGCGCCGCATGAGTGGAGGTCTGTCTGCGGCGGCGGCTCTGAATCGCGCCCACGCGTCACCCGCTCGCTGCCTCTCGCGATCTCCCGATTATCGAGGCAGTCGCGTGACACTTCGCTCGTTTGCAACGGGCTGCACTAGACATTTGTCCGTGCCAGCCAATATATTGCGAAATGAAAACACGTATAGAGCTGCGCTCAAATTTTGCATTAGGGAGTATCGTAATCGTCGGTGATTTTTTTTTTCTGATCAAATTTCAGTGTGGCCATTCTTATGCGCAGTCCATTCGAAAATCCTATATAAAGTTAGTCGCCAGAACTCAAATGCAGGAAAACAACAACACCTTGTTTACTGCAGGGGTAGTTTTTACTTCAATTTTTTCGCAACAGCCCCTGCGCTGCAGAAAAAAATAATAATAAAATGACGTGGTCTTGATATATGAGCTGCAATCTTTCATACAACATTATGCAGCATGAGTTAGTTAGAGTCGATTATTCAGGATAACGTGTTCAATAAAGCAGTGTGCTTCCTTTTTGTATGCCTGTACAGCCTATAATTAGTCCACGCCGCAGTACCCACTGTAGTTGCTCGCCATTGGCATTTGCAATGGCTGTACTTCTGGTCGTGATGTGTATGCTTCGTCACCTGAATCACTAGTTTTACGCAATACGAAACTCCATAAGTGCACCTGCATCTGTTGATTCAAAAAGGTACGTGGTATATACACAACTGAACGAATGAAGCACGCCACTAAAGCCTGCCGAGCCCAATGAAAAAGTCTACAATATGTCAAATGGTCGAGTTACGGTCTATAAAGCCACAAAAGCTCGTGGTGTAGCAACGACACATTGAGGCAACTTAGTTTCTAGAAGAAAAAAAAGTAGAATCGACAATGTTGACGAGTTCGTCATATTTCGGAAATGCTTTCTTCAAACCTGGAGTGCCACGTACATAATGCCACATAATTTCCCCTACGCACTCAAGGCGTCCGTGGAAAATGTTTCAAGGACGCATTCATGAAGATCGCTTTCTAAAAGCGTTTGTTATCTTATGCTAAAGCTGTTTTGGTGGCTTAACGTTAGCAACATAGAATGTAAAATTAAAGTTATTTTTATTGTAGTAGACGGGGCTCATATATCTGCCTTGAAGTAGGTTCTATATACCTCGCCGGCCTTCGTACTCTACGACTGCTGTACTTCCGGTAGGAGGGAATATAAACTCAAACCTCAATCTTCAAAGACACGAGAAATTGGAGAGAGTCGGCTTTATATGAATTCAGTGTGAAGGGGGCCCGTTTTGCTGAATAAGTGCAAACAATCTCACTGCACCTGAGTGTATCCCGAGCACCGTATCCTTGCTTATACGTTTTACAAGGAGAGCAGATGCGCCAAGTTTTAAGGAGCGCTATGCGAGAATCGAACGACCTCAGACTCTCGGAAAATGCGTGCAGTGCCTACTAGGCATAGGCTGTATATAATAAATAACGAACTAAACAGGATGCCACCAAGACTGACTGTAATGAGCAGGAAGAAATGAGTCTCCCCAGAAAGGGTGGCGGAACATGACATGCCTTGTACAACGAAATGTGATAGGTGGAGCACACAAAAGACGTGCCAGGCCTAAGGAATCTATGGTCCTTATCTTTACATAAGCAAAAAACCATTTTAAATGCGTGCTGTGCAGAAGTTTTGATCGCATCGGAACTCCCAGCAAGAACCTGGTTGTGCCACATTTGCCTTCATCTTTAGAAATCCGGGACGGTGCCTCCACCTTTTTTCGAACACAGAGAAAATAAGGATGCTTATTCTAGCTCTTCACTGTGACAAGTGTGCGTCGGACACCGCCAGATGCGGTGTTGGTAGCCGAGGGACATAAAGCACGTAGGCCTCGCCTAACCTGTTCCCGGCTCAGTGGGGAAGGTGCCAGAATACTAAGCTTTTTCCCGACCGCCCGGTTCGATGACGTCTTCGATCAGGTGTGCATAAGGACACCTACGGAACTGATTACACGTCGCATTTGTCACTGCTCCTTTCCTATATATTGCGTTCCAATTGCTGTCGCTGCGTATTAACTGCCACTGCATGGGAAAGTATTTGCGTTTTAAATGCTTGTTTACCGCTCCTACGTATTGCTTATTATGCAATATAGTAACAGACGCGCTGCCAGCTTATATTAACGAAGAGGCTTAAACCTAAACAATCGGCTAATGGCCAAGCAATTTCGTGCTGTGCTGGTTTAACTTTGAATGCGATTAGCTGTTTTGGGATACTTCCTGTACCTTCTAAATACTTGTGCCTCTAGCCGTTTTCCCGCTAACTTGGGTCATTGAGTGGTCCTGTATGTTTAATGGTTAGAACATCGGGTTGCCATGTTGAGGAAACTAGGTTCGATACCGTCTATTCGACCAAATTGGGTCACTGGGTATGTGGCAACTCTTCAATGAACGTGTTTGATGCCAACTGGTGTCACTGAGTCTGGGCCACTATTATGTGCTACTCTTCGATGATAAAAAGAGCTCTAAAGTTTATGTGGCGCTGGGCGAAATCAAACCCGAGTGATATATATTCAGAAAATATGTTTGAATATATATTCACACATGAGCCACGCGCGGACTTTGAGGACGCGCCGCCAGATGGCACAGCTTGTCCAAAGAGAAGCGCAAGTGAGGAGTCAAGCTGCATATACCGATTTTCAGTGCTGGGAATACGGTACGTCGCTACGTCGCGTCAATGCTAATCGCATTTACGACGACATTCATCGTGAGATGGGCTCTGCCGGTATTTCAAAAAATAAAACGTCTGTCAAGAGAGAGATATAACTCTATATAGTGTCCAGCAGCTTAAGGGTATAAGTCCCCTCCTCAACGGCGACCCAGTAGCCCTAGGGCCCTGGCGGTATCCTCGGCCTGAGTAGTATTATGACTATATAAGCCAGTGGGTTATAAGCTAAAGGAGGCGCCAGGCCACCGCTTGTTGCTCAGTAAGTGTCGAATGCGCGGGGGGACACCGGACCCTTCCCAATCTGTAATGACTCGTGACCTCCCTGTAGCTAGCCATGCGGACCCCTCTCGACCTTAGCATGGGCGGCTCGGTTGCTCGGCGTGTAAGTTCTCGAGCCGTGGTGCGAGCCGCCTCGTTGCCGTGGAAATAGGAATGCGCGGGCGCCCAGATCATTTGGACGGTTCGCTGGTCACGAAAGTCGACCAGCATCCGTTGTGCTTCCGGCGAGATGCGGCCCCTGGCGAAGTTGCGGACTGCAACTTTGAAGTCGCTGATAAAGTATTTGGCTTGTGTGGAAGCTATTGCTAATGCAATGGCCGATTCCTCGGCTAGCTCGGCGTGTTTGTTTCGAATCGAGCCGCTCACTTTGTGGTCACCGTCCGTGTCTACTGCCACGACGGACATTTTGCGGTTGGCTACGTACTCTGCCGCGTCGACGTAGGCACCTCCTGAGAGTCTTGGAATCCTTTCTTTATAGCTTTAGCACGTTCTTCCGGTCTTTGCTTGTAGTATTCGTAATGCATCTTTCTAGGTAGAGGGGAAATCTTAAGAGGCTTCCGTGTGTCGAGGGGAATGTTAACCTTTGTGCCGTACCGTGATGCGTAGTTTTTGTCCATTTTGTTTGAGTATGCGTCTGCCCGTAGGGTTCTGTGTGAGTCTTCCATATTGTGCAATTTTTCGACCTTCTATTACTTCTGCGAGCGTGTTGTAGATACCTAGGCTAAGGAATTTGTCGTTCGCCGTGAGAACGGGAAGTAATATAGCGTGTTCTTACGCCCGTTTTACGATGCCGCCGATTTTGAACTTCTCCGAGACTTGGAGCCTTAGTTAGGGGGCTACTTGCACTGTGCCGATAATAACGAAGGCCTGTACTACGCGTACATGCCGGACTGACGACTGGCTATCCTGGAGATAAGCCTCTTTGTTTGTTGGGCACTGTTTCCTGCGTAAAAAAAGAATAAAGTAGACAGCCTCGGAGCCTGTTTTCTCACAATAACATAACTATACAACAGTGCTACGGGTGGACGGTGGAACACGGAAGCGCTCGCACGGTCCTTATCCGTTTATTGCGTGTCCCCGCGGCGGCCCTCGTTCAAGGAGTGCGCAGGCAATTTCCACTGCCACACGTAAAGTTGAACAGGGCTCAGGCAGTGACGCTACGTTTACTGCAAACCGGGACGTACCCCACTCCGTACTTCATAAATAAAATTCACCCCGAAAGAGAAATTAGGAAAGATTGTAACGTGTGCGATGGCATCATTGACATCAGACACATGCTGGCGGGCTGTCCCGCGACTCTCGCCGACCCCGAAGAAAAATGGCTTTACTGGCGCAAGTTGATAACAAGCTCTTCATATCAAGATCAGCTACGGGCTGTCCAGAGGGTCCACGATGACGCCATAAGGCTCGGCCTGGCGGTGCCGACGTGGACGCGGCCCGCCTCGGTCTGAAAAGACCGGGCTTCAGGACACTAATAAAGTTTTGTGAATGAATGAGTCGTCGAACACGCCAAGCTCGTCGGGCTCGAAGCGGGGGTGACCGAAGGTTTCTACAACACTGTACAAGGCTTCTGAGACGCGGCGCGGTGGCGGTGACGACCTTCGTCATCGAGGCAGCGGCGCGGACACGTTGCCGGCAGCTCTCGGAGCCTCAGCGCCGACAGTCGGTGCGCTAGACAAAGGAAGAAGGAAAAAAAAGAAGAACACAAGGAGTGTCATCAAGCAGAGAACAACACCTCGCTGTCGCAGTCGTCAGACGTGGGAACCGCCTGGCGTTAACGGGCAGTCATGCATTACGAATGAACTCGGCGGCGACACTGCCGGCGAGAGCACCGACGGGCCTGAGCGCATGCGCCCTCAAAACGGAAGGGTGAGAGAGAGAGAGAGAAAACAGCACAGGACAGCTGCGCGTTTCGTATCACTTTGGGTCGGGCAGCGCTTAAGAGACGAGCGAGGCGGTATAGGAGAAAGTACACAAGCTAAAAAACGTGTACTCGACGCGTTCGATCTGCGCTAATGGAGCAACTCTTAAAGAAATAAAGCCTTTAAAGAACACTCTAAATTGTCAAGTTCTTGCTTCTCTCTGAAAGGCAATATTCTTGGAGAGCAGATAACCATCATGACAGGAACTCTTAATCGTTGCGGCACGAAAAGACCGAGAACGTGCGGCCATAAAGAGGTCTACGGCACGTCGGTAGCTATAGCTGGGGGATCATGTTTAGCGCTCGGAAGCACTTGCTTCCTGTTTCTGCACTTTCCTTCTATATGGGCAAAGCTGTCGTGAGGGATTAAATTTATTTGAAAAAGAAAAGTCACTGATTGACAAGAAAAAAAGTGAAACAAGAACAAAAAATGGAGGACGCAGGGCTGCACTTAAGTGCAAGGTCGACAACAGTTTAGCTCGAGCACGCTATACTATTACACATGTAACAAAACAAAAACAAATTACTTTTATGTTGCTTGCTTAAGATTTTCTATCAGTCTTGTGCCAATGTTTTTGTTAACAGTGCCGTTTATTTACTTTTATTGTTTCTTTTCTTTTTAACCGAGGTGCGATCAAAACATCTTTTTTTTATCTTTTTCTCTCGAAGAATAAGAAAGAAACAATGTTGTATACAGAGGAAGGCAAGCCGTTCTCATCCTAACATTATGCATCCGGTATGAAAAAAAAACAATTATCTTGCTCTCTAGAGCTTTCTCATTTCATATTAAAATTTCTTACCCACAGCTAATGCATGAAATTGTCAAACTTCGCGACGACGTCAAACAAAAATGCCACGAAATTATTTTCCAGTGGCTACGTGGCCGTTGCAGGATCAGTGGAAATGACCAAGCAGACAAAGTTGCCTGAGAGTCACATCAAGAAGAACGCAGCGTTCGTATTCCTATTTCCAGGATAAACGCTGCAAGGCAGCTTTGTCTCCTGGCACGCAATCTTTCTTGCACAGAGTGGAATACCTCAAATATAAGGTGCACCAAGTTGCACGAACTTCGCTCCAACTCCGACCTCCACTTGGGTTTCACCGACGTGAGGTATAGCTTCTATACCGGCTGTGATTGGGAGTGGCTTTCACGAATACTTACATTACATTGACTGGAATGACCGACAGGGCTACGTGCGACGTCTATGGCAGCAAAGAAGAGAACATCCAACATTTATTGTGCCACTACCGTCGATTTAAATCGGAAGGACAAATACTAGCTATCGCAATGTGACAACTGGACGATCGGTCGTTGTCTGTACAGGCGATATTTGAAGATCGCTCGTAAGCACACAAAGCTGTGAAAGCACTGTTGTCTTTCTGGTGGGCAACTGGCTTGGGTGAACGCCTTTGACTTGGTGAGGCCCACCGCGCGCGTGCGCTAACTCGCCACGTCTTTCCTTCCCCCCACTCCTCTCATTATCTCATCTTTCTATTCCCCGTTTCCCGTCCCCCAGTGTAGGGTAGCCAACCAGACGCATTTCTAGGTAGGTATTCTGCAAGAGTCCCATCCAGCCCACCCAATAAGCACTTCAGCAGCAGACGAAATGGACATGTCCTCTAGGTGGACTTTTAGAGAATGTCTCCCTAAATTAGCTTCCCTGCCTTCTTTCTTTCTTCCCTTCTCCTCACCAACAGCCTCAAACAGACGACTTCTACGTTTTGTTACGTTTGTGCATGTTGTGGACGTGGTGTACACGAAGCACACGATGTCCAAGTTGCACACAGAACTTTAAGTATTCTTAGGAGGCACGGCGTAGCTAGGGTACATGCGAGAAATTGTATATATCGGACCTATTGTGAACACGATTCAATTTTTACATGAACGTATTTTCAACATCCTCCCGTGCTTCTTTTGTTTTTTCTTAGGTATTCTGAACATCCGGCTTTCCTACCTCTTATCTGTATGTCTTTTCTTGCACCTTTGCACTTACAGCGGATAAAGTTTCGTAGTACCTGGGTGCATACATGGCGTCAATCCTTATCTCCATATAACAAATGTCTTTTTTTTTTCACGTCTTCACTTAAAGAAAAATCAATGTGACAGGTCTAATCAACACTGAAAATAAGGGCTTGCCATGACACACTGCAACTAATTGCGGAAATCCACAGCTGGCCAAGTATTTGAAGCCATTGGAAATGACAGACGCTAACATGCGTCGAGGAGTTACTTCTAACATTCAATAGAGTTACGTACACAGTAGCTACACCATTTGCGACAGAAAACAGCGCCTTCGTGCGAGTAATCTGCGAGGCCTGTCCCGGCGCTCGAAAAGGCTCTCAGGGCTAAGCAGGCGACGCTCTGCCGCGGAGAAACGTGGGGGTGCGGAACCTCGCGCGTTTGCACCATCGCGCTCCAGATTGACCGACCCCCAACTGTAGCTCGGGTCAGCCAAGCTGCAGACTTCCAGTGTGAAGCGGTTAAGTTTCGTTAGCCGTCAGCGGCCGTGCGTGCCAAATGCAGTCACTAATCGCCTCAACAGCATAGATTTCGGAACAAAACTTCGCTCGCCGTTCCCGAGAACCAGCACGGAGCTGTGTAGCCCAGAGCCGGCCTCGGGTACTAAAACTTAGCAGCGAGTCGCAGCTCTGGATCACGTTTCCCAATCCCGACGCTGCACGCTCAGGCTGTATTAAGAACTTGAGGAGCTAACGAATATGAGAGGGGGGCTGTGATTAATTTACTCCACGCTTCCTAATCGTTCTTTCGCGTTCCCCCGCCCCGTCACCTTGCTATCTTGAAGCGACATTGCTAGCGTTTTAACAATCCTGATTTAACGGTTTTCAGTGTGACTTGTAAACGCCAATGGAGATATTCATTTCGTTGTTCTAGGATTCGGTTTAATCAAAGGACGCTTTAACTAATATGGACCCAATATTATTACTTTAAAATTGGGGTTCTGCACTGCATCCCGCGCTAATTCTACGCGGGCTTTCGTGCTTTCGACCATACGACATGATACAGCTATTCAAGAGTGATCTTTAATTACTAGCTGTATTCAAGGTGATGGTGTCGCTTGTCGATGGCGCCGGTAACACTTATCATTACGCTGAAAACGACAAACTTGATGCACAGGCAACAATTAGAAAAAAAACAAAGACCTAAGTTACAAGTTTTGTGTACAAAACAAGTATATACGATTGGCGGTCCCCGATGAGTGCCAGATTCCAAGATCAACACTCGCGAATACTGATACAAGAGCCGCGGAAATGCGAAGGCTCTAGGAAACAAGGGAACAAGGACATTTCGCAAATTTCTTGGGTAGTTTTGCTGTCTCGACGCTGATTCGCTGCCTTTTCCTCTCTCCCTCATTGTGTGTGTCACTGGGTTGTAGTGAACGAGTCTTGAAAAAAAAAATGAACGGAATTGAATTTTTCGAATAACGTGAATGCTTGATTCGTCACAACAAACGTCGACTGAAAAAAAAGAAAATCGGGCGAGGGGCTGATTGTGGAGCCAGCCGTTGAAACAGCGCTCACAATAGAAGCACTAGAAAATCACACCAAACCAGGGAACCTATTTTGCTGTGTAGTTCTCCTATGTCGTTCCTGCTGTTCGCACCGTTCTGTCGACACGCAGTTGTACAATACTTATTGGAAGAAAACGTTGAGGATGTAAAGCGTTAAAACCGATCGTATTCAATAAAAGAAGTATATGCACTTTGGTAATGGAATGCTAGAACGCTAGGGCGGTGTAGCGGCACTTGTAATTTTCTTTGCTAAGCGCGAATTTGCCTTTTCTGATGTGTTTTCACCTGTGACTGCCAACAGGAAAACACCAATGTCATGTCTATCCCCGTACGGTTTCTCGTCATTACTGTTTCATGCGTGTAAATGAGAGAGAGAGAGAGAGAGAGAGAGAGAGAGAGAGAGAGACGTCGTTTTGCGCAAGAAACTCCTGTCGTCATCGTTCGGTGATGACATGTTAGCGCGTGTCATGTCTTGCACACGAAAGCTAATCTGCGGCCCCTCATGAAACGCATGTAGCGCAGTCATCAAGGACAAACAGAGAATGTTAGGATGCTAGACATTCTTTTATCTCTCACCTCTGACACTTTCGCGCTGGTAAACACGTCTCATAATTGGCAAAATCAACCAGCTATAATGTCGGACCGACGCTAACGCCTGCACAGCTTATGGGGTGTTCTATATGTATGCGGCACCACTGTTGCAGAACTCCGTAGTCCCTGCCTACAGCAGTAGCCGATCCCTCACTGGGCTTTTGAGACGGCTTGTTTCTCTGCCCAGTTGCCATGGCTTGCCATTATGAATACATTGTTGCTATGGTACCCTTATGCGTAGCTCAGAGGCGGGCGCTTTATGTAATGGATGCGTATGGCATAGTTAACCCGCCCTTCAGTTTCGCATGGGATTAATTAAAAGATGGAAATAAACGTAATCGATTTTTGGGTCCTATTATCTTGTAGTTGCCCGTTGGTGCTCCTCGGTAATCATATTTATTGCGACGCATATGAACTTTGCGGTAATGGGGATATGAGCTTTCTTTATTTATTTTATCTTATTTGCTTGCAGAAGAATTCTTCATCACTACTGGTTAGTCTACTTCCCGACTGTTAACAGTGCTCTGAAACTTTTTAATTGGACATCCTTCCGGCCGGCTCCCGCCGGTACCCGAATTTTCCAAAACTGTTTCGTTTGGTGGCGCGGCATACGTGCACGTAAAAACCTGAAATAATTTGTAACCGCTACCTACAAAACATTTCAGAGCTCCGTTTTATGTATCATAATCAGACGTGGCGGAACGTATAAAAAGCGCAGGTATTAAGCCTGTAAGTACTGCTTCGGTGTCCCCACCTGACCGAGATGTATAGCGCATAAAAACACCTGCGCAGAGTCATATTTCTAACTCTGCCTTTGGACAGATGAGGCTGTGACAGTAGCTCGAAAAGATTATGGCACTGCGACAAATCAGGCTAGCGAAGCTCTTTGCCGCGGAACTCTTCGGGCTCCCTCTGCGCGAGACTGTTTAAAAGCACGCGAAGCGTATGCTGCGCATATATACTGTGAATTCCCCATTGCCTCCTTGCAGAGCCAGGCTGTTGTAAACAAATTGACTTGAGCTTGGTCAACTGACTCAAATTTAGAGAAATCGGAGCAGTTAAAGTTAACCCTTTTAAGAATGAGTGCTTTTCGAAACTGCCACATCGCTTTGGGGCAAAGGGGCAATTTCAACGGTCTCGCTAAACTGATGTCAATAAAACATAAGCACCAAAGCTACGACGGAGCTGTAAATCAGGATTCATTTGCAATTTAATGTCGACAGAGTTGTTCTCTCGTAACTCGCCTGGACAAGTCACCTCTTTTGAAATCACTCCACTTATTGTGACCTTTCTGACTTATTGTACAGCACGTAAGTATAGGCCCAGTTTCGAACATTTTTACTTTCTTCTTTCTTTCCCACGTATTATCCTGGCTGCGCCATTCCGACATCATCAGACCGCGTTTCTCTCCTCCCCCTGCTGTGCTTTCTTTCCATTTTTCTTTGGTCTTTCTTGATAACTTAGTCGTCTCGTCTTCCTCACCTCCTCCCCACTCCCTTCCGGCACTGCTCCCGCCACAAATTACAAGTTCGCGCCTTCCTAAAACAAGCCTGGGAGCGATCGAACGTTCCTTAAGCTTCGATCGCGCGCTTCCCGCCTTCTTTCCTGTGTACCAGCGTGGTCGCGCTGCTAGACCATGGAGGAGAGAGCGAGAGAGAAATCGAAGCGAAACACGGTCGGCACAGAACACTTTCCTTTTGTCGCGTCCGAACCATTGCAACAGAGCGCGGTTTCCTAACTAGTCTCCACTCCCGTTTCCCGCACTGCCCCATCATTCTCGCCATACCCGGTGAACCTTTTCTCCGGCTTGGTTAGCACAGGGAGAGGGAGAGAGCGAGAGAAAGGGGAAAGTCGTGTATAGCGCGCGCCGGCGGTAAAGCACCGGCATTCCCGCGTGTTTCTCGCCGGCGGTCGATATTTCATTCCCAGGCCTGCAAGAGCCTCTAAAGCTGCGAAGGGCCTGCTGTCGCAGATATAACCGCTGCACCGCGCGCGTCGCCTACAGCTGGGCACGTACTGTGGAACGTTTACATTTGACGATACGGTGACGTCGCGCTTAGAGCGTAGAGTGTCCGTCCGAGCAGCTCTAGGGTCCCCGCAGCTATGGTCTCGTCGTTGTCTGTCCGCCTCACCGGTTCGAAGGTAGTCGGTTCGAAAGTTCGCCATATTGAGGTCATCGGTTCGAACGCGATTGCCGCCGGTTACCCGCCAAGAAAAATGGGTACAGTGGTCGCAAACCTCTTGTGCTGCAGCGCCCGTGTAGTGTGTTCACTTTCATTCGTTCTTGGTGCACTGTTTCTAGCCTTGCAAAAAGGGATTCACCGGGTTTCGACGCGAGTTATAGAGGCCTCCTTAGGCTCACCCCAACCCTCTCATTCCTATTTTTCTCTCTTCTATCACATCCTTTTACCCCTCTTCCGGTACAGTGTAGCCAACCGAAGATAATCTCTGGTTAACCTCCCTGTCTTTTGCCTTTCTCTCTCTATCTCTCTCTATCTCTCTCTCTCTAAAAGAACACCAAGTGCCAAACGGGGTGAGATCTCTTAGTAGGTAAACGTTTGCGGCGTATTTGCGTGCTACATTTGCTGGGTTGCCACAAGACTTCCTACTTTGCGCCTAGCTGCTATTATCACATTTCTCCTAGAGCCTAAATAGTGAGGTTGGTTTCCTCCATGGCTACTGCGAACTTGTCCCTCCACACGTCTAATGGCCACATCTCTTTGAGCACGTTGATAAATGTAACCACATGTTTTTCAGTATGTATGAGGACGATACGTTAGCAGAGAGGTAACGTATCGTATTGATACATTACGCGGGAACATTGTAACGGTACAGTACCACATGGACGATGAGGATCTTGAGCACTTCAAGCCACGACATAATAGAAACATACAAAGCGCGACGCCTGCGTCTTTTGCGCGTTCACGTGCTTTTGAAAACTAATTTTTCCAACAGTAGCGAGAACCTTACTAACGCCTCCATCGTATACAAGGCGAAAGAGCGGCGCACCTTAAGCCTTACCGTCAGTAACGATGGCAGTAATCTCATACATTTCTACGCGATAGGCGGGATTTCCTCACCGCAATCCTCTTCTACAGCAGCAGTTATTACGGTCTCTCATAATGGGACACTATACATGGCATACTACGTGTTACTTGCATTGCACGGCGATGTTACATGCCGCACCGGAAAATTATGCTATCTTTAGTCCAAACGAAAAAAATAAATCAACATCCACGACGATTGTTACCTTTAGGCGTGAAATTGGTGCTAAATCTGGTGCTATATTGGTGCTAAATCTTGTGCTATATATAACGAAATTGGTGCTATATCTGGTGCTAAAGGCACCAGATATATTAAATCAAACCAACTTTTTTTTCTCTCCCTGAAAGTATAGCATAAAAGAGCACTCGCCGCAGTCACGTTTGTTTACAGTGGCCATTTTGCTGGAAAGACAGATAAGACTGCAAGGTCCAGCTTGCGCTTACTGTACTTCTACCCTATTGAAACAGAAGCACACAGAAACCAAACAAAATTAGAGAAGATTGAGGCTTGGAGGAACCTTAAAAGCGGTGCGGCGGTTCTTCCGGTAACACTTTTGACAGGTGGGCATGTCATCATGTGCGTGCGTGTGCGTGTGTGCGTGCGTGCGTGCGTGCGTGCGTGCGTGCGTGCGTGCGTGCGTGCGTGCGTGCGTGCGTGCGTGCGTGCGTGCGTGCGTGCGCGCGCGCGCGTGCGTGCGTGTGTGTGTGTGTGTGTGTGTGTGTGTGTGTGTGTGTGTGTGTGTGTGTGTGTGTGTGTGTGTGTGTGTGTGTGTGTGTGTGTGTGTGTGTGTGTGTGTGTGTGTGTGTGTGTGTGTGTGTGTGTGTGTGTGTGTGTGTGTGTGTGTGTGTGTGTGTGTGTGTGTGTGTGTGTGTGTGTGTGTGTGTGTGTGTGTGTGTGTGTGTGTGTGTGTGTGTGTGTGTGTGTGTGTGTGTGTGTGTGTGTGTGTGTGTGTGTGTGTGTGTGTGTGTGTGTGTGTGTGTGTGTGTGTGTGTGTGTGTGTGTGTGTGTGTGTGTGTGTGTGTGTGTGTGTGTGTGTGTGTGTGTGTGTGTGTGTGTGTGTGTGTGTGTGTGTGTGTGTGTGTGTGTGTGTGTGTGTGTGTGTGTGTGTGTGTGTGTGTGTGTGTGTGTGTGTGTGTGTGTGTGTGTGTGTGTGTGTGTGTGTGTGTGTGTGTGTGTGTGTGTGTGTGTGTGTGTGTGTGTGTGTGTGTGTGTGTGTGTGTGTGTGTGTGTGTGTGTGTGTGTGTGTGTGTGTGTGTGTGTGTGTGTGTGTGTGTGTGTGTGTGTGTGTGTGTGTGTGTGTGTGTGTGTGTGTGTGTGTGTGTGTGTGTGTGTGTGTGTGTGTGTGTGTGTGTGTGTGTGTGTGTGTGTGCGCGTGCGCGCGCGCGCGCGCTACCTTTTCGGTTAAAGATCATTCTATACACTACTGGGTTATGGGTTAACAATGCCGCACGCCTGGTCTGGGATCACGTCATTTCTGGCAGTAGCAGAAGTAGCGACGTCTGCCATCCTGCCATCCTTCTTTCGTCTCGACAGTTTAGCATTTCACCGTTTTGTTCAGGCTCGAAGTTTGTACGCGCGAAATCAGTGCATATTATATTTTGTATTCAGTCTCCGGCAGCAGAATCTGATGCATTTCATCGTCGAGTGATTCTCAGCTGCGCCGTTAATCAATACTCCAGGAGCGAAGCGTGCCTCAGACAATAGAGCAGGTCGAGACGCGTACGGAGTGCTTGAAAAGAGCCGCCCAGTCGCACCACTGATTTCTCAAAACTCTTACGATATCTGGGCTTATTTCCCGTGCTTCCAATGTCTTTGAAAGGGACCCTCATATCTCGCGAGCGAATCCGCGACGGTAATTGGCTGCGTAGGCTGGGACCAAATTTTCTGTCATGCTATAGCTTAGCCAAATTTTAAACTGAATTAAGAGCCCCAATTCGCCGCAATGGGTGAAACAAAGTGCACCAATAGGTAAACAAATACACATAAATGAACTTGATGTATTGTTTTCAACTGGTTCTCTTCGACTTGGGTAGTTTCCTGGCTAGCACCTCACGACATGGCCGCTTTTATGAAATTAGAAATAGCTGTCACTAGATTGTGTCCCCGTTTCCCGATTCCACCATAGTTAGCACAGAAGGCGAGTGTCATGTCTTTCTCTCGGAAAGGTTTATAACGAAGTAACAATTCATCTTAGAGACCAACAGCTCAGATTTGCCTGTCTTCATTAGAGCTACCAATGCACTTGGAATCTGAGGAGTTATGCCTTCTGCGTAATGAAACAATAAGTGCAAGTGGGAAGTACGAGGTAGTGCTGATAAGGAAGTGTAACATTGTCGCTGAAAAGAGACATAGGCCAACTGCCCGCCTTTCTGGAAACAGGGTCATGGATTGACTACTAAATGTTTGCCTATCCTGTCCTTTTCTGCATTTGCGTGCAGAGTCTGTGTATGCAACGAACTAGCAACACGAGTGAAAGTTCTGTGAGATGATACCATACAAGACGTCGCGACTCACTTGTCAGCGAAAAAACGCGTCTTCATGGCAAAAAATAGCGTAAAGCTCAACACACTGCACCATCGTACTGCGCCTGACAAAAGTCATAGAAGATACTCACTGGAATAAAATATATCGGCAACTTTTGAAAGGCTAAGCCCGCCTGCAGCAAGCAACACCCCTCCTCCTTCTCTTCTTCCTCATAAATGGTCGACGCAAATATAACCGCGCTGCTTTCAAATTTATATAGAGAGCAAAGCACCTTCCATGAAGCAGCGGGTCAAGCTCCAGCACGGACTGAAGCATGCTTTTCGTACAGCTTCGTGGCATCGGCATCAAGATGAGAATGTAAAGGGATGAACACAACGCGGACCACGTCCAAAATTTTCCGGACATGTGCATTCTGCAGAGTGCCGACTCACCGCACTTCTTGAAGGCGACTGGACTGCACGGACGCTCGTGACAACGGACATTCATTTGCGAATGTGTTATGACTGACCCTTTATTATTTTTCCTCTCTTTCTGTATTACATATACGTCCCTCTTTCCCCCTCCCCAAGAGCAGGGTAGCCAACCGAGCACGTTCTTGTTTAACCTCCCTGCCTTTCCCTCTTCGTCTCTCTCTTTCTCTCTGGTTCATTGCACCAGCGTACGAAGCTCACCTACACATTTCGGGCGTAGTTTTAGGTAACTTCAGAGCAGGACACAAGATACGCTCTTGTACCCCATTTCACATCGCCGTTTGCGTCGTCTTCTTCACCCGTCTCTCTGAAATGATAACGAACTGAACGACATAGGGATAGCGTTTGCATTTCTTAAGGTTTTCTTAAAGGAGATGCTGGGGCGGAGCTATGTGGCCAACATGTCTGGCTCCAGATCCGCCTGCAGCCAACATCTTCCTCCTTTTTCTTCTCCTCCTCCGTCCTTGAAGTGTTTGGGGTGCTTTGAGAACGTTTATTGATTGTCTGACTACATGCTTCATTAAAGAAATACAGCCATGCTGTGTCATTTTTGTGCCCTACACCACATCATACTCGTTTTTTCACATGCATTGTTCCATGGTCTCGACACAAGGTTTCCTAATCTGTGCCGCTGCAGGTCATGCGCTGTTTCTGAGCATTCTTCCTCACCTGCCTTAGAGAGGGCAAAGCATGCGACGCACTGCTGCGCGCGCATGCGGTAAGAAACACTCTTCCTAATTATTCCTCCAGTCACAAAAAGGCTCAACGCACCGCCTCAGGTACCACCATTTGTTCGCGTCTCAATTAAGAGAGTGAAGGAAACTCCTGTGCTAATTAGGATCGGCTGGAGAAAGCCAGGGGCACTTACATTGCCCCAGGAAGTTCAAAACTCGCGTTACCGCATTGTGACGCATCGCAAAGAAGGAAAAAATATGTTTTTTTTTTCTTTTGAGTACTTATTTAAAAACAGTTTTTTCTTTAGGAAAGTATAAATGAAAAGCAAAAAATGGCTGTGGCTTAGGTAAGGTTAAGCCCAGGATGCGAAGCATACTAGCCTTTATTTTAATTGTTGAACCACTGTTTAGCCTGGTGAACTGCTGTTGCTTGGCTATATTTGGTTCGGCTAGACAAAGAAACAACTCATGCATTACTGCTTCGCCTTCAAGAGTGGAACGCGACAGCGTTCCCGTCGACCCGCCAAGGGGTGTAAGACAATGGGCTACAGGGCAGCGACTACGCGCCCCGCATTGGACGCGGTGAGCGTCGAGCAAAGCAGCGTTCGGCGCGGCAACGAAATGTGCGCCTGAGCAAGAGACGCACGCCTTAGAAACAGCTCGTTTCTAAGGCAACACCGCATTCACTAGAGGCGCTTTTGTACCGCTTTGAAGCATCGTACTCGTGGCTCAGTGGTAGCGTCTCCGTCCCACACTCCGGAGACCCTGGTTCGATTCCCACCCAGCCCGTCTTGCAAGAGTTGAGCCAAAGCCACTTCTCCTCTGTCGTGACGTCATGGTGTCACGTGGTTTCAAGGCGACACCGCCGCGCCTGAGGAGCTGGGTTGAGCTCTCGTAATATGCTTCGCATAAAAAAGAAAGAAACGAAAAGGCATGCAAGGCCCGATGCGCAGACGCGTGGTCTAGTCGTGAAATGCGAAGCATGAAACTGCTGCCAGTCGAAGCTTCCCGTTTCCGACTGCATGGGTATTCAACCAGGAGTTTGATGCACTAACTGGCAGCTTCGTTTCGACGCGCTGTTTCCGTTCACGTTACATGAAATTCTTGCCTGTTTCAAAAGTTGTCTGGCGAAGCCTCATTTCACAGGATGATATGAAATTTTATACCTCTTTCGGATTAATGAGAGATACCCGCCGCCGCTTCCTCCATATCAAGGCAACACGCCTCAACGGTGCAACAGCTGTTGATTAAGACGTCGCTGACTTGTTGAGGTCTTGTAGTTAACCAAGTTTTCTCTTCAGATCGTGTTCAAATATTCCTTCGGTCCTTTTTCCTCGCCGGCAAGAAAAATGTTCCAACAGCATAAAAATGGCTATAACCTAGCTCCTTTTATTTACGAAAATAGACGTACGGCATTGCTAGCTATCGACCTATTGTGTATATCTGCGATCAACGATTTACCAACTGTCGCTAAATAGGTAACAGGCAAAGAGTGGCTGACCAGTTACGTCGTGGCCTCCCTTGCATACGCTGACCTCTGGCGCTTGATTACATAACTCTTATTTATTTATTTATTTATTTATTTATTTATTTATTTATTTATTTAGTTTTCTCAGAGGTAAACTGTACTGGTATGAACTTGTCGCTTCATTTTATTTTGTTTGCTTTGCGATCTCCCATGGTGACTCGCTCGGCAGAAGGACTTCTATGCGAGCATTTTTTTTTTCACTCAGCCCAGCCCCACTGCCAAGGCGATTCGTCTATGGCATCAAAGCAGGCCATAATATTGCAGCTAAAGCAAGGGCGCACGTGACCGACGTATTTTCTTCCTTGCTACTCTTTTTTTATATTTTTTTTGTACAACAGGGAGAAGCTGTAAGAGAATTTTCTTTCGCTGAGATCCGAACAGCCTGTCGAGGCCCGGCGCTCTTTAGACGTGACGCTGCTCGCCATCTCCAACAGCCATGGGCCCGCCCACACGCTCCCTGGCGCCATTTGGTGCTACCAGAGCGCCATTTCTTCGCAATGTAGACTAATCCCCCCGCGAAAGTGCACTCAAGTTGGACTAAGCTGACAAGAAAAGCGCTTGTCTTCTCCGCTTCGCGTATTCGTTTTTTACGAAACCCCAAACCCCTCCGCGCCCCCCCCCACATACACACACACGCACGCACTATTTTCTTTTTCGTTGTGCGTGTGCGTCGCTAAATTGAAACGTGGTTTTTTAGTGCTTTTACATCACTAGCAGTGATTTTACATCTGTATAGAGCCTTGAGGAGTATTGCTGTGTCGAGGAAGCAGATACCGTACGCACTGCATGCCCTGGAGCAAACCGTGGCCATATATGTTCTGCGCTAAACCGTTTTACAAATATACATGCACCCCTAAAAGAACTTTATGACTAGTAGCATAAACTTGCGAAAGGTATATAAATTTGGCCATCTGTAGCTTTCCGCTTGTTTTTCGAACGTACATCAATGCGGTGGCATCTAGCAAGTGTGGCGATTATTTCTCGTAAATACGTGCACGAGATAGTTGCAAGGAAACAAAAAACAACTGTCTGCAAAGCATATTCGGACGCATCCACCGCAGAGCTTTTGTAGGCGGGTTTTACCCAAACCACCACCTTAAAGTCACATTTAGCTGCTCATAGGAGCTACCAACGCTTACGTAACCTATCGCATCCTTTTGCCTCTTCCCCGGTGCAGGGTAGCCAACCGGAGATAATCTCTGGTTAATTTCCCTGTCTCAATTTCCTTTCTCTCTCTCTCTCTCTCTCTCTCTCTCTCTCTCTCTCTCTACTTCACAGTCAAAGGTCCCCGTGTACTCAAACTTTCTCTTGTGTATCCATTTGTTCTCGTTATAATACGCCACGAGCAGTTAAGAGTTCAGAACAAAGCTTGTTTTGTCCGTCTGTCCATCCTCTTATTCCGATACATATGCTGCGGCCTGCGTCATTGCCCCTGATGAATGTGTCATCTAATTCGTATGAAATACCAGCGTCACAAAAGATCTTGTGCTCTGCGTACTCATTGTCTCTGTATCATTTTAGGATGAGTTTATTCTACCTTTGGGCGTGTTCTGTGAGTTGCGTTGCCTTTGCACGCTTCTCATGTGAAAAGGTGTAGCCGGTCACGCCTTTTAATCTAATCATGTAAATAAAAATAAAGAAGCAACACTGACATTTGGCTTTTAGTGCCGCCTTTTGCCTTGACACCAAGACAAACCGCTCTCGAGCGTTGTTTTGTCAACAAACAAACAAACAAACACCAAACAAACATCATATGCTACATTTCACTACAATAGCAGCTGAAAGCTTCACAACGGGGTTCCCTATAAGACCGCGGCGTACGTCATCGTTCCAGCTACGTCGTCGTCGTGTTGTCATAGTGCTGTCGGCGTTACATATAGTTGAGAGAGTGTGCACAGAAGTGTGGGAGTCTCGCGCAAAGTTAGGGATGTTATGAAAAATTGTTGGAATAACTAGTGACGCAGTAAATAGGTTAGCAGCCGCGAAAATCCCTGAGGCATCTGCCCGTATTCTACTGCGACCTGAAAAGACCTAATGTCATACTCTTCCATCACCTTAATGAAACAGTAATTCAGGTGACAGGAAATAATGTCGCCTCTTCAATGTTTAGTGTGCCGTCGCTGCTGCCTTTCTATTGCCAGTTAGGGAACATATTTGATGCTGGAGTAACTAAAAAAATAAATAATGGGAACAATAGGTTCCCGTGCCACCAGTTACGGGACATAAGGAAGTATCCCGCAGCACTTCTATTACAATGACATTTCAAGAGACGCTCAGGTTGAACTATTTTCGGCCTCGATCGCTGGTCATAAACGTCTCTCCGATCCGCTGTAATGGCCACAAACGCTGCAAGGCTCGCACCACCTTTATTCTGCCACCGGCAAACACAACTTGCCGCGATAAAGATTTGAGACCATTCGCCGAAACAGCACGAGCATAAGCCCACTTGTCCTCGTGCGTAAGACGAATGTAAAGCTGAATTGCATAACCTCTGGCGTGTTAGGTGACCTCTAATTTCCTCATTTTTCAATAAAACTTAAAAAAACACATCACTTCGACTGTCAATCTTAGTTTTTATTACCGAGATCGCTGCACAACGTATGCCGTTGGTGAGAAGAGAAAGAGATTAAATACTTTCATTTATTCGGATGCAAAGAACTTACGCTCTAATCTTTCTCGTCCATGTTCACACTGACTGCATCTTTACTTATGTGTCTATTTCTTTCTCTATTTCTATCTATCTTTTTCTTATCTAGCCTACCGAAGCAAGCCTTGGTTATCCTCCCTGCCTTTTCCTCTTATTCGTTCCTCTCTCTCTCTCTCTCTCTCTCTCTCTCTCTCTCTGTTCTTTGACTGAGCTAACTGAGCCTTTCCTTAAATGTGGCTTGCACTCAGTTAGGGAATGCGAGCCACACCTATTCATAGGACTCACTTCTGAGGTGTCAGAGTATCTCATTTGTACCCTTCGCTTTCGTGCGGTACGCCGCTGGCCATTCCCAGAATGCGTGTACTTTGTTAAGGCATTCGTTCCACGCTTTAGGTATTTTGGTGTTGCCTACGGGTTGCTGAAGCATTGCTTACGACTGCCTGAGAGTAGTGTGCCGGCAGGCGTTTCCCTTACAATCACTGTGTCGGTGAAAGGGCTCTCGCTAACGTTCCCAGCCGTTGTATGCATTTCACTACAGCAGCGACTGCAGTCTACGTGTTCACGCGCTAATGAGGGACCTTTATACGAACCTTCTGCGGGTGCCTAGCGACACAAAGCCCACAAATTCACTGCACAGCACAACTTCAGACTAGCACTCTATTCGCAATAGCGACAACATTACCTACGCTAACGCATTCGTATTCCAATAATGTTCAGATACATTTAATTGGATCACGTATTTAACGGGATTATGAACGCAGAAAAATGGATTAGAATTATATTATGTGTTTCAAGTCGCATTTCAGCGTATACTTCACTTTTTCATCCCTGGGCAACAAAGAACCGTGCGGACCACTGGACCAAACAAGCGCTCATTAGCGCTCAAGTCATTAACAATATTCCCGCCTTAATTGACGTAATCCCGTAAAATCGTGTTACTCAACTCTGCTACATTTAACTGTTAATAATCCTATTACTTCTGGCTCCATTAATCTTATCACCGTGCAGCTATGTTTCTCGGGAATTGTGTACAACAGTAACGCGTTTCACACGCACACCAAGTTCTTACTAGTAATAGAAAATCGCCTGTTTCCTTTTTTTTTTTTTCTCGTGGTAGGAGTTGCCACAGACTCATCTCGTACCATTCCACCACGGTGCGCCAGCAGCGACACGTATGGGTGCGCTGTCGACTCCCAAAAATAGCTAGCAGCAGCCCTCGCCAACCGTAACGGTGACGTTATTGCGTACGAGTTGTTTCCGACACAATGCGTGGCGACATATCCGCTGAAACGCCGCGTAATGTCGTCACCAAGGGCGCCGCTGTGAAAGCGAGCTTCGACAGTGCGGACCTAGCTCGCATAATTTCCCTCCGAGATTGTCGACCCCTTCGGTGATCGCGGAGGTAATGTTGCCGGCCGCTCTTGTAGGATCAGCACTGAGATGCGCGTTGCCGTCGTTTAGAAAATTTATTTCCGGTTGCCTTCCTTCTTTTTTCCTTCTTTTCTCTTTTTTTGCCCCTACATTATTTCCTTAAATATCGCCTGAGGCAGATAGCGAAATTCTAGTCCTTGAGCTGAATCGTTCCAGCAGGCGGGCATTACTTGCACGAGAAATCCAATCGCATAATTGATTAAACAAGAAAGTTCACTAAAAGAGTTGAATCATGGCGTACTGCAATTTATAACTTGTCGATGGTGAGCTCGCAAGGCGCATTGACTTGCGACGAATAAAAAGGATGGCATCCAGTTTCAGGAACCTGATTCCCAAAGCGCAACGAAATACATGGCCGTTCCAGTTACTTTTCTGATTCAATTAATAAAACGGTCATTTCTAATATTAAAGAAAAGGTGGGAAGCAGCACTACAGCGCATTTTTGCCACAAGTTTGACGGCGAATATTTCGAAAATAGTTGCCATCCTAAAAATTCGTTTTAAGTGAATATATTAGGTTGCAGGAAGAGTAGGCGGGTGTATATATATAAAAAAAAGACGTTTATTTGACCGAAACGTCGAAACAGCCGAAGCGCCGAATTCAACGGTTCCTTTTTCTCTTTCTTTCTTTCCTTCTTTCTTTCTTTCTTTCTTTCTTTCTTTCTTTCTTTCTTTCTTTCTTTCTTTCTTTCTTTCTTTCTTTGTTTCTTTCTTTGTCTCTCTCTCTCTATTTTTTGCGTAAGTGCGCCAACCTATTTACAATTTATTCACCACTAGATCCAACGAAGGAAACCATTAGATATATTGGGTGTTCAATTTTCTTTCTTAGAGAGGCACATTTTTTTGTGTGTGACCTGTAGCAGATCGCATCATTCTAGTCCTTGTGCTGGATTACTCAAGGAGGCGGACACTGCATGCTTGAGATATTGAAATGCGTATTCGACTAATTAAAGAATCGCTAATTGTGGTTTAATATTCCAATTCCAATTTAGTAATTGTAGCCGATGAGCTTGCAAGGCCCACTTGGAATGAATTTTCAGGATGTCACCAGTTTCAAAATATTCATTCCCAAGGTGCGCGACGAAATGCGTAGGCGTTCCAGTTACTTTTGTTCTCCAATGCACAAAATGGCGTTTTGTTAAAAAAGTAGATGGAACAAGAGTTCATTTCTTACCGCAAAGTTTGATAGCACATACTACGGAACTGGCGCCATCTCAGAATTGGTTCTAAGTGGACATGCCTTGTAAGCTGTCTCGCTTGTTTCGTCTCAATGCAGCGATGAGCATTCCGTAGACGTTTTCTACGAGGCAGTCCTTTCATCACCGCTCTCCCAGACGACGTGGCGCCCGAGATACGTATACACTGTGACGCGCAAACAAAGGAGCTCACTTCGAGGTGAAAACTACCGCGAAGAAATGCACTAGCGTTCCAGTTACTTTCTTAACATAATATCCTTTTATGCATCCAAGCACAAAAGTAACAGGAGCGCCAATGCATTTCCCCGCAAAGTTCGGGAATTAATTTCTTGAAACTGGTGTCCTCTTGAGAATTCGTTCCAAGTGGATTCGCCTTGCGAATTCCACGACTGGAATTTGTAAATTACAATGTGGGCCATAAAGCAATTATTTAAGAAGTTATTTACTGAATTTCTGTTAAGTAGGCGATTATGCATTTAATTTTTTTTGTCCAAGTATTGTCCGCCGCTTACAGTAGACCATCTCATGAGCTAGAATTGCGCTATCTGTCACAGGCAACTATTAAAAATTTTTAAAAGTGTTCGCTGAAACACCCAGTATATATACATATATTTTCCCCTTTTCTTTTTCTTTTCTACTTTCATTTTCAACCGCACCTAATTTCCCCGATGCTTTCTTTAGCTTCATTGTCTGTTTAAAAAAAAAGTAAATTATGGGGTTTAACGTGCCAAAACCACTTTCTGCGGCAAGCCGTAGTGGAGGACTCCGGAAATTTCGACCACCTGAGGTTCTACACCGTGCACCTAAATCTAAGTACATGGCTGTTTTCGCCTTTCGCCCCCATCGAAATGCGGCCACCGCGGCCGGGATTCATTAGACAGTCTTTTAATACGTTGCGTACGTAAGATCGCTACGTTCCGCAAAGTGCGCATGTGCAGAACGCACCACGAACAGTACGTGATGCGTGCGCCCGCATCCGATTCTTGCGTGCGTACGCCCTCGCGTGCTGCTGTCGTGGTCCTCGTTTGTTCAGGATAGCGCGATGCAAAAGAGTTTCGCAAAATGGCGGCGTCGAAGGCGACGAGCGGAAGATTGTATGTTTTCCATGGCCTACGATTTGGCTTTGCTGCGTGATTAAGTGAACGCGCAGAACCCATTCCAGGATCCTGCACGGTGAACTTTGCTTTTATATGAACTATATGTTTTTGAGAAAGTGTTCAGTGTGCGCCGTTTGCGCGCACATGTTGCGTCACGTTGGCGAGAACAACGGCGTCTATAGTTCGACCGATGTTTCGACGCAATGGTGGACGCGGCCGACGCTCGCCCGCCTACGTACGCAGGCATTTCTCAGTACTAAAAGCCCTGACGTGACACGCGCTGCTGCGTTCCGCAGAGTGCTTGCGTGCTGCGTACATATCGTCATGGCGCAGTACTAAAACTGTCTAATGTCTGTTGAAATTATATGGTCGTGGTTGACAAAAATCGAGGACATCGGTTTCCCTTCTTCTCTGTTTCATTCATAACGACACTCTCGAATATGGCAGACTTGATGTCATTAGGTAGCATACGACGGCTATTTTTTTAGCCACGTGCTTCCTTTCATAAGTTCACGTGTTACGTGAAGCCGTCTGGCAAGAAAGGATGTTCCACATCCGTCCACTATAGCTTAGGGTGGCGCTGGCCAACACTCCCGGGGATAGATCTAGTAAACACAGATACCTAAGCTAGTGGACGGATTGACAGCCGTCGCCCAGTACACTTGGTAGTGCAACGCACGCGTAACGCGGAGGTTGCGGATTCGGCATCCACCCACGGCAAATTGCCTTATCGTCCACTTTCATTTCCCTTTTCTTTATTATTTTCTAGAGTTGCATTTCAACCACAACTAATATGGATATATATACTCATATACCACAGCTTTATAAGGACACACACACACACACACATATATATATACACATATATATATATATATATATATATATATATATATATATATATATATATATATATATATATATATATATATATCGAGTTAATGGTCTGACGCGGTAATTGGAATGTAACAGTCGCAAGCGCACACCGTAAATCTACACAGCTGGCAAATATAAAGCCCCCTTCAAGCAAATGCAGCCGTTGGCGCCGCGCTTAACACTCGAGTGGCTACTGGCGACACTGTCGTGCAGCGAACGCGCCATCGCATCCCTTTTTATGCGCCGCGCTGACAGAGCCCGCGCATTTCATCACAATGTAACGCTGTCGACAGCCTGCCTACGATAACGCGGAAACCTCCGCGCCGCAAACGATGCCAGCGGGACGCGCGTGTCTCAGCCCTGCGCTTTATTTGTGGGCCTACAGTTTTGCCGTTCTTTGTGCCTCGCGCACACTGACGCGGAAAGCGTCTTTTTCCGAGGCGTCCACAATGCACCGCATTAGCTGGGGCGTTTCTAAATCACTATCATTTTGCTTCAATGGCTTCGAGAGCAAAACAGAGAAGTAGCGATGAAAGAAGAAAAAAAAAGCTACCCCGAAGCCACATGGCGTCCGACAGTTGCGTATACGCGTGGGAGTCTCCGATTGCGACCTCGCTCGCAGAGGCGAATGCCTTCCCAATCTTTGAGAGAAGCACACAGAGATCCCAAGAAGTAGAGTACGGTTTTCCGGCCAACATAAAAGGCTTCCTCGACGCTAACGAAGCCCAATGTTCAGGACGCCGAGTGCAGAATTGCTTTCCCGTAAAAACGAGCGAATGAAATGTGGTCCGGTGATGACCCATTCTATAGTGACAGCCTTCAAAGTGGCGAGGCAATCGCCTATTTACTTTTTATTGTGGCAGCAGTTATATGAACACTCCAGCAGCATTTCCGCCGTCGTCGTCAGAGTGACGTTTTGTATAAAGTCCAATTGCGATAACACCGTGACCGCGCGCCGTATGCCGTATGTGCGAGTGAAAGTGTGCGAGGGCGAGCCGACGATGGTGCCTCGATCTCGCGCGCCCAAGGGAGGGCGGCGGCGGAAGAGTGCTGATAGCTTCGTGTGCGCTATGTTCTCGCCGCTTAGTTCGCGTTGAAGCGAGAGAAGGGCGATTCGCTCGCTGCTGCTGCCGCACTTCCTCACGCCAGCATTTTGACAGCGAGTGTCCGCGATCATCGAGTGTGATGCGTACATTTTTGCCGGTACTAACAAATTTAGTTTGTAAGCGAGTGTTTAAACGTTTTTACGGTCGATAAAACTATTATCCTCAATTTCGTATATATTCAAAAATAACATGTATGTGTATTCTTTTTATTTTCTTTCAATGAGTAAGCGAGTGAGCATGCGAGCTGTGGTGCGCGCGAGCGAACTAGTGAAGTGGCATGCTTGCACGTTCTCTATCAGATGGCCAATCAGTCAAACGCTCAATTAGGTAAATTATTGTTTTATATATTCATTTTTGTTCTTTTCTGTTACGCAAACGCCGCTCTGAATATATCGAAATAAAAGATGCCTCTGCTGCTAGCATTCGTGGTCGCAAACTGTGGAGATGGCTCTTTACTAATGGCGCCTTGTTTAGTTTTTTAATGTTACCTCGCTAGAACCTTTTGCATTAGGTGGCGGAAGACCCAAATTAACTGTACATCCACTACACACGAAAGTGCCGCACGGTTTCCACAAAAAAGAGCCTTCGCCACCCATTTGTGTTGGAGAAAGGTACACCGCTGGCTGTAAATATTCTATGGCATGACTGCAATTTTGCATCTTAAGTGAGAGCGAAAGCTTTTGGAGATTGGAATCGCTATTCGCTAATGCACTTCCCCTTTCGCCGCGCTCACCGAGCCAGAATTAGCGCAATCAACTCGGCGCCGATATGCGCCGCCGAGACGACTCGGTTCAATTCGCATATCGACCGCCTCCTTTGTTGGCCCAGCGCGTTCTTTATCCTTCCATGCCGGAGACGGCGAGACGAAAGTGAACGGTGAACATTATGAAATACGCGCTTCCTAAACCGGCTCTTATTAGGATGAACGGCAACGAGGACGGAGGGGAAACAGCAAGACGAGGAGCTCGCGGAGTGGGAGCGAATGAGCGAAGGAAAAAAAAAAGGGGGGGGGGAGTAGACACTTGCCACCGCATTTCCCGTATCGCTTTCGAAGGCCCCCTTGGTGAAGAGGGCATACATCCGGCAGGCACTTTCGTAATGAGTTGGCTGCAACCGAAGTAAAACAAGACAACATTGCCTCAGTGAAACCGAAAGACAGCAATAACAAAGATGAAGATACCCGAAACGAGGCAGATTGGAAAGGAAAAAAAAAGAACAGGCTTAGCCCTTTCACGAGATCCACGTTTGTTTCCCCTCCACGGTGCTTCACCACGAGCTAGGGGAACTGCACGCAGTTCACCACTTGCGCTGGGGTTTCTTTTAGTTTATTTCGCGACCCACAATGTTGACACGATGTTCGCGATTGTGCGCTGTCGTCGGCACGCGCTCGATGATTCTGCGATGCTGTTTAAAGTTTGCCTTTCGGTGTCTAATCACACAATGGCGGCCGCGTCTGGGCGGTCCTGGCGCTTCTTTCTTTGTGTGCGCAGCCGTTGTGATCTTTCGCTCTCTGTCTCTTATTGGCTGCGCCGAATTCTGCTCCGTCGAGTCGACTCTTCGGACGACGACTCGCTGCCAAGGAAAATTGAAGGTCTTGCGTGCGGTTCAATAGTGGCACCTCGGAGGAAGAAAGGAAAGCGCACGAATAATACAAAAACGAGTACAAGCTACGGAGTGCGTCGTGGATTACAATCGATATTCAATAATGACAACGCAAGAGGTCAGTAAGGACTTTTTTGCACACTTTTCTTTCCCGCCAGCGACGGTCCCACCGCAAAAATCGACCTCGCCGTTGAAGCGCAATATAGGCCATGTGGAAAGCCCTAATGATTGGCTATGGATGTCTGCCGATGCCAGAGTTCGTCCCTTCTTCAGTTTAAGTAAACGTGGTTGAGCGGCTCGATCTGAAATTTTCGTGACCTATTCCAATTAGAGCGCCACCTTATACCATGGGTGAATGGATATTGTGACCATCCTCTTTGAAACGACGGTGGTAGCTGGTGCCATAAGCTCGTTATTGTTACACACACATGCCTCCTCTTTTTTTTTTGTACGTTTATAAACGGCCCACGCCGGCACTGTGAGAAAAAGCACCCTCAGAACCGCCCGCACAGGGAAGGCACGCTACATTTCGCAGCTGTCAATTTTGCCGTTTTATAAACGCTAGTAACTGCGTTCGCTGTGTATTATTACTCCCAAAAGTGAAAGTGAATGCCTCGGTTGGTTTTACACTATACGTCACTCTTTGCACGCAACGTTCCTTGTATGCACTTGAAGATAGTGCAAACTGCCGTTGCATCATATCTAACTACAGAACACTAACACACACACAAAAGTCGCAGTTTCGCCCGAAAGGCGAAGTATGGAGTGCGATAGCAAATTAGTAGTGAGCTATACGAAGTAAGGGCAGTAGCTTTATCGGCCGTATAAAGTTGGAAACACTCGCTTACTGGCTAAGTTAACAAGCGCGGTGAGCGCGCACAATCAAACGTGAACACATCGCACTCGATGAATACGGACACTCGCTGTCAAAGCGCTGGTTCGAGCAAGCGCCGCGGCAGCAGCGAGCAAAGGGACCTTCGTGCCGTCTATCGTTTCAACGCAAGAAAATATCGACCACCTGTTGTGCCACTGTCCACGATACACCCCTGAAAGACAAGAACTTGCCAAAGCTTTTCAAAAACTGGACAATCGGCTGCTTTCTGTGCAGGTGCTGCTGGAACACCGCTCCCATCGCCCGTCGGCCCATAAAGCGGTGAAGGCACTTTTGTGCTTCTTAAGGACGACGGGCTTGTGCGACCATCTGTGACTATTAATGCAATTTCTGTAAGGCCACACACGTCAGCGAACTCACCTCAATTTCCTTCTTTCTTTCCCTCCACTCTCTCCCTGTTATCATTGTTTCCCCCTTTCCCATTCCACCGGTGTAGAGTAGCCAACCGGACGTTATTCTGGTTGACCTCCCTCCCTTCTACTTATCTCTTTCCCTCCCTCCTCAACGCAAGAGCGGCTGGAACAGAGCGCGCAGAAAGGTGTGAGCTGTCTGCGGATCCCTTTCAACATACGGCACACGCGACCGCACGCGTCCGTGCAAAGTACGCACGTGTTGGCGAAGTCGAAGCGCACCCCACCCTCCTTACCGCGCTACCTCCCCGCTTTTCTCCATGTGTGGCGCGCGAGGTTGAGCCGCGATCATCGGTACTCCTTGCGCCCAGTCGCGAAATGCGCAATTGCTATTTCTACCGGAGCACAACGCCGCCCCTCCACCCTTCCCTTCCATCCCCCCACGGCCTTTCGCGCGACGGAAGACGGTGCGTTTGGTCTCCGCTTTCACCTTCGCGCGCGCCAGATGGAGCTGTGAGAGTCACCTTCCCTCGCGTGCTTTCATTCGCACATACAGCACACGACGCGCGGCGACGGTGTTATAGCCCTAAGACTTTACATGGAACATCACGGCAGCGGTGACGGTGACGGCAAAAATACGCCTGGGGTGTCCATATAACTGCTATCGCAATAAAAAGAAAACCAGCAATTTAACACACAGAGAAAAATTAAGTTAGCAGCGGGTGAGTCGCTTCCATTTGCAGTGGCACCCTCCAGGAGGGTCTAACTATTAGTAGGAGCAGTATCAAAATCTATTAAAGACTTAAAAGGCAATAAATCGAGTGTAGAAAGCTGGTCTCGCTTCCTCATGCCCCGGTGAGTTGACTCCTCTGTCCAGAAGTCCAGCAGCAGTCCGCCACTATCACGCCGGCTCCACCAGTCGCAGCTGGTCCTGCGTGCTCGAGTTGGATGCTTTCCGCCAGTCTAGGGTGGGGGTGGTTGATTGGGGGTATGGAGGGTCGTAAAAAGCGACGTCACCTGGGCTGTTCGCAACCGTTCTCCTCGCTATGAAAGGCTAAGGAAGTTTACGCAAATGCGAACATCTCTGACAGGCAAGATGGTTTTCCAGAGCCAATACAGTAGGCATAACTCAATACCAGAAAGAAATGGCACTTGGCAACGCGCCTGTTAGAGCATATACTATGTACGTACTTACGCCAGCTCGGAGCTCGTGAGCATGGCGTCGCCTCTAGCGTTCATTTCGTAGCGGGAATTTTAACTTTATTGGGCTGTAATGTAACGCGGTTTGTTAGCTTCCTTGCCATTAGACCTAAGCTTCCAACCATCATCCCTCCCTCTCCTCCTCCCTCTCCGTGCTTCCACGCCGAGATGTTACGGATTGCATCTGCAAGCAAAACACGGTGATAACACAGGAAGCATACGAAATGGAAGCGAGCAATATTCTCGGGAAGTATTGAGTAGGGTGTTTAAATGTGATAGCACATTCTACGAGAATGTAATCCGCGATTTCTCATGTGCCCTTATTTTATTCTAGCTAGGGGACCGGACTTTGGGTTTACCTTAGTGCACATATGGGACTGGACTTGGTGTTGCTGTGTTTGAGTTGACTTTCTGTTTTAGTGTGGCATTAGTGTACTTATGTTACCGGAATGTGTGTTGTTATGATTTCACTATTTTTGTTATGATTTATTCTTTTTTTAGATCCCCATGTGAAAAGCAGTAGCCGGCGCCAATTAAAGGCGACATCTCCTAAACACTACATAATAAAAAAAAGGTGTGAAATCGGAACATGTAAAGAGCCTTTGGATTAGTTGCAGACGCTAACGTTCTAACTCCTTAAACACGTGTAACGGGACCGTCTACTCAGGTTAGGTTAGGTTAGGTTCGATACGGAGGTCTGTAAATTCGGGCGCGGCTTCCTGTCGACGTCGGCATTCACGAACCTCTTTTCCTTTTGAGTGTGCTGGTAGTTTTTGTTGTTGTGGCCTCAACTGTTCTTCGCTCAAATAACGTACCGTGTACTTTTTTTATCACTTCATTACTTTAACACGCGAAGCAGGCCTGTGTTTCACTGTGCGTCTCTGGATTTGTCGGCCCCCCAGCTACAACATCGGACACCTGAGAATGCCGATAAGCACGGGCAATTGCGTCGCCCGGGTAACAAATGGTTGTTGCCGTGACCGACCAGTTTCGCAAGAGCTCTTGGAATTTTCCTTTGCGCCTCATTAATCTAGAAAGTGCTCGCGTATTATTTCTCGCGCATGCCTCGAGCACCGTGCCTGTTCCGAACGTACACATTAGCACTCGCCTTTTTTTTTTTTTTTGTACAAGATTCACTGCGAGCTGCGCGGTACATTAGCATAAGCGTTTTTCACTTGGGCAGTAACCGCGTTGAATAAGAGAACCACCTTCCTCGTTGCGTGACTTGTTGTTCTCCCGCGTTTCGCAATCTGTTGTGCTGGTTGCTTTATTTTTTTTCTCTTGCTGCGCATAGTTTCGTGCTGTACTTCGCGCGAACGGCTAAACGGGTTCCTGGGGCAATGTTGCTAATCAGGCATTGAAATTCTTCCTGAAGTACATTAATAGTTCTGGCGAACATTTTACGTTTGTGATCCGCAAGAGTGCACACTAGTGCGAAGATGACACACACACGCGCACGCTCGGGCGCGGTCCTTTGGTATTAAAGGCAGCAGGTTAGCTCTGTGCGTGAACAATAAAAAACAATTTTTCTTCAGTTAAAAACTCGGCTCATCTCTCTTCATCAGCGATCTGTGACCAACAAGGCCGATTCGCTCGTCTTTTCCCTATTCTCATTCACTGAAATGTTACATAGCAAGTGTATAAAATTGATTTACTTGGCGATCGTAGCACAATTTCTCACCCTCAACACAGCAAATAGTCGGCCGCTAGAGAGAAACCGCCTTATTGCTGAGGCAGCAGTTTCCTTGTGCGGGGTTTCGTACGCCACACTGACTGGGAATGGTGGTGTCCGTGATCGTATTTCAAAGGTCTTAACAGGAACTACAGCAGCGGAAGAAGACTGTGTTGTGGGCATCGCAACGAAGTGCTGGTTCTTGAGAAGGTGCGGTGGCTTGCGGCTGAGGCGTTGCGCTGCTAAACACGAGGTCGCGGGATCGAACGCCGGCCGCGGCGGCCGGCATTTCGATGGCGGTGAAATGAAAAAACGCCTTTGGTCCCGTGTACCGGGGGCGTGTTAAAGATCACCTGGTAGTGAAAATTAATTTGGAGTCCCCCACTACGGCCTGCCTCATAATCAAATCGTGGTTTCGGCGCGCAAAACCCCCGAATTCAATTCAATTCTAGAGAAGATGGAGGTGTCCACTGCGGAGGCCCGATGATGCCGCAGTAAATGAGTTCATGCAGAGACGCACGAATCGGCGAAATCTGTAAATTCCTTCTCTTTCTTTTTTCCGCAGCAGTCCTTATTTCACATTTGCTTAATGGTGTGCTTCTCGAAGCAGGCGTACCATCTGTATCTGTCTATTGTGTTGCCACGTGTATACACGCGCATACGGCATCGTTTGGGGCCGAATAAATGTTCGGAATGTCCGCGCCACGCCTTCGTAGACGTCGCGAGGGTAGCCTCAACAAGGGCTATGTGGTTTACAAGGTCTAGGCCATAGGGACTGTTAACGCAAAAAAAAAAGAAGAAAAATGACCCACACAGAGAAGGAGCGGCAGATCGCCAGCGTTTTTACTTGTTTTTTGTTTGTTTCGTTTTCTCTTTCAGAAACGAACGCTCGCTATGCTGAAAGCAAGCCTGCATCGAGCGCGTATGCTCGCCTCTGATGATGCATGACCGTGCAGGCAACCCCGACGAGATGTAAGCGCATGCTTAAACGCTCATTAGGCTTGCCGCGTGCACTACATTCTTCCCCTGTGCGTACGCAAGCGCATATAGGAAGCCGAGGGGGCTCGAAACCTGTGAACCTGGGCACAGAGTACGGCCGCCTTTGGAGCTCTGTGAAGAGCTCGAAAAAAAAAAGAAAAAACTTTTTAGCGACTCTGTAGCAGCGAGAAAGTGAAAGGATGAGCGAATAAAGCGCCGTAAACTACATCCCGCTATATACCGTACTTCCTAGCACCAAAGCACCTCTAAACGCTATAAATGCCACACCCGTCTTCTTAAAATTAATTTATGGGGTTCTTAATGCCAAAACCACGACATGTTTATGAGGCACGCCGTAGTGGGAGACTCCGGGTTAATTTTTACCACCTAGGGTTCTTTAACATGCACCTAAACATAAGTTAACGATTGCTTTTTGCATTTCGCTCCCTTCAAATGCGAAGTTCTTTCGAGCGCCATTAACGGGCTCGAAAAAGAAAAGTAATATTGGGTGGTTGCAGTTGAGTATATACGGTAGTATCTCACGGGCGCCGAGTGCATTTTCGGTGAGCATTCTGATCGAAGCACACCTGCGCTTCTGGAAAACTCTCGGCCGTACCTCTCTCTCTCTCTGGCGCTCGAATGTGCCGGGAAACTAATTGGCTGTTTGGGTGTACGCACTAATAAATGACCTTGCTCTTGGTGGTCTCAGACAATACACGTTAGTTCTTGCGCGTGCACTTGCAGTTTCCGCAGCTTCAAGGGCGTTTTAACGCAGAAGCAGTTTGGGAGAGCCTCATTAGTTGCAGAGCCCAGAGGTTTACACACTCAGAGCAATCCCTCTACTCTCTCTCTCTCTCTCTCTCTCTCTCTCTATATATATATATATATATATATATATATATATATATATATATATATATATATATATATATCCCCATCCCGCCCCGCTTTTCTTTCCCCCGTTTTACTTGATTGTTTGAGGGGCCAGCTGTGGATTGCAGTTCCTTTCTTTACGGTAATATCACCAATCTCATCTCACAGTGTGCACACAGGACGCGACCATGGTTAAACACAGTCTTTCCCTTTTCTTTATTTCTTTCTTCCTTTCTTTCCATCTGTCTCCCTCTCCAGTGGTCGAGGCCTTGCAAGCAAAAGTGGATTGGTTGTAGCCGCTGTGTTTGCTTAAATTCAAGGAACTATGAACGAGAGCCTAAGGAATGATTAAGTTTCTTTTGGCTTTTTGGCCGACAACAACAGCACTAAGATAACATTTTGCGCGCCGTCGTTTCTTTATTATCATAGCTGCCACAAATGACTGCCCCGCGTTAGGTATAGTTAAGTATTCGCTTCACCTCACGTCATTTCTTTTGTTCACAAAAGAACGGTACACAGAATGCTGCCAGCACTTCCAATGGCCCAATGAACAAATCGACCATCCGCATTATTTCAACTCTTCGCTGTTCAGGGCGCATAGCTACTGGCGCAGCGACGACGTCGAGTGCGTGTGCGCGTCGATCGCGATCGATTTCTGGATTCCGCACGGTGTGGCACACTCGAGCTGGCTATGGATCAGGCACGTTTTCAAGCTGCCGATGGAACCGGGGCTATAGTTGACAACGCCTAAATTGCCTACGTAAACAATAACTTCTCGCTTGTGCGGTAGGGTGTTCGCGTTAATTTTTGTTGAGAGACAGTCACGGCATAGTATGGTCCTCCTTATGGTTTAAACGGAAGCGAGTACACTTTTCGAAAAAAAAAAAACGTCGTCTGCGTTTTCCAGCTTCTTCTCGTCTATTTATGATCCGCGTGCCCAAGGGTGGCTTCGGGAGTCATCATAGACAATCGGATGCTTTCGTTGCCAACTTACGGGAAAACATTGCGTTCCACGCACGTCACTGCCCGAATTGAGTGCGGTCGACGCGCTGGGCATAAACTCAAAGACGAAGCGTAACTACATCACATTCTGCTAACGCTCATTTTCTACATCTTTGTCAAGCACTCTGTAAAGTCAGACTCTGCATGCGCAAATAAGTTATCTGCCACAGCGGCACAGTTCTTGATGACGGCTGTTGGAAATGGGTACAGTTAGGTTGAACTGGCGCAGCCTTTCTGTCATCAAAAATGCCTTTATTAAAAACTTCATTAAAGCCATTTGGTGGTCGACCTTTCCTTTCTATAAGAAAGCGAGCAGTACGCAGACACAAGACAAAGGAAGGGTGCAATTGCACTTCGCGTATCTTATATTTGCCTCAGAATGACCTTGCTCATTGTTTTAACTACTCGGCACAAATGCCCCGGGGAACAGATAGCATAGCGAATGGGTCTGTGAGGCACTTCGTTGCGTTGCTATTTCCTTATCTCCCTCAACTTTATAATCACTCCTCTCCCTCCTCCTGTGTACTAGCCAACCGGATGCCATTTTAGACCTAACCTCCATCTTTTTATATTCTCCCTCTCTTTCTATGTTCTCTCTCTCTTTCATCGCTGTTACTCCTTGGACGTTCAGTTGCCGTTGCTATTATTGACTGCAAGGGTATGTGGCGACACTACGGAAAAAGACTGCGGCGATATCTGCTATGGGAGATCGAGTGATGTAAACAATTGCCAGTAGAGAAGAAACAATTTTTCCCAAGAAGTGCAGCACGAAACTCAATTTTGGGCCCGAAGGACTCCGAACGAAATTATCCCTAAAGCGCAAGACGAATCGTGGAGCGCGCACCTGAAGAAAAAAAGAAAAAAGAACAGGAAACAGAAATTTTATCAAAGTCACAGGCTTGAATATTAAGCAGATGCCCGACCGAATTTTCCTGCAAGATTTCCCCCAATAGCTCACAAGAAATAATAAGCATCGACAGGAACGGTTAAATCCAGGCATGATAAGTGGCAGCTGTCGTCATCGTCGTCTTTCCCAAAATGTTAAGTCCTGACCCAGATACGCAGATAGAGTGCTTTAAGCATCCCGCCTACATTTGCACTTAGGCGGGGACGCCCGTGAAGTTTGATCATTGCGTCACAACCCCCTGACTTTTAGTAAATGACCATCCCTTCAGCTTTGTTGGCGACAACGCCACCAGACGTAAAAAAAACGAGAAGCTGACATCCTTATAAGTTGTCGGTGAAAGTGCTGATTCGCCCAGTAGAGAAATAAAGTATCAGCACAGCACAGGCCCTCGCCGTCACGTACGGCTGCGATGCACTCTCGTGTTTCTAGAAGGACGTGCGTATGCTAGGCGCGCTTGACGGTGAGTGCTCTACCGTGCGTCCCAGCTAACGTTAGCCGCGCTGTATAAAGAAAAGGAATATGATTAAAGAACGCACATCAAGATAAGATTATAAGGTGTACGGTGCTCGGCATTCAGAGGTCTGACTACTGAACACCGTAGACCTTATAATCGTATCTTGCACCACATGTTTAGATCTCCCTTTTTTTTTAACAGCTGGCCTAAGGTTAGCTGGGATAGGGGAAGTTGGCTATCTGGAGCGCGCCGTCCTGGCCAGCTTCCAAGCCGCTGCAGAAGATGCGAGTGCGCTCCTGTTTCTGAGACTGCAGGTGCAATTCTACACTGCTTTCAGAAAGATGGCGGAGTAATACTTAAAGGCTCCTCTGTTATAAGCGAAAGTGGAAACTGCATGTAACGGTTCTTCCGGTTGCTCTCTCTCTCAAAAAAATTTTAAAAAGAGGAAGAGATAGATAGATAGATAGATAGATAGATAGATAGATAGATAGATAGATAGATAGATAGATAGATAGATAGATAGATAGATAGATAGATAGATAGATAGATAGATAGATAGATAGATAGATAGATAGATAGATAGATAGATAGATAGATAGATAGATAGATAGATAGATAGATAGATAGATAGATAGATAGATAGATAGATAGATAGATAGATAGATAGATAGATAGATAGATAGATAGATAGATAGATAGATAGATAGATAGATAGATAGATAGATAGATAGATAGATAGATAGATAGATAGATAGATAGATAGATAGATAGATAGATAGATAGATAGATAGATAGATAGATAGATAGATAGATAGATAGATAGATAGATAGATAGATAGATAGATAGATAGATAGATAGATAGATAGATAGAGAGAGAGAGAGAGAGACCAATGATCTTAGAGGCAGCGCGGTTCACATGCGCGATGAGCAAAAAACCTTTCGCTTGTCACTCTCAACATGCAGTGTTGTTGACTCGCACTGCCTGCGTCTTGGTAAATCAGTTGATGTTTAGCGCCCGTCCTGCTGTGTTCCTGCTGGGTGTCCGCTTTCTATAATATACGTGTGCCCCGCACAACTTGTTCTAAAATTAATATGCGAGTGCCACCTACTGAACAGAACCAACGCAGCGTTGCTTGCCTTCGCTTGGAGCAAGTCAAACTACATTTACTAATTTCGCGTAATAACATTAGTCCTTATTAATTAATGAACTTCCGGAATATTCTCAACTTGACACTCAAACTTCTCAAATAACGTCAAATTTATTCTCAACTTCTCACGCAAAAGTGTCGCGCGGTAAATTTTTTTGTGTTTTGCGGGCTTTCTTTTGTGGCTTGAAAGTAAGTTTTATGTAGCACGTATTCAGTAACAGAAAAGTTGATCGGAAATTTTCCAGGATGGTCTAAAATTTTGTCATTGGCACTTTTTCTCTGGGTATATTTTTAAGAAGTTGATTAATTAATAATAACTAATTATGTATCTAGGCGAAATACAAAAAAAAATTGACTGACCGCAATATAACATTGATTCTTGTCAGCTACGGGTAACTTGCACATTCTTGCATTTTTGGCGCAAGTTGAGTGGGACACACGTAATGCGTCAGACTATACAAACCAACTAGCTTAGTTTTCTGTCTTAACTACGGAAGAAAAAAAAATGACATTGCTCTTTCAGAGTTTATTGCCCCTCGGGCGGAGGCTCGCCTGTCTGTCGCATGCTCTTGAGCAGCCCACGTTACTCGTGAAAAATGCCCGCAAGGATGATGCACGTTCATGAATCGATGGTGATGGCTGCTTCCTTTGTGTGCACGAAGGATGACAATAGCGCCACCCGGTTTGGTGAAACGTCACGTCCTGCAGCTTTTGCGCAAAGTGAAGTCTGCAGAGCCTGCCCAGTGAACCTACGAGGTTATGCGCGTCAACTGCACTCTACGTGAATAGCACCAGTTTTCAGCTAAAAGACTTAAGGCGAATTACGAGTGCATCCTTATTTTTAAAGCAGCTACATCTAAATTCTCAGGCTAACCTTCGCACCGCGGTCGGACTGTTTATATATATACATATATTCGCGTTGAATCAGAGCGGAAGATCCGGTGCGCGTATGAGATTAATGGCGTGACGCGCTTTAGAACTTCCGGTTGGATCCGCGTTTCGACGACGGAAAATGAGTAGTACAGATCTGCCGCGGAAGCGAGCTGGATCCTAAACGACCAGCGGAAAAACGCCGGCCCGCTCTGAATGGCTCGGAAGAAAGCAGCTCCTCGTTCACGAGGCCTTCAATACACCTTTAATGCGATCCTCATGCATAAACGAGACGACACATTATGCCTGCGGGAGTGTTAACAGACCCGCGCCTGCGTGGGTCTTATCACGCGCTTAGCAGTGCTTCCTACGATTCCCCTCAGCTTTGTTTGTGTTAGGCCTTCCTTCGAATGGCGTCATTACTCTCTTCGTCTTCACTCTCTGCCTCGCACGATTTGTGTAGCAGAGCCAGGCCATCACCGCCACCTTATTCCCATCGGGACCGCGAGCTCCTTCGAACAGGCACGTGGTGGAAGCGACGTGGCCAGAAGAGAGCAAGCGCACAGAAAGCCTCGAACACGCAGAAAGAATAAAAAGAAACAACTTTGGTGTATACCAGCAGCATTACCTCGCCACCACCGAGGCCCCATTTGGCAACGGGTGGCGACGAGAATGCAATCCTCGGGCACTCGAGAGGGGGGGTTTGTAGGCACTCGTCTCTTCCTGTCTGGCCATTATGCAAATGGAAGACTCGTAGTGCGGGAACACGTGCGACCACAGATGTTCGCCTCCGGGGTTGAGCCGGAATGAGTGGTGCCGGTGAAAGGAACAGCGTTAGAAACATGCGAACGTGGGAGAGCGGGGAGGCGAGGGCCTGGCAGGCCTCCGTGGCGACGCTGCGACCGCTGCAGGCTTCGAAGAGCGAGACGTCGACTATTCCGGCATGCCTCTTCGCTTGCGCGGCCCCCGAGAATGGGTGGTTTATTGATATCCGTCGGGCTGCCTAATGGCGCACCGGTGCGCGAACGCTCTCTTATTATGCGTTTATTATGCTGTTATGCGAATTATGCGTTTGTCTCTGCGTTCCTTTGGGCACCCGTTCGCAATATTTACCGACACAACGCATGATCGCGAGTGAAGCGAGAAGAAAGAACGCTGGCTGATGCTAAATCCCGATTGGGTTTGTTGGGTAACCTCCTTGGGACCAAGTAGGTTTAGTTGGGATGCCGATTTGTGTGTGCCTAATAGCACCGTGGGATACGCGTAATGTGCATGGTACGCAGCGTCTTGCTTTGATTGAGCGCGCTTCGCAGGTAGTTTTCGTTTCTCGTCGCTACAACTGTTCTTTTCCTACACCCTACTTTTGTTCTCTTTTCTACTTACGCTATTTCTGATACAATTTCAAGTGTTGGCCAGAAGCCAGATAGCTACGTTACGGTCAGCAGCCTTTGCTCTTTCTGTCAAGAACAGGTATTTGCCGTTAACAGGCGATCTGATCGGGCTAGTTGACACAATTCCATGGTGTCAGGCAGCGCGCAACAGACCATTTGCAAAAACGTTCTGTGCATGCGCGAGTAAGGTTTTTTCCAAAAGAAAGTGCATATCTGAACGATTAACCATTTTCTAAGAAAGGAAGTGAGTCATCGTAGATGGTTGCCAAAGCGCTTGCTTTTTTGTTTGTTTGTTTTTGTTTTTTTTTTATTGAGACAGTATAAGCGACTGACCAGTGGTGAATAGCGCAAGTTCCTGGCCACGTTATCGTTATCTCATGAAACGCGAGTGACTCAGCCCAATTCAGCTGGCCGAGAAGCTGCCAAATATCATCGATAGTAACAGCGGGGAAATACCTTCCCTTACAAGCAGATTTTGTAGCTCGGCCGGTGCACACAAGAGGGCGCGCACTATTTTGCAAGTTGTCTATCGACGAGGGCGGAGGAACAAAGAAGCACGAAACACTAAAGCGTTCGTGTGCACTTGAAAGATGTGAAATTGAACTGTGATCAAGCGTAAGACTGTGACAGCCGGACTGTGGAGAACACATTTTATAAGTCACTAATGCAGCATATCTATGGAACGGGCTTGCATGCTTATGTTTAGTTCCATAGTGACCTCATGCCGCGTGGCCACCCAAGCGGAAAAATAAAAAAAGAAATCGCTCGTGTTCCTTGTTTCTTTCCACCCCTGTTTTCGTAAATTTCGAGTCGCCTGCCAGAGTGCTTCACGTTCGCATGAACAAGATTCTGCTATCACTCAATCAGAGCTTTCAGACTGAAAATTCTGCATGGCGCTCATACTCGTGTCGCGAATGGGAAAAAAAAGGAATAAAAAGAAGATACGTCGACAAATATACTCACTATGGCGAAGTGCAGCCGTGCTTACTTCCCAGAAGATGTCAACCAATGGGAAAGAATTTCCATGCTCGTTGTGCAAAAGAAACAAAACGTTCTTTTTTTATTTATTTACATGATGTTTCTAGGCGATCCAAGCACACAGCTGTGTACTACATGCACAAATGCACTGTCGCGAACAGTCGGACGGGCGAATGGTCCCGCTGGAACTTTCCTTTTACGAGGTCGCTCGAACCATATATTGAATTTCAGCCTTGACTGCTCGCACTCTGTACTAAAGGGCAAGCGTGGCGCGGTGTGTATGCGCTAGCTCTCTTGTTCATATCCGACTGGGATCTGGGATCTTATGGGAACATTTAGACGAACACCTCCCCCCCCCCTCCGCTTCAATGCCTGCTCCTGTCACGACTACGAAGAAGCAATATATTGTTTTCTCAGTTTTCTAGTTATAAGAGCTTCGACGCTGCATTTTCAGCGTCGGGATGCCGTTTGCAGCTATATTTGCCTCAGTGAAACCCGTCCAGCAAGATGTGTGGTCGTAGCAGCTGGGTAGCTGGGATGTTCACTCAGTTTCTCTATATGGTTGCACATATCCGAAACCCTGCCTAAGTGGAGGCGCTCCACTGCCCGCACTCTTTATGTTGCCTAGGTCTATTTTGTTTATTTTATTTTACGGGGAAGAACCTTATCGTTAGTTAGATTTCTCAGCGACGTCCTGCAAAGCATCTGTAATGGCGCTGACACCACGATGACGTTGACGGAGTTGACAGAGTCTCCATGAGGATGTTGACGTACATGTTGGCGTGGGTAACGGAGATAACATTCACTTGTGATAGTGTTATGTCAGCATCACCGTTATATGATCCTGCAACAGGTGAACATGAATGAAATTAAATTATGGGGTCTTACGTGCCAAAACCACTTTCTGATCATGAGGCACGCCGTAGTGGATGACTGCGGAACTTTCGACCACCTGGGGTTCTTTAACGTGCACCTAAATCTAAGTACCGTGGGTGTTTTCGCATTTCGCCCCCATCGAAATACGGCCGCCGTGACCGGGATTCCATCCCGGCGACCTCATGCTCAGCAGTCCAACACCATAGCCACTGAGCAACCGCGACGACTACACAGGTGATCGCGAAGATGCCGGTGGTGAGATGTGTGGCGCGGCCCCGTGAAGGTAGAGGATGTGGGAAAACAGGCGAGGCCAAAGCGATGGCTGAGTGTACCGTGAAGCCTTATCATTAATCGCGTAGCAAGTGTGATAAAAGGGCTATGAGCGTGCTCGGGGGCAGGTACGGACCGGTATGTGTGGAGAGCAGCGTGCAGGAGGGACAGCCGTGATGCCAGTCAACGCGGTGTTGGACGGCATCATTGGTGAAGGGCGAGGGTCTGTGCCTGCCTGATGATGGACGCAACATGGCTGCAGATGGATAAACGCCAAGATACTGTGCGCCAAAGAGCCAGGAATTCCTACTTATGAAGCCTTACATTCGTGAGCCTTACGTTGTTTTGTATTCGCAGGCCACCGTGTTCATATAACCATTGGCCGTTCTCTGGTTTGGCTGCAGTAATAATGGACTGTGCCCTAATAATATACGACAAGAAGTTGTGTCATAAACCTAACGTCTTGTAGTGGCGACAAAGCTTTATGTGCACGGTCACACATGATCTCTGATTATCATTACAAAAATTTATGTCGTGACAAAATGAAATGTTGTTCCTTTCTAATGGCAGGAATGAACACTTCAGAAAGTAGGCGCCTTATTCTTCTGACCGTCTGCATCCTATTCAAATCGCACTCTAAACTTCTTTTCATTTCAACTTAGAATGCTCTTATTAGTAGCAGGCCTTCAGCAAACGCTCATGACTGATTACTGGTCCCCTCATGTACTTTACTGTAAAAGCACTAGACCCGCACGATATTTTATTTATTTATTTATTTATTTATTTATTTATTTATTTATTTATTTATTTATTTATTTATTTATTTATTTATTTATTTATTTATTCATACTAGCAAAAGGACAGATTTGGTTTTCACATAAAAACTGGAGCGGTAGATCTAACCAAGAGCACAAGCGTTCCGAAAATGATAACAAATGACACAAGAGTGCAACGCGAGCGTCTGAACAAAATTGGCTAAATAATCTTGCAGCTTGACTTACCACCTTTCATCTTAGGCAACAATTTTTCTTTTGGCTTTTCATTTTAAGAACATGGCTATTTCATTCCCCGTAGAACATTCCAGTTTAAGTGCCTAGAAAGTCTATTACAACGAAATCTATCCTAAAGGCAAAAGGATTGTCCTTGCCCGTTTTATGTCTCAAACCACTTGGACGAGAAACAATGCACTATATGAGCATAAATATTGTAGCAGAAATAGCTAATAAATGCGCACCAAGAAACAAAAATCTGCGCCAGCCTTCGAGCTCGCCCGCCCATAGCTCGACGTCCGGGTATGCATTTATTTTACCATGCGACCAACGATTGATTTAACTTGGAGCGCCTTCAGAGCTTTCCAAAGCACTCGTGGCAGTGCGCGCCATATTTCTCGCTTTCCACGGGCAGCACCGATAAATCCAACGTGCCACGAAGGCTTGGCAAGGAGGTCAAGTATACACTGGCGGTTTCGTCCTAAGATCCTCCGTGCCAGCTAGCGAGCGTTGCTACCGCTTTTTTCGAAACATTGCGTGCGTCTGAACAGCACGCCGCACATATTCGATTCATCGTCCAAAAGTATACAGAGCACAAGGCTATTTCTGGCGACGAACCTAACCAGAGCTTTCGAGTATCATTGCGAGATAAATCAAAGGGCCAGTTATAACCGAATAAAATAAACTACGATCAAGAAAGCGTCCAGCCACCGAGAACCCCGCGAGGCGATTCCTCTTGGCAACCATGGTTCCCGGACGCTGCTCGGTGGGAGGGAAAATAAATGCAGCAACAAACACGCACACACGCACGACGCATGACCTAGAGACGGTCCCTGGAGAACGGTTGGCGAGCTAACGGTCGAAGGCCCCGGGGCAGCGGGATTGAACAGCGCCACGTGGGCTTAGGGGCACAGAGCGCACACGTGGAAGGCTCGACCGGGAAGACGAATGTATGCACATACGTTATGGCGCTCGAGCCGGGGAGCATGCGAGGCGTGTAGCCGCCGCTACGCTGTGTCTTTTCGTGACTCGACCAAGCCGAATTCCTCGACGTCCGTGTACATCCGTGGCGCGACTTGAACGAATGTTCAAATAGAAAGAAAGGAATCAAAAACGAGAAAAGACAAAAGTCAGTGAGGTCAATCAGAAATGCTACCCAGCACTAAAGGAAGGGACAAGGAGATATGAAAGAAAGCGAAGTGGAAAGGGGAGAACACACATTCAATGCTCGCCGCTACACAAGCAACCAACACCGCCGTGCCTACGTGGTTATAAGGTTCGCAGATGAAGCAGCCTCACTCAAAGGAGGAGGAATTCACTGCAGCTTGTCTTTCCGCTGCGGAGCAAACGAGACTTGGGACCTTTGTCGTCAAAATTTTCCATCTAGAAGCCATCCCATCCGGGGATCCATCCCTGAAAAATCGAATGAAAAGCGCGTCTTTATCGCAGAGCATTTTTCTTTTTGCAGGAAATATTGCAGAACGGGAACTCTACTTACAGAATATTTACACTATTCACACAGACAAGTACACAACGGATCCGTCCTCGCAGCGTCGTGTTCTTCAGCACCATGCTCGTGCTCTCCTTAATGTTGTGCAGGACAGCGTAACAATGTGAAGAGGGAGAGGCGAGCTGCTTATATGATACATTCACGTGACCTAGAAAAAAATGCGTCCAATGCCCGTCTACAGACGTTTGCTTTGTACATGAATTACTGGTGACACCACTTCTAGCTCGTACGATAAGTCCTTCTATGGTCAAAGGTACTGGCACCCCTCATGCTGGCCCGTCGTAAAAACCTGTCAAGCAAATCACTCATGTTATTCCGCGTGCGATCGCCACTCGTAAACGACCCCGGAAAATTCTATGAAAGTGCACATAATTCTTGCATGCAAACTCTCTGTGGAAGTCATCCGTGCAAGCGTACCATGAATATATCACTGGAGGCTTCGCTATGCGGGCTGTTACGCGCATGTGTTTTTATGTCCGATTTGATGTTGGGACTTTGCCGCTGGTTATTCTGGGTTATCGATACGTACAACAGTTGAAATGCAGACTAAATAAATTTGTACGGGGAACTTACAACTCACGGAGAGTTGTTACATATGCACGGTACTTAATTCACGTGCGCAAGCTGCGAAGCGAGTGCCTCAGCACCCTGCGCATAGCTTCGCGTTCTGGCTTGGTTGGACGCCACATGGACTACGAGGTGGGCCCCGTAGCTCCGATGAAGCACACTTTTATGCGCCGCGGCGCATAACGGTTGCGGCCATAAAGCAGCTGTCGCTCGACAGAGCGCGCCGCGCCACTACCCGTTAACGGCGTTGCTCCTCTGCGCATAAAACTCCCTGCATGCTTGAGAAGAGCGCGGTAAAAGGATGAATTTAGCACCGGTTTCCGCAGAAGCTCGGGCCCACGAGGAAAAGGCGCATATACTGGATGTGAATATGAATGGGATTTTGCTTGAGGTTTTATTAACAGGTTAAAAGTGCAACTGCTGGTTTGAACTTTTAAAAGTTCAGACAACGTGGTATTTGTGGATCATAGTACACACAAGGTATTAAAGCGATCGACTTAATCGAGCAAGAGTCATGAAATGATTCCTTCCAGGGTTTATATATCTCAAAGATATAAAGAACTCGTTGAAGCGCTATCTATCTATCTATCTATCTATCTATCTATCTATCTATCTATCTATCTATCTATCTATCTATCTATCTATCTATCTATCTATCTATCTATCTATCTATCTATCTATCTATCTATCTATCTATCTATCTATCTATCTATCTATCTATCTATCTATCTATCTATCTATCTATCTATCTATCTATCTAATTTGTTTTATACCAACAAGCCACCCGTCTGAAAATTATTATGCGGCTTAAACTTCACTCCTGCTTTTCGCGACTTCACTGTTTTCTGGACGCTAAATTAAGACATAGACTGTTTCTGTAGAAATAAGGTTACTTCACTCATTTTCTCTCTCTCAGCAGCCCGCTGACGACTGGAGTATGTGGATGGCAATCTAAAATCTCTCTCCCTGAGCCGTTGTTCTCACTCAATATTTGAGTGCGAGGTTCGATTCTAGTTATTGTGATCGCCTTGTAAAGTACTGGGCTCTGCCGTCTGCGCTTAGTCATCGAGACGAGCTACTTCTTGGAGATTCTGCAGCATGTAATTCACGTGCCTTGAGGCGCTCTTGTCAAGGAGCAGAAGGCCGTGGCTGCTGGAGATAAACTGATCTTTTTTATTTATTTATTTTTTCAGGCGTGCGTCCTGTGAGAGTGCTTATACAACCCGGAGCTCCGGCACTATGTCGCTGCTCCTCATGCATTATTTTTTTCTCCGAAATAACATAAATACAATTTTTTCTGCTCAGCCTCCGGGGTGCCACTCACTGCAACGGAAGTTGCCGCCATGGATCGTTCTCCGAAAAAAAAAAGAATAAGAAAGCAAATACGCTTGAACGTACAGCGTTAATTTGAGATATTTAGGAAGCTGGAAGGCTCTATGTGATATTTTATGTTCTAACCACTTTCATGGAGATGTCTTGCGATACGAGGAGAGCTATTTGGACATATATCCCGATATTAGATTGGTTCGAAAGCGTATGGACTATTCATATTAATGCTCTGCGCCAACTCCGCTTCATGTATACTTTGTCTAGTCCCAATACGCTGCCTGTGGGCAGACTGAACCGTAGCTGATTAAGTGTGCCGGACCAAAAGTTCCGAGAGCGGAGACAGTGTGCGAATTACGTCCGGTATATATAGATTCTCTGTATAGGTTAAAGGCTTTGCATATAACTGTTCATTAACGTACTGATTCTGGTAAAGTGGCCGACGAAGAAGAGAACGACCCAAAGGAAGAGGAATGATTGGTGGACAGTATTACTCGCAGGCAAACTAACAAAGAAACCTACTCTTTTTCGGTGCTTCGGTACTGGGTTTTAATCATAGAGACTTGCTTGACGCAGTGAGTGCTTTCATCTAAGGCACAAGACGCATACGATGCTAATTCTTACTTTCTTTGCTATTCCTACTGTAACTATTCCAAATCGACGTCAATCTAAAATTTGCAGTCTCGCTATTTCTTGTTTTAAGTTTCACCGTCCATTTATCTCGTCTCAATGCTCAATTCTACAAAACTCTATCATTCGCAGACGAGCCATTCTTCTTATCGACTGCGTTATAATTAACTATTCATTGAACGTAAAACTACCCGATTCCTAAAGCATCTCCCATCGTGAGCACGTGCCATGCTTTGAAGGCACAACGACAACAACAGCAACACGGCAACTAATTTAGATTAAACAGCCTATGACGCGAAGCTTGCGTCGGAACTTTATAATCTATAACCACCGCGTGTGGGCGAAATACATTCGTGTAGGCTTAGGCTGGCGGTGATATCTCGGTAAACAGTCCCCACGTCTCTTCAGTGCCGCGCACTTTGTCGGAGCCGCGTCTTCCCCGTGAATGGACTCCCAGCGAATGCGCGCGCTCGCGACGAGCTGCGGCCGAGGCCCATCTGAATGCCAAACCCACTCGCGCCCACGTTCAAACGTGATCACGCCACTCAGCGCCTTCAGCCTCGCCGCCGCAATGCGCGTATATAACCACCCCCCGAGAGCAGCAACGCGTGCAGCAACTTCAGCGGGGCCCCCTTTGAGCTGCAGCTTGCGCGGCTGGCGCACACGCACACTATAAGGCGCGCCCGCGAAATCCGCGCAATATCGCTTATTGACACGCTCCCTCTGCGAGTCTTTATCCCTCTCGGCAGAGCGATCGTGTGTCTTTATTTGCTCCTCTTCCCGCGGCATTCGATGCACGCTGCCTTCGTTGTTTTTTTGGCCACCTCCGAGACGCATCATGCGCCACTGGAGGAGCTCGCGGCCGCGTCGGTGGTGGTGGTGGCGGCGGCGGCGTGCACACGCTATTCTTCTGTCGCGCCAGCGATGCCGAAAGCGCCCATCGTTCTTGCTTTCCGTCTTTCTTTCTTTCTTTCTTTCTTTCTTCGTTCCTTCCGGAGTTTGCATTTTCCTTCTTTTTTTTTTCTTTTTGAATGCCACACGCCCACATGCACAGAATTCTGCACAAATATTACACTAATGCGCAACGTGTCGAAGCTGGCGCCGCTGATACAGCTGTTTAACGGGGACTGCAGTGATGGCGAAAAAAATAGTCATCTGTTTCTTTGTTTCTTTCCTTTCTTTGTCATTGCCTTACTTTAATCTTTGGTAACTGTCATCTTGTTCTTTCTTTCTTTTCATTTTCCTTCCTTCTTTTAATTTCTATGTTTAAGTCTCCTCAATTCTGAAGAGTAGGCAGGCGTTGTGCCCCTTCGGGTGGCAGTTGCCAGCCTGCTAATTGCTTTCTTCACCTGTCTTTCAAGTGTTTGTGTTTTGAAACAAAATAAATAAAAGTAAAGTTAATAATAAAGATAACACTAATAATTTATTTCAGTTCTTCCTTTCTTTCTTCGTATTTATTTATTTGTCTTTCTTCTTATTTCCTTCTTTTTTTTGTCCTTTGGGCATCGAACATTTTCCTGACTACCTTGATCAAATTTCTTAAATATATTAGTCTGTCATCACAAATTCGTCATCAGAAGCGCCTAATCTTTTTGGCTGGCTCTAATGAACAATTTTTAGCCCTTTTCAGAGCTTCCAATATCTACTTTAGAAAATTCAAAATAAATAATCCACGTCAATATTATGCTCCCCGTTTAGCCGAACCGAAGCGAATACATAAACCAGTCGGCAAAGACAGCGGACACATCAGCATAGGCTGTAATAGTTCCGAATGTTAAATATTTCGTTCTTGGTTGCTGCAAATGGCCGTTGAGAGGAAGGAACTAATAAAAAAAACTAAGCCTCCCATAAAGATCAAGGACGCTGCAACAGGCGCGGATCGACAAGACCAAATGGCATGCTGCAGGAGGACGAATGCACTATCCATAAATTTCACGGTGGATTAACAATCACTCCCACGCTCCTCTTCCGACAGGCTGCTCTCTATAAATCTTCGCGCGAAACCATGCGAGAGCCGGTCTCATTTTGGGACGTGCATGCAATTCATCGGATCAATAGCGCTCCCTGCTGTTGTTTCCCGCCGAGACGAATGAAGAGAAGCAGACGCACCTAATACCTGCATCAGAATTGCCGCAAAGCAAGTTTCTCGACACTGCATGTTACGCAAGGCGGGTATAAGGTCTACGTAAAGGACGAAAGCAAATGTCTGGGTTTGCTCCTACTCATTCAGCGGCTCCTTTTTTTATGTCATTTCGTCTTAGATTTCTTCGTTACTGGGATTCGCATCGCCTTGCTGTGTTTTTACTGCGATCGATCGCCACAGCGTCCCACGTTACCCATCCTCTATCTATTTAGTTCTGTGCAGCGAATTGGAAGCTATATACACACCGCACTAATACGGAGGCTAAAACTCTATACCTAGGTCTCCTAGCAACATAATTTTAATACCGGCGACGAAGCTTGCGTTGTCGCTGGAACTCGCTTGATTTAATCAGTGAGGAAGGCGTATATGAGAAAGGTTGAGTGATAGGAATGTTTCTTTGCAGTGCATCAATTTGCAGTTTGCAGTGCTGGCCAGCCCAATCGTGCCAGCCATTCACCCTTTGGAATTTTTCTGTTCTTTCATTCTTGGTTTCGCTTGACTTAAACCTTCATCCACAACGTCACCCATGTTTCATTGTCCGCGCGGACAGTGCATGTAACTGCAGCAGTTTAAGGAATCTATGGCTTTATGTGCTTTAATCTATATACCTATCCCCTTCGCCTTGTCCTCATCATCATCATAATTTTTGTACGCTTTCCTCCTTTCCCTGTACAGAGTAGAGTAGCAGACCATGCCATACTAACTCAGACCGACTAATCTCCCTTGACAATAATAAGTTCCCTCTCAGTACTACTCTTTGTCATTGGCCTCGTGCTTCCATGCGGCTCACAACACACACGCACACACATATATCACTTCAATGGGACCCGTTACTCCAATGAGACGTTACGTCGCGTAGAAGTGAAAGTATCCCGGAATATGATCGACGGAGGTTGCAAACCGAGAGGTCAGAGACAAAAAAATGAACATCGTGATTTCGTTCTGTGAAAATGAGTAGCCAGCGCCGATTATAGACGCCAACTTCTAAATGTTGACAAGCAGTGACCTGCGCGATACAAGAACGCTGAATGTAGCAGTGCATAGTTTGACACACGTGTTGTTTGTGCTTCAGTTCTCAAGAAAGTTGTCAACCAGGAGCGAAATGCGGGAAGCGAAAAAAGTAGAATAGGAAGAAAGTAAATAAGAATGGAAAGAAAAATAACATTTAGGTCATTTTTCCCGAGCACCATACTTCGACATCAGTATGTTGCACTCTGTGCCGGTATACCGTGTCCCGTATTTAACATACTTTTGTCACTATGCAAACTTGTCATGCTTGCAAGTTGTTGCCTGAGTGACTGGTTTGTGATAAACTTACCGTTCCGTAGCTGAGGGTGCCACGGAAGATTTGCAACAAAGCATCAGAACTCAGAAGCCCCACCATCCCATGAAAGTATAAAGGCATTATGGTGCAATGTAAAATAACATTTGGAAAAAATAAAGACCATAGAAAGAGCGTCACATCATCTCCTTCTTTCTTCCATGTGTTTACGTTACGCCACAATACTTTTATTAGCTACGCACCAACTCGTCCAACACAGTACCAGCGTCCTTCAGTACGTTTCAGGATCCATCAATATTGAAAAGTATTGAAGGACCCTGATAGTAACCCTGTTATAGTGACAGTATCTCTAGCCTGCGATGTTGTTTTCAACCCAGAAAGTTTCGGTCTCGATCTAGTCACCAAAATATCAGCATTGCAACCTGCGGCACAGCAACAATTCGCTGCCAATAATATGTAACTGCTGCAAGTAGCGCCTAATCTCCCCAAATTTCTTATTTATTTGTTATTTCATGTTTAGCCCAGCTTTCTCGACTAAAGCCTTGTGACAAATTTTCACTTCCCTCGTTTGAAGATGCGCGTTATCTTATGAGGCCAAGAAAATAAATGCCACTTATATCAGAGCAGGGTTGGTCATGGATGCATGTAAAATTATGTTTACATTATATACATCTCCTAGGATAGGCGATAACTTTAAAGAATTATACGGAGGACGTCATTTGCTGATGCATTTTGTTACGCCATGCTGTGCGCATACATGAAGCTTCCTGGAGCTTCGTGCCACTATCGCGTCTCGTTACACTATAGCTGATCTTTCTACAACGACGCTGCTCTGGGACTGTGCTTACACGTGACCGCCGTCAATCTTTCCCTAGGTAAATAAATATAGCAAACACCACCGATGTATTACGATGTGCTACGTAATGGCTTGGTAATATTCAGTTAATGTTCACGAAAGACGTTAGTTCATTGTCGTGTGCGATCTTTGTGCAAACTTACAGATATCAGGCAATTTAACTCCAGGTCGTGGTGTCCGCCCTATGCAGAATGCAAAAAGTAAGTGTGAGGCGCACACAACACTCTATCAGTGCATTATCCTTTCCGAAGAAAAGCCGTGTTCGTCGTCTTGAAATCCTCGACATTCGCGCAGAAGGGCGTGACATAAAGGCTCGTGAGTTGACAAGTATTTATGCGTCGTGGCGGACATCTTTTAGCGTAGGAATATTGGCAAAAGATTTGTTACAAGTTATTCGTAATGAGGCATGGCAGCAGCCATGTTTTCTTGTTCCTACTCTTTGTTATTCTTCGTCTCTCCTTTCATCGGGTATTGTGGGTACCTGCGCAGATAACGAATATCAAAATAGAACTGCTGGGAAAAATTTGCATTTGCAAAGGTGACCAACCTTTGGAGTCAGTCAAACGGGCATCATGGCAGTAGTGATCAGCACTTTCGACCGTTTGGGCCGCGGTTACAAATGTGACATCGCATAAAGCAATAAATGCACGCGCCGACGCCTGGCGACGCAAGGTGAAAATACGTCGGAAATCAGCTTCGTGCATAATTGCCGCTTCATTCGTACAGCGGCCCACCTTCCTAGGCTACCCGATTATTCCATCTCTCAGAGAGAGAGAGAGAGAGAAAGAAGGGGAGGAAAGACAGGGAGGTTAGCAAGTTTAAGTACCCGCTGGCTACCCTGTGCTGGGGTAGGGGGTAAAGGTAATGAAAGAGAAACTAAATGAATCAAGGACCAGAGCCAACTCTAATTTGTTCGCAAACTAATCGTATGCGCACATGCCTCGGCACCCGTTATTTCATTTGCCCCGCGTTCCCATCTCTTTACGCCCCCTCAGGGAGACAGGAAGCGCGTTCCCTTTCTCGCATGCCAAGCGAAGCAGCTGCGGCCCCGTGGTCGCGTGCGAGTCGACACCGCCTCGGCAGTGCTGGAATGAAGAATGGTCTCGCCGCTTATCAGCTGAGTGCGACCAAGCGCGCGTGCCTCGAATCCACGCTGTCTTGTGGGCTGGGCAGTCCTGCACGTCCCGGCTGACATTGTGCGCTCTTCACTTCCCTAGCACATCTCTACGGCGGTTTCCGCAACCCAGACCTCCGCCGGTGCTGTCACTTTAGATAAGCATCACTTCCCTGCTTTTGTGTTCCCTCGGCCAGTGCGAGCTTTTCAAACAGCGGCTGCTCCGTCTGCTCTGAATAAGACGAGGAAGGAGTCGACGGGACATGTGAATGTCGCTTTAGAAGAAAGCATCCTGTCTGCATACAGGCAACGAAATCGGCCTACCGATTGATAATGTGCGACAAATAAAGGGCTGAGGTCGCCTCTCTATAGCTCCGCGATCTCGTGGAGTCTGGGTGCATTCACGGGGGTCTCTGGTGCACGCCTAAAAGACGTTATGAGTACGTTTGTGCCATATAGAAGCTTGTGATGATAGACGTACCGGGCGCGGGTCCACTTCTAGTGATAGAGTGAGAAATTATTGGCTTCTCTTTATTGTGATAATGTTAACACTCACACTCCAGGCAAATTTTCTCCGTCGCCGACGCCGTGATGTTCCCGGTTATGCACATAGGTCGACAACTGCCGAGATTTACAAATTTCTGCATACACGTCGTTCGTGACGTGTACAACTCGTCTAGTTCGAAACTTTGAGTTTATACACGCAATACCTAGAATCCTACATGCAGGAGACTACGATGAAGAGGGTTGAAAAACGTCCCTCGATATTTTCGGCAGCTGTGCCCTAGTTTTTTCACCGCGAAGCTCTCAGAAGAAGGAAACCGGGGAGACGGTCGTCCGCCTATCCCATCTCCTGGAACCCGCCGCGGACACCCACTCGAGGGTTTGCGCGCTGTCGACGCGAGAAGTGGGCTTCCTGCGCGAGATGAGGCTTCGCGGCAGCTCTGTCTCTCTCGAAGTTAGAGAAGCGACACTTCTTCGAAATTCGGGGCTCGGCTTCCTGGAAAAGTGGCTGTCGTCGAAACTTTCTATTTACTTTGTTTGCGTCTTGTTAAAGAAAAAAAAACGAAGAAGTTTCGGCTGCGAATATTCTATTTAACTTGCACTTCGGCAATAGCTCGTGTGGGTTTTTGACGCTCCGGTGTGCTTCTGTAAGCGTATAAGCGGTCTTGCTAGACGTGCGCATTGGCTTCATTGTGCTTTGTTTTCTGTTTTTTTTTCTTCTGTCTTTCGTGTTATGCGGTTACGGAGCACTCATTATAGCTGGCCCTTTCTGTGATTCCCTCTCTCTGCGCTTGCGCTTTCACGACAACCGTAGTTGTTTCGACAAAAGCTGAATTAATGTTCTGGAACCTTTATTTTCAACGTCAGGCTTTCCGAGATGTCGTTCTTCCAAACGTATCTTCCTTTTTTTTTCGATAAGCTCCCCGGCTGACTACTTCTTGAACAAATTATGCGACCGTCGAAAAATAAACGTACCGTGAAATACGGAAACGGCTTCTTTTATCTTCGTCGCCAATTTCATGCACCCTTCTTCATTCTTGCGTAAGATATTTCGCCTTTTCCATAAAATTGCTTTTTAGGGGATGAAAGTGAGCTCGGCCTTGGTTGAATTTCTTTCCCAGTGCGCTTCTTTTTGTTTTCAAATATTGGCGGCGCGTATTGCCACCACGTGACTCCAACCTGCTAGCGACGACATTAGTTAAGACTTGAGATTGGGTTAAATTGGTATCCCATCACTAGTAAACTTGAAGCTCGAAAGAAAAGCAGCGACGACAAGAGGATAGCACTTGTCCATGCCCCATTATGTCGTCCCCGTTTTTCCTTCGCGCTTCATGTTTCCTAGTGGTATGTTATTAGTTGTTGATTATTAGAGCTCAGTATTCGTATAAAGAAGCGTCTTTTTTATTGAACAGAACGACATAAACAGTGACAACGCTGCTGCGAAGAACAGAAATAGTCTCGACGCGTTCGAGCTTGATATACGGAATCATTAATGCGAAATGGGCATTATAGTTAACCTCAGGACCTTTCATACAGTTCCATTTGTTCTATATAAAGAATACTATGCTGTGTCTGAATTTCCTTGTCACGAAGCTTACCTGCACTCATCCCAGGCACGTACTCAGGATGTTTTTCGGGGATAGGGAATGGGGGGGGGGGGGGGGGGCAACCCAAGGTAGCTTTTCTATGAAAATTAGGGGCGGGCGGGGGGGGGGGGTTACCTTTACTAGGACAAACGTGAACAATGCCTGCCGTTTGCCATAAAGACGCGCAAACCCGCAAAAGAGAAATGATATAAGGTGTACCTCACAGGTACGTACCGCCTGTGAGATGCACCTCTCCTTTACTTCACAGCAAGAAAGCACATCAAATAGACTCGCGCAGGAAAGAAGCGCAGGAAGAACACTGCCAAGAACAAGTAAACAAGCGAAAGTGTAAAATAAAGATTTCTAGTAGCGTTATTTTTATTAGATCTGGAAGAATTGTAGAGAAATTTATATTTGCCGAACAATTACAGTTCCCTTGAATCCATCCTTTACTGCTCTTCGAAGTACCAAAACCGACTCGTATTGTTACTTAGGAAGTTGCGTAACGATGCGTAGCCACCGGTCCCGTACAAGCGAGTAGAGCGCTGGACGCTATGGTTCTAGACGTACTGCACCCACCGCGGAAGGTTAGAAAAAAAATCACCTAAGCGCAGCAGAGAAGAGACTACGTCAGGCGGCTCGACTGATAACTGTAGAAGCGTCATTCAAACAACACGGAATCATTTTTCCCTTCCGGCGACGTTTTCTCTGCTTCTTTCTTAAATAAAAAAATGTTGACCCATAAATTTTCGTAATTTTCACACGACACTTCATTTTGGGGTGGGAGGGGGGGGGGGGTCCTCCGTGCATCACCCCCCCCCCCTTTGGAACGTGCCTGACTCGTCCACAGTTAAATTAACGGCACTGTTGGTTATCTTAGCATCGCAGTCAGATCGTTGTCTTACGGTTCTTTGTAGCCGTACAGGGTTTCCTACAAGCATTACTTGTGGAAACTCAGAAGCTGTGAACACTCAGCTACCGTATCAGCGGCGGGGAGTATGCGGATTTGTCTATAATCTCCGTGCTTGTGGCGATAGTCATTCTTGTGGCTTTATTTATTAAGCATTATGTGCGTTTATGCGCCTAAATTTTTCCAGCAATTGCACTTTTTTGAACGCCCGATAGCAATGTGACTCTGTGCACATACATAATAATTGCGGGTTGCAGCATTCATAATGGAACATTCGGTCTAATATGACTAATTTCGAAAGTCACAGATCACCTCACAGTCACGGTCAACTCAAGGTCACGAGATCCGCGGCGCAACAGCGAGCACCGCAGATCTCGGAGGCCATGCTTGCCGCAGTTCTTGAGTCAACGGGAGCCTCTTACATTCTGCGCGAACACTGAGTTGGCCTGCGACGTTTCACGTGCCCGGCCACTTTGTATGCGTACATGGCCACGCCGCTATATCCGGATTTCTTCGCATCGTCCGCGGATCCGTCGGTGGGGCGAAACCAAGCGCGACGAACTCCCGATCCATCACCCGAATCTCGAACGTTGGGCTGCAAAAATCCAATAAACGCGAGCACGCCAAGGGGAACACGTCAGCGCACTTATCGACGCTGGCGTCAATCGGCGCACTTTCTATGTAAAGAAGGGAAGCACCATGTCGCTGGGTGGGGTGGCGAATGGGGCGGAACGAAAGCAAGATCAATGTCGCTTCAAGCTTTCAGGTGCACCTTTTTCTTTCATTTCTCCCACGCTGTCGTGTAGCTTGACAACATTGAAATGGGCGGAAACCGCAATACTCCTATTTTGTTTTGTTTTTCTTTCGGAACGCAATCGCCTGAGCTACTCAATATTTTCTTTGCTGAGTTGACGTATTGCTTTTCTATTACCATTACTTTTCCTCGCTCCTCTATTTTCCGCTTCGTTTCGTCTTGGCCGGTGTCGTATACAGTACAAGCACGACCTGGGCTGGGGGCAGCTATAAATTATTTACGCCATTCTTAACCTCACCTACCGCCTAAGGCCGTTCGACGCCAACTGGTCGCAAGAAAGAGCTCTGAATTGGAGAATGCGGCGCGGAATGCCTTCTACTGTTTCCCTACGAATGTTGTGGCTCGAGTACGCGAAACTTAATAGGTCCTAATAGGTCCTTAAATAGGTCCTAAAATAAGACCTATTTCCATTAAGCGGAGCTTAGAGCTACGGACATGTAAAGCTTCTTGAAGTCGTCTCAACGGTTATAATAATAGGTCGTCTACGCTGTTTTTCAACAACCATAGTTTTATCTCGCTGAGATGTGCCTCTGTGTGTGCATGCGTACGTGCGTACGTGTGTGTTAAGATTAACATATTAGCATTTCTTTTTGGTTGCTGTGTTGACACAACCAAAAAATAAATAAATTATAGGTATATTGAACTAGATACAATTTTCTGTCTGAAAATGTTATTGAAGGTCTCGCAAGTATCAAGTGTACCGGGTACCATTTACCATCGACTGAAATTTGTCATTTGACAAGAGCATATTTCATGCTTCCAACAGCTAACATGAGTGGTTCATTCCACTGTTGCATTGGGCTCGCTATAGAGGAATGAGTCAAAAGATCTGTCGGCACTCATCTTCATCCGAGTGTTCATACTCAAGCCCATATATAGCAGACAATAGCGCGATGTAATTCGAGAGCGATGTAACGGCGCAAGATAAGAAGAACAAGAAAATATTCATTTCATGACGACGTACACGCGAAGCAAGTGGTGCGAAAGGCATTCGGGTCCAAATACAGGGTCCAGCTCCGCATGACACATCATGCCGCCCTACGTTATGCAGTCCATTATGCCACACAGGTAAACATTATGAAAATCTATGGAATATTATGCACCATAATTTAAATTATACGATGCATCGGACAACGAAAAGAAAATAACAGATGTGCATTCCCAACGAAAATTTTATTGAGTGATTGAAAGGATGAAGTTACGACGTTTAGAGCAGGTAAGTTTTGACCCATTGCGTAAGTTGTCCGTTGAAGCTACTCTTTTGCACCTGTACGCAAATTGTAGCTATGAACTCTTGTATAACTCAAGCTGTGCACCCGCCGTGGTTGCTCAGTGGTTATGGTGTTGGGCTGCTGAGCACTAGGCCGTGGGATCGAATCCCGGCAACGGCGGCCGCATTTCGATGGTGTCGAAATGTGAAAACACCCGTGTACTTAGATTTATAGGTGCACGTTAAAGAACCCCAGGTGGCCGAAATTTCTGGAGTCCTCCACTACGGCATGCCTCATGATCAAAAAGTGGTTTTGGCACGTAAAACTCCATAACAAAACAAAAGAAACTCGGGCTGTTCGCTCCTGCGAGCAGCTTCAAGTATACCCTAACTCAACCGATTCTCAGTATACGAGCGGTTAGTCGATGCAGCCACAGACTTCGCCTGCTTTCACGTGTTTGCTTTTTTTTTTTACAATCTAAACAAAGCTTCGAATTATTGTACTCATTTCATAAGGCACCTGTCTGCGGAAAACAGACCGCTTATGGGTTCATTCGGTTGTCTTTTGGATACGTATGAACTGTCGCGTTCTTCAAGGTAGACCAAGGCGTGTTCCTTCCTGCTTAGGCATGCCGTCACGAATTTAACGTAATCGGTTTGTGACAGCAATCAACGCGGACCGCTTAAGTGGGGCGAGAAAAAGGAAAAGCCATCCTACCGGAATCTGCAGCATTGAGCGGCGGCCGCTTGCGTGTGTGTCCGAAGCCGATAACGAAACAGCGTGGTCACGGAGCTCTTGAGCGAAAACATTGTCCTTTCAAATTTCTCCGAATTCATTTTCATCTCAGAGAACTTTGCTCGCACACTTAAATAGTCATAGATTATTTCTCACCAAACTCATCTTTCTGTTCTTAACTGTCTTTCTGATCCATCGAGCAAGCGTTTTCAGCAGACGGTCAGTCATCTGACTTGCCGTGACACTGATGATCGTTCCGCAATCTGCTTTTTCTTGTGAACACATCTTTCTGCGTAATCCAAAAACAAGAAGGGTGCTGACAGACGGAGTAGCACACTGTGGTGAAAAAGTTGCAAAAGCCACAGAGTTGTAGGATTCGGCAACAACGTTTACCTCCAAGTATCAGCAATGTCCCGAGTTTTCCGCAAGACGTGCAATAATGATGACGCCGCTGCTTAATTAATTATGGGGTTTTACGTGCCAAAACCACTTTCTTATTATGAGGCGCGCCGTAGTGGAGGACTCCGGAAATTGCGACCACTTGGGTGTCTTTAACGTGCACCTAAATCTAAGTACACGGGTGTTTTCGCACTTTCTTCCCCATCGAAATGCGGCCGCCGTCGGCGGGATTAGATCCCATGACCTCGTGCTCAGCAGCCCAACACCATAGCCACTGAGCAACCACGGCGGGTGACGCCGCTTCTAAAAAGCACCGTTTAAATATCCTCCTCAACGTACACTTCTCTGTTCCTCCCTCTTCTTCGCTATAGGGCTGGTTTTACGCGCGATTATACTGTATAGCGGGTTATACTCGTATAGTTTCCGGCTATGAGCGTCTGCAACTTCATTTGCCTTCGCAGTTAGTGAAGTGCAAAATACCAATGTTACTCCGGAAATAAATCATCTCTATTGCAGGTCGCATGCATCATTTAGAGCAACAGAGAAGGCCTTGCCGAAGCGACGTCCACATTTTATGCGAAGCATACTAGCCGCCCAACCACGCTCTTCCTTGCTGCGCCGCGCGCGGCCGCGTAGCTACCATATGATGTCATAACAGCTGCAAAAGCAGAGGCTCAACTCGTGCGCTCGCTTGCGGCCGCGTAGCTACATAGCCGGGTCTCAGCTCGTGCGCTCGCCTGCATGAGTTGTTTCTTCGTCTAGCCGAACCAAATGTAGCCAAGCGACAGCAGCTCACCAGGCTAAACAGTGGTCCAACAACTAAAGTAAAGGCTAGTATGCTTCGCATCCTGGGCTTAACCTTAGCTAAGCCACAGCCATTTTTTTTTCCGAGACAAAACCGGATCTTCCACGCTTCCCGTTACTGTCGCATCCAATTGTTGGAGCGCCCTTTAGCCAGTCGGAACTTCTCACTGAGGCTGGGACCGAGCGCGAAATGCGGCTCGGCTCGCCTGCGGTGACACGTGAAACCCCGACGCTGCCGCCGATTCATTACGGCGATGGCATGACTGAGGCTGCTCCAGCCGATTTCGGTGGCATCCGCCGCAGGTGACAGCGGCGCGTTCGTCATCGCCATGTTTGCTCGGTCGAGGAAGTCGCCGCAAAATAAAGCTCTGATTGTCGCCAACTCAGATCCATATATGATGAGTAAGGATTGCGTTCGTTCGGTTATATTCCATTCTTATTGTGCACTACTCACGGCTGGCCTATTCCGGCGATAATGCCGGCAGAGAGCCGCTCAGGCCAGACAGAGCGCGAAAATGAAGAATGTTAGAACAGAATCGTTACACTATCCCCGGCAAGGAGCCCTTATTTTGCAACGGCTATATTAATTCGCCTTTCTTTCTGCCATGCCTCGGTGGCTGCCACGATAGTGTGCGCCTCCGCTATATATCGTCGGCATCGACGACTCAGCGGGACATGACGGGAAATGAATAGAGTATAGATAAAGAATTCAGGCAAAACACATCCATCGAAAATGTTTTTTGTCGTCAATGCGATTAGCATTCAAGTGGCGGTGCAGATGAAATTCGGTGCTGGGAGTTAAATTGTTAGGAGGATTGGTAAAGATTACTTCGTTGTTACGTAATCATGAAAATATTCTTATCGCGTGGTCCGGTTTCTATAGGTCAGTGCAGAGAACTGAAAGAGCCATGTGCACCGCCGAAACGCGTCACGTGTGAGCGCTTACTGTAGCCGGGCTCCTGTTTCGCGCTTCCCTCTGGACACGCTGCGCCGCTTAGCGGCGAGCGCGCAAGGTCCCCCACCTTTTGCGTGACCCTACGAGCTTGCACCGCGGTGGCGCGCCAGTGCGTGCTAAAGCTGAGAATTAGTAACTTGTTGCGCAGCCCATAATCACAGCTAAGCAGACAGAACACGTCATTAATCAGCTTTTTTTTTAGTATGGTACACGTACCACTCACTGATACATATACCTGAGGCTTCCTACCTAAAGAGAGAAGGAAACACCTGCTACATCAAGACCATTCTCTGATGCAAGCGCTACTCCACACCTGCCATCTTTTGTAGAACTGATCTTCGCCGTTTTACCATGAATTTGTATAATTTGTCACTATAATTTTTAACTCCCCGCTACCTGGTTGTGGGGGAGGAAGGGTGGGCGACTGGCGCTGTGTGTTTAATAATCCCTCCTGTCCCCCTCCCGAGGTGATGCCTTCTCGGGCCTTTATATAAGCATTAAAAATTAGAGCAGAATAAAAAAGAACATCTTTCTATTTATTGTCTACCTACGGCTCATGAGGCCTTCCCATATTCGCTGGTTCCCGTTCACCTGAAAGAACAAATTCAATTCCTTCCCTCACTCGTATCTATCTATCTATCTATCTATCTATCTATCTATCTATCTATCTATCTATCTATCTATCTATCTATCTATCTATCTATCTATCTATCTATCTATCTATCTATCTATCTATCTATCTATCTATCTATCTATCTATCTATCTATCTATCTATCTATCTATCTTAACGTGGTAGCCGCAAAGGTACAGCGTTTTGCTTTCTTTTTTCATCTTCCTTTTTTATTTTTTATACATTATTTTATGCGGTGGTGAACAGGCGCTAGCATTATGACTTTCCTGTGCCCGCTATTGTGCTGTACACGTTTACTTGTGCAGCAGTTGCTTTTGGCTTTCCGCGTGCTTTAAAACTCGGCAGATCGATGCCATTGCGTCCCTTGACATCCTGCTACTTCGCTTACATCTTTATTTTTCGTTGGGGTGGAGGCGGGCGTGAAACATATTTCTTCTTCTTGCCTTTTATGACACTGTTTCAAAAAAAGGCTATACAACGTATAAGAGAAAGAATTCACATATCAGGAACAGAGGCTGCTCATCGACCCTTCAACGGAGAGCGGCGCAAAAGGTCGATTTGTCGACACGGCGAATTTTTGAAGCGCTCCGGGTTTTCAATTGCGCCGGTGGGCTTGGAGAGAATCTCGTTTCGCGCCACCGTAGAAACTTTTCACTCTAACATGTTTCTGGCTTTGTCTATACTTACTTTTTTTTATTAACCTTGCGATAATGACGGTTACCTTCTGCTTCACCTTTTATTTTATTTCTTTTCTTTCTTGCTGCCAAAGCCCACATGAATAATGCGGCCGCAAATAGCGTCAAGTCCAGGCTGACGTCACTCGAGTGGCGGCAGCTCAATTTTACTTGATCCTTGCTTGGAAATGCCTGTGTTGCTTCATTCACTCATTGTTCCACTTATTTCTCTTTTATTTCTTTATCTTTCCCCATGGCAATGCCGCTGTTTTCGGCCATTTATGAGTTTTTCGCACGTGTGCTGGGCCACAAGACACCGCAAACAAACCTGTACGTCCTGCGACCACACGTTTATGTGCGTGTACGTGTGTGTCTGTGTGCCCATGCGTGTGCCCGCGTGTGCAGGAAGCCTCCCATTCGTCCTTCAGCGCTTCTGTAAATGGCTTTCCTTACAACGCACCCGGCAGGAGAAGTGCCCTGAATCAGCAACAATGAGCATGCCGCGGTTAGGCACTACACGTAAGCCATCCAACTTTCCAAGTGTGAAGAAGAAAGACAGACCGCAGCACAAACGGACAACATGAAGAAGCACTGAGAAAGTTTGATTTCACATGTGGTCCAAAGTACTACGTCATAAGTTGTTCCACCTTTAACCACATGACAATGTTCTGACCAGTATCACATCGTCGTCATCGTCCAGTGCAAAATGGACTCGTATACGTCGGTCGGCGCCTCGCTGAGTATTTGTCCTAATTTTCATATGCTTGCGACTAAATCCGGAGATGTACAAGATGCGAACAACTAGAAAACGTGTTCTTTTTCTTCACTACGGCAATCCGAAAGCGACTGGTTAGCGCCTGAGAAAGTTATTTCGAGATATCTAGCTGCGTGCAAGGCGACGAAGTTATTATTACTTTTTTTTTTCTGAGCCCTCTTACAGGAAGGAGGCGCTAAGTATAAGCATGAGACCGTGTTTTTTAAACAAATATCGAGCACTCAAATGGCCCCACTGAATATCGCTTCAAATATTGCGTTGTAAAACACAAAACTAACACAAAAGAATTCCTTTTTTCGTAATAATGAATAGGTCAGTGATTAAATGAAATGAGTTCAGAGTCGGAACTATTGCTGGGACCGCTGTTTCTCTCTTTCAGTAGTGTATACGGTCCACCAAGTTACGAAGCCACTGTCACTGCAGATACGCAGCCAGCTCAATGACTCGAAAGTAACGGCTTCGCCCACCTTTTCGCACACCTCCTAGCGTATCCTGCCCCCCACCCCCTCCTCTCCAACCCCTTTCCATGGACTTCCAACGCCTCTGTCGCATAGACTTTTTCATCGGCATGTGATAACACACGTTCTGCGGCTCTCTCTGGTGATAGTGAGAAGCCGTTCCCGTGCGGGCTCAAAAGAGTCCAGAGGTCATCATGGCGACGCTCAGCGAGCTCTCGTTGGAAAGCTCTGCACGCAACAATGATAGAACGTCCACATCGAGATCTCAGAGACTGACGTCACCAAGATGTGGCGGCGCTGTCATCGCATTCCTATGCATAAAAAAATATAACTATTAACATAGACTGCTGGTGGGAGTTTTCTCGGAAGACAAAACTAAAACATGGCGAACATTTCGAAAGTTTCGTTTTAATTATTATGCTGTTCAAAGCGGTGAACAGTGGAAAAAAGTGACCATGATGTGGATTTTTTTAACCGGTCCAATGCCTGTTTGTTCACAAAGACGCAGCTTGTCTATAGAAGGGCCTTTTTACTCAATTTAATGTGTCGTACTGCAAAACCCAAAGCAATCGCCTTCTTCAAGTCTCTTTATACGCAATTACCACTGTCACGCCTTGCTACAAAAAAGGAATTTTAGAGAAAAAGAAGTACGAAGCAGGGATCGTGACGCAGTTATCAATGTCTTTCTCCCTCTTTTTTGTCACGAATAAATGATGAGTCATTCGTGGCCGCGCAGACCTTAAGAACAGCGTCTGTAAGTTAACAGAGGCCACTTTCACCAATCTGGTAATTTATAAGTGATTTTTGCCATTGGCCGGCCTCCTTCACTAATGCGTCAATCTGGTTGGCTGAAATTTTCTCTTACGAACAATTCTTAGCGTAGGAAGTTTTTGTCAATGTGGGCTCAAGTACTTACCCGCCTTATTCATGAGGTTGCACTTTTTTCCGTCGCGAGCTTTACGCGTCAAATAAGGAATTGATTGCTTGAAGTTATTTATGTCCAAACAAAACACAAGCTATTAGGAAGGCCGTATGGTGGAGTGCTCTGTGCTCCTTGCGAATATTGACCACCTGTCGTTTTTTTAACGTGAACCCAATCCTCTATTCACGAGCGCATTCCTATTCCGCATCCACCGCAAAACAGAAGAAATCCACTTGACGGCAATAAAAGTTAAACGAGTCTGGAATGTCATCAGCAGTCGAGGCGCAGCACTGCTCCAAATTGTGCTGATCTCAAATTTCCATTGACATTTTGCATCACCATCGCAGCGTTGGAAGTTAGACACTTGCCGGGTACTTTACAGTACGCGTTTAGCTACGAATATTTGGTTAGTCTCATATAATGCTCTTAGTCAGGAGATGACTAAATAAGGCTCATAAAGATTACAAGAGCAGTGAGGAAACACAGAAAGGTACACGCCGCGCCATGCGTACAGCGAATGTACGACTCGCCTCCTCGTCGCATTCACGGTTGGCGCGCACGTGTTCGAGCTCTACATACGAACTCGTCACAGCGCGCCACTTAACCAACACAAAGGGCCGGCGACAGCGCCGCTCGGAGAGAACTGCTCTATCTCATCATTTTTTCACCGATCCACTTTTCCGCCTTCGTTCTGTAGAAAAAAAAATGAGGCAAATTCCTTGATTGAATCTCTGGCAATATTCAACGAAGAGAGAGCGTTGGCGAGAAATAGACGGGAGAAAGAAAGAGAAGAATGATAAAATTTCCAGAGTACTTTCGGCCAGGCAGCTGCTGTGCTCGCCTTGGCTTTGATGTCGGCTTAGAGAAAACCTGATCCACTCACGAAGGGTTGAAAGGCGCACGGCTAGACAGAGGAGAGTTGCGAGCAGAAGACGCTATGCGGATGGAGGGTAACGCAAGTGGAGGGGACAGCTGAGAGTGACGGGCGCAAAATGGAGTGCACTAACGCGGCTGGAAACAACAGAGACTAGTTTTACAGGGCCGTGGAAACGAGCGCGCCGTGATGATAGAACGGGAGGTTGTGAAGGAGAAGGAGTAGCGGCGGCTGTTTCCGCCATACGTCGAGTCATGCGCTGTTCTAACACAGACAGCGTTTTACGCGCAAGGACCGCTGGAACACGGCCTATTACTCATGCAAAAATGTTTTCATGTCTTTCAAAGCTTCGCGCAATCGACAGTATGTTCGTGCAATGTAAGCTGCGAATGATCGAACGCAGAATGCTCACCAGGATACCTTATACGTTAGCTTGTGCGTGTGCGTAAGTTTTTCTTTTCTTTTTCTTATCCTTCTCTCTCTCTCACCTATTGCATCCCCTTGCCCCTCCCCCAGTACAGGGTAGCCAACAGGAGATAATCTCTGGTTAACCTCCCTTTCTTTCCTTCGCCTTTCTCTCTCTCTCTCTCTCTCTCTCTCTCTCTCTCTCTCTCTCTCTCTCTACTGCAACTTGCAGGAAGCACTTTAACGGTGGATAAATTTACGCCACAGTCACGAAGCTTAGCGCAAGTAATAGCAGGTTGCCTTACGGTAAGTTTTTGAGAGACGAAGGTAGTAAAATGTTTAGGAAAAGTGGAGGTCACGTGACGATCTGGGGAGCACACTTCCAACATCACATCCCTCGAGAATGGATATATGCTATGGGGCCCTCATCAAGCACATCTATAATCAACGCACTTGAATCAGTGCAAAACCGTGCCATAAGGTTCATCCATTCAATGTATTCTTATGATGTCATCGTGTCGTCATTGGAAAGAGAATCCGGTTTCGTTACCCTCGCTAATCATCGTCGCATTTCAGCTTTGTCTCTGTTTCATAAGGTTTATCATACTTCACTTAATCAGCCGCCGTGCATTATTCCCCCTGCCCGCATATCACACCGCATGTGGCACACGCGTACCAAGTTTTTCAAGCTCATTCTTTTTTTGCCCAGCAACAAATTGGAACAACCTGCCCCACCAAATTGCCACCATAGTCTGTACACCTACATTCATGCAAAAACTAACAGACCATTTTTCAGAATAAAAAGTACGAGATATGCTATTCACATTCATTACTTGCGTTATCTATGTATGTACTTGATGAAACTATGGGCCCAATTCATTCATGTACGTTGTATTTAAAAATTGTGCTCTGTGATCATTGGCTGATGTATAATGAATGTGTACACACACGCCCTATGTAATGCCCCTATGGGATATTTGAGGTAATAAAATGAAACGAAAAGGCGCTTTCACGAAATTCTGCTATCGCTGAAAACCAGTGCAAACAGGCACTATAAATGATTAGGAAAGCCTCCAGATGTTTATGCAACGGTGGATTGTTTATCGGCTTCGTTATTTCATTTCTGGTGCTCCCACGTACAAGGGACTTTTGGGAACGCACCGTGAATTCTGGGTCTGGAAGACTGAAGATTTTTTTTGCCCTTCTAAACACCGTGTCTTTGCTTCGATGGACCACAAGGAATGAGGCACTGTGCACTTACTCCCTTACTTGCGTTCATGCTTTATTTGCGCTTGTTTACTTCGTTCCGCGATCCTCCAGACGCGATATACATAAGGACATATCGATTATTTTGGGCATATCAAGTCAGTGTGTTAGTTTTCTCAACATGGCAAAAAAGTTGCGCTGTAGACGCAGGATGTACACTTAAGAACAGCAGACACCGGACCGCTTTTTTTTTTTTTCTTTCCGTGCTCTCACTTTTTTGTCGCCTCGATATTTGTGGGTGGAGTGCTATACAAAATAATCATACAAGTCATTCCCTTATACAGACGGAACCTTGAACAAGAGTATCGGTTGGCAAATTGAACGTGAAAAGTAAAGAGGAAGCGAATGGGTCGCGTTAATGAAATACGAAGGAGGGAAACGAACGAGCGATCGAATCGGGAAGGCCCGTTTCCGCACGCTTTCCAAGGCACGCTCCCGCGAGCAACGAGTTACTCGCTCCGCCCGCAGCATGCAAGCCGCGCAGTCTTCGAGGTGACAGCTCGCATTTCTGCCCACGCTCCATCCGCGAATACCGCGCTTTTCTAAGTCACGCAGCGCCACAGCCGCTCCCGAGGGCGTCGCGCAGGCGAGGCTAAAGATAAAGGAGAAAAAAAAGAAAGAACAACTGAAGCCGAAGACACAGACGAGACGCAGAACATTTGGTCCTTTCTGCCTCTCTTCCTATTCTCTAGAGACACGCGTTTCTTTTTTTCGTGTTTTTCTTTTTATTCTTCCCGTTAGCCCGACAGATCAACAGCGACCCTGTACTTGCATTGTTCGCGTTTTTTTTTTTTTCTACCTAAGCAGTTTTCTTTGCAGCCACCCAGTAGGAAGTGAAGTGAATACTAGCGGATCAACATGAGAAAAGAAAGGATGGAAGGCTGAGGAAAAAGAAGGAGAGAAGTGACGAATGTTGTTGTTTCTGGCGGCGAAGAGGTCGCTCGGAGAAATGGGGATGAAATTGCAAGGAGCCGAGGCAGCTAGAGAAGGGGAGGCGGCGTAGACAGGGAATTTCGGCGCGAGCGCTTAGGCGTTTTCGGCAGCGGAAACATGACCCCTTTTCTGGCGGGCTGCAAGCTATGCGCGCAAGGACTCTCTCCGCTCGCTCCCACATGACCCGCGTCGTTCTTCTCTGCCAACTTCTTTCTGGGTTCCTTCAGCGCCGCGCTCTCTGTCATTCCTCAAACATAAGTGTTTCGTTTGTCTTTCAGTATCGATCGCATTTTCTTTGGGTCGTCGTCAGGCCCACGTTCATCATATTTCCGAGCCACGTTTTCGCATTTGGTATCGTCGCTTTTGGAGGCCCTTTCACCTAAGGCAGCAATCTCTTTCGGTGAAACAGACGAGCTTAACTGAAACGACCACGAGGTTACACCTCTTCACTGGCGATACTTGTGCGACACGTTGTCACCTTTTCTTTCCGAATCCGAGTCAAGCCATTTTGTCAGCCGCTCTTTCATCCTTATAGGTCACGAGTAGCTCTCACCGTCGTTCTACAAGTCTCCTTGTTAGGCCGCGTGTTGCCATGTTCGCTTGGTATTTCAATTTAAAAGAAACCTCTCCCCCTTCCGCCCCTCACGCACACATGCACACACAAACACACACACACACACACACACACACACACACACACACACACACACACACACACACGCACGCACGCACGCACACACACACACACACATGTAGACGCAAAAATAAATTTTGTCCTCCCTTTCGGTGCACTCCTTTTCGTGGTCGCGGCTTGACTTTTTTGGCTCCGTAATATTCCTCTTTTCTTTCTTTCTCTCTCTCGCTCTTTCGTTCTTTCTTTTCTGTGGTCTTTCTTTTCTATGGTCGTTTTAAAGAGATACGAAAACTCGCCGAGACTTTAACAAGTTCCTTCTTTTTCTAACCCGTTGCTTCTTTGCGCATTCCGTTTCCTTGAAACTCAAGTCTTGCGCAAGGAATTTGTGAGGAAACTTTGAAAATATGTCGAGAGACGGCCGCTTTCTCCACGTTTGCGACGTGTATGCCGAGCCCTTAAAGCGGCTGATGGTGCGAGTGTGACGTGAGGCAAGAGGATCCCTCTGCTTGCATCTGGGAACACGCAGGATGGCACATACTGCATCCAGGTTTCCTGGAATCCTCTCAGCCATGGCGTCGCTGAATAGGACGGGGAGAGAAAAAGGGTGACCGGTCTCGGGTGGCGCGCTTTGATGAGAGTGGCACCTCAACTGAAAAGCAAAGTAAAGTATGATCATCTCCTGAAGAGAGGTTGCCTAAAAAATGCTCAGGCTAACATAACAGCAACATCTCTTCTACTTAATCGTAAAAGAATGTCTTTCATATGGCGCGTTAGGGACATATCTATCGATGAAGAATATTTCTGCGGACTTGGTATCAAAAGTGAGCTATACTCAGTACTAGAATATTCACTAGGAGTGCTCTTCGGTAACGGGTAGCGTACGTATTCCAGAAGCGTTTGGATTTAAAGTGGGCGAAAGCATCAACCAGTGAGCGGGCGAGATAAGCAAAATACATTTAGAGGATTTGTAAAAAACACACACACGCACACACAGGGAAGAGATTGATACAACCGGATCTCTTACCGGCATAGGTAGCGGTACAAGGTAGATAGAGAAGTATTGAGGGAGAGGAAAAAGATTTAGGAAACGTACACGGAAATACTAAAATGAAAAGTACGTATAGCATACCTGAGTAACTCAGGCAAGCTAGGCGACTCTTTGTCACCACCCTATTCCATAGGGGATGCCAGTTAATAATAATAATAATAATAATAATAATAATAATAATAATAATAATAATAATAATAATAATAATAATAATAATAATAATCACAACACTGCACATATGCAGAGCTTAACAAACCCATGCGCCTAGATTGTGACTGACGCCACCGGGTTGCAACGAACTCTGGCGACTCGAGCGAATTTTAAAGTTCGTCCCGACTCAAGCATGCAGCCACATCTAAAACACGATAAACAAATTCCAGTATTGAGTAGTTTAGAGAGAGTGTGCGAGAAACGTTCTACAGTGTTGTATAGTTCAGATAAACATTTAATAGCTTGGGCCTTCAGTACTGAGGTTTACACGTGACACGCAGAAATGCTCCCTTTAAGCAACCGCTGAACAGATTTGAAAGAACGTTGTGGCATTCAAAATGTAAAGTAAAATATTAGTGACTGTTGGCCGATAATGTGGCTGTTCGACACCTCTCACCGGCCCTTAGCTGTTCCTCGATTGATCTCTTCAAACACAAGTTCGGTGTCCTTACGCAGCAAAAGTAAGGACCCAGTAATCACTATCCATCGAACCAATTGAATCTTTTCACCACAGCTGCTGCACGCGCGTAGCCCTGGCCGTACGCATTGAGGTTGCCGCTGAAAGCATTCGTTCGCTCAATCGCACCCCACCCTTTCGCATCGTGTAACAGTATCCCGAGCAGTTCTCCAGCTTAAAAAAACAAACAAAAAACTAATGAAGAAACTGACAAAGGCAAGTCTCCTCGCTCCCCGAAATCGCTTGCACAAGTACTTCCGCTACTCCGTAACGAAAGAATGCGTATCAGTTTCTGCTCACAAATTCTGCGATTAAACTGTGTTCCACTTTCCCTTCCGCAAGGAACTCCGTTATTTATGACTAGCATTAAAGTGCGCGTGCGTCTCGGTCATTACTCGCGCGAGGTGACGCCCAGAATGCCGGCTCATCCTCCCCCCCCCCCCTCCCCCCGCTCTGCATTGACGACGGGCTCCGTTATCGCTGCAACTTTGTCACCGCGCTCTTCTTTCCGCCATTATGTGCGCCTCTCCGAAGGACTGCGCTGCAAGGCGCGCGCTCGCTTAAGCAGCGGATCGTCGGCGTTTTCTCTCGTCACGCGCGCGCGCGTCCTCATCGGGCTCGCGTTTCTAGAATGTCACCGGAGGGCGTCTCGGGGCGAGTGCCTGAGAAGCTGCCGTAGCAGCGTCTAACGGAGCCAACGCACGACAAGGACCAAGTGGTGCACGGGACGCTTACAGCAAATGACTCGTTGAAAAACACCTCGACAATGCCTTGCTTCATCAGCGCCAATAGACTGACAAAATTAACTTCTTCCTGCCACATCTTTGAGCACACTTCTTCGTTCTAATGGTTCTCCTGCTAGAGGGTCGTGTTTTATTGTTTCGCTAGTTTGTTTTCTCTCTAAACGTCCTTCTTCAACCAACCACCTACTACAGGTTTCATGACACCTTTAGCGCGCCTTCAAAATCGGGATTTCTTTTTCTTTCCTTCTTTCTCTCTCTCTATCTAACTCCCTCTTTTCTCTTTTTTTCTTTTCTTTTTTTTTTCGCCGACAGGGTCTCCGCTTTAACCGGTCTATCAAGTAATAAACGAGGTGCTTTGCCCCGGGGCTTTCACCGTTACGAGTGGGGCTAGCACTATGGCATGGCTGTAGAGCGGAGAGAAAACTCTCTGGCGCGCAAACCATGGCCGTGTGAAGACTGAGTCTGCAATATGTATATATAACTGAGAAATATTGTGCCGAGGAGGTCATATATGTCGCCTTAAGAAAGACAAGTGGGCTTGTCGAAACGTTGACCTGCGTTCATCTTGTTCTCGCTTCGCTCATCGTCTTGAATTTCCATCTCCCGCAAAACTGCGGACCGTAGCCACCGTGTGGTGTATTGTGGTCCTCTGTAGTCATTTAATACTGTAGACATGTGAGGAGACGGAGGGGGGAGAGGGATCAGACACGCACAATATTACACAGGCTTTCCCATTGTTGATGCTGTCGTTGCTGTGCTAATTTAAAGACGTGATGTGTTCAGTTGAAATGTGTTCTTGAATTGATGCTGCGTAGTCTTGCTGTGAGTGCAAAAAATCAAACCCTGAAATTAAACATCCCAGAGTAACACATCGGCTACAAGGGACGCTGTAGTGTGGTCTCCGCAATAATTCTTACCATTGCGGGCGTTCTCGTAGTCCGCCCCTTTTTCGAACTCTCGTTTCCTTTAATGAGTGCGAAATTAAATTAAGTAAATATCAGAGAAATGCACACTCCTATATTAAGCTGCAATTGCCGGCCACAATTACGCCCACACGGAAATAAAGTCGGCGCGGGAAGGAGTCGAACGCGCGACCTCGCGCTCAGCAGCAGAATGTCAAAGCACTGCAGAAAATGATGGCCCATCAAAAATTATGCTATTCTCTCTTCTTACGTACTGCATCACGGTGGAGTCATGGAGGCGACACAGTGAACATTCCGCTATAAAGTGATTCTTGTGTCTTCGAACTTTCAGTTTTCTGAAACCGTAGCATAACTCCACAAGTAAAAAGGCAGTTTGTACATGCCATTCTTGTACATGCCGGGAAGATATGTCAGGCAGTTTGCGGCGTTTTTCTCTCAGTTGTTTTTGCGGTTACTTGCTTGATAAAAGAAAACACAACGAACGGTAAATTGACGCAGCCGCTTCCAGGCTTTCTGAGTTAAAAAACAAAGACAAAAAGCTTAAGCCGATAACGTTCTGGAAGTCCCCGCGGGAAAATGTCAGGGGTTAAGCCATTTTCTGCTTTGCCTTTCTTCAATTTATTCAAGGAACTGACTTGGAACGTTACGGCATTAACATTTGCACACCATAACTGTCCTCGTAATATGAAGACAATGACCAAGCTACGATTTAAATATTATGTTTTTCTTTCTGCGCATGAAATCTTGCACTTCAGGGACCGAATTTGTAAAACTTTCATTCGTAAGCGCTGTTTACCATTGTCCCAGCGCATTCACTTGCAATATGTGCAACACCACGATTGTCAGACACCTATACTCTTGCGAAACATAGCGTAAGAACAGTTTTTCGTGAATACGGGCCAAGACGTTTGTGCGAAATGATTCGTAAAACGAAAATCGTCAGACGAAGTGAACGTAAAACGTAAAACGAAGTGAGCATAAATTTTTAGGACGCTTAAGCTTTGCCTTTAAGAGTGGAACGCGATAGCGTTCAAAGATCCCCGACTGCTTCTCACGCTTTCCTGCTGCTGGAGCGCATGTAACCATGATGTTTACCCGGAAACGCCTACCGCGAACACTAACGCACGAAGGCGAGCTTTGTGGTAGTACCACGGCTTCTTGCGCGGGCCGCGATGCGGTGCAGGCGAGCGCCAGCTGGAGTTAATACGAGAAACCGAGCGCGCCGCTCCGTTGCCCCCAAGACAACCATCGTACCGGCGCGCCCAAAATGGCAGACACCGCGGCCGGTCTGTGAACGCCGCGGTCGGTTTGTGTGTTTGAAACGATTTCTTTGTGTTTTCGCGTATCATGTTTTCTCACATAGTCAAATTACAATCCGAAAGCTGTTGTGTCTGTAGGTTGTGTGCAAGTCGTAGTTTACAATTTTTCTACGTATTTCAGATTTAAAAATTCCATTAGTTCAGTCAGTTGCTTGCATTAAATGGAAGGCCTGGGTATGTGTCGTTCGAAAAATCTTTTTGCCGGTGAGACGCCCGACGCCGCACACCCGTTGCGGGACGCCGGATTTTCTGCGACACGGGCTCCTTAACGCTGCAGCGTTGTAAAATTAGAGAATCAGTGAATGAGTGACTTACTCACTCACATTACGATTCTAATCACCACAGTTCCGGCGTTGATATGGTAAAGACTTCGTGGATGCTTTTGATACAGACAACGGAGAAAAACGAGCGGAGCTGCTACCGGTGGTACACCACTCACGCTAACTATAGAAGACATTCAAAAAGGTGTGCGCTAGACAGAGCCCAAACACTTGCACCGCAAGAACTACATCAATCGCACAATCAATGTGGTTTATGTTGCTGGGCTACAGAGTCATACAATACAAATAAGTCACTGAGATTCACTAAAGTTGTGTTCTTGTTCAGCTCCTGAAAAATGTTTAGTTTGTTTCACCGCAAAATACATTCTGCAAAGACATAGCCAGCTTTACAGGGGAAATACCAATGGAAAATGAAGGTTTACGGTGAACAGCATAAACAATAAAAGGGCCCCTCAACCACCACTCTGAGCTCGTAGGCGAGCGAGTGCGTTCCCTCTTGCCTTCGCTAACCCACTACGGGCACTCTGTCCTTCTGGCTGCATATATTCTCTAGAAAACACGTACAGAATATATCAGTACAGAATGTCACTTTGGCGTTCTTTAATTTCAAAACACCATCACTTCAGCTTATCAGGACGCCACGCTTTTCACCCACACGCTTTTGCCGCCGCACGCGAGATGCAAAACACGCAAAATGATGTGAAATTGTTTAATTGAGCAAGACAGGCAAGCGAGGCAACGGCGAACAGTGAGCGTGCGATTGCATGACAAAAACGGGCTTGCAGTTTTATAGATTTATCGAAACCGATGTTCCGCTTATACGAAGCAACCGATGGAGATACACTTGTGGAGTAACGTGCATGACGCTGTTGCCATGACGACATGTGAGGAATGGACTGAAAAGCCCGGAGGGTAGTACGCGGTTGTTTTTGAGTTATCGGAGGTGGTTTAGGGACTCTTTAAGGTATGAAAATTGCGGTAACAAGGGGCATACATGGCTAAGAATATCCGAGGTGCATGCTACACAGCACACATAATATGCGTGGAACAGCTGTAGCATGCACAGAGCGGAGTAAGACAATGCAAACACAGCTTTAGCGCAACACTACACCCACCTGCACTTTACACTCCAACGCTCCCCACGCATATGGCACAGATATGTTTATTCCTGTTTTCCTGTTCGCCAGATTTACACACACGCACGCACACCCAAATCATCCCCCCCCCCCTTCAAATACACATCATGTTTATCGCTCTTTCCTGCCCTAAAGCTTTTTTCTGCCCTTGGTTGCCTCTTAACTTTGAGAAATAAGATGTTTATTATTGTTTTCCGGCTCGCCACGGGGTCTGTCTGTTGTTGCGCAGTAATCCTTCCGTTCACACATTGTTCGTTCAAGCCTTAATTTTATTTGCTTGTTCAAAGGAATCGAGGCGCTTCTTACGAGCCTCGGTGGTTGTGCTGCAAGCAGACCGGACCAAAGGCAGCTAACTCTATTATGACGGGATGCCCAGGCCACTAAGCCTCCGTTGATTCTTCCTAAAGAGAAAAAGCTGCTGCGCAGCCAAAACGAGGACGCCGACACAGGCATGCCATAGAAAGAAGCCAAATATTTTGATGTTGTCGCTGTTCTCATCAACAGGGACGACAGCTTGTGTATCACTGCACCCACGCAGAAGATACAACGATCAATAGAGCATGTAAGTAGGCGCTAAAATAGCACCGAACGCGCGGCACCAGCAACATCCTTCCTCTATATTCGCTTTTCTTTCCACGTTTCTGTTTGCGCTCGGCCTATCTAGCCATTTTATTTATTGAAAGCGCAACGACGAAAACATCCCTGTTGGTGAAGACAGTCTCCGGGGCTTTTGTCGCAGCGCCAAATCGAGACGACTCTGTTGTGGTATTGCGTTAGAATACTGGCAAAGAATGGGACAAGCCATGCGTGGCCTGGCCAAAATAAGGCGCACTCCTGAAGCTACAAGACAGCGTCATTTTTGCGCGTATACAATCTCTTGTGTGTGGAGTACTTGGTTCGAATCCTAGAAAGCGTGTTCATGAATGTTTGAAACGGGCATTGTGTGATATGAAGTAAAAAAAAAAGTTCTGCACCAGACAAAAATGTTCTGTTCATCAACATCTACAGCACAATCTGCGGCTGCAGTCACGATAGCTGCAAACAAAATATCCCTTGCGCTGATCAGTGCTTAGTCAATCAAACAGCGTCAGAGGCACGTGACCTCCCACGTATACACATAATCAAATAAATAAAAGGCTGTCACTCGTCGATGTCTCCAAGTGGGACACAAGTGGCATCTACGGAGTGGCTGACTTGCTACACGAATTGCATTAGTCCCATTTTATCCGCTCCATGGCCGACCTGTGCAAATTCGGAAGCCACCGCCGTTCGGAAGCGGTGCATCCTCGTGTGCGTGCGAGTTCGTGTTCCTTCTTCACCCCAACCCCGCTAAACTGTGAGCAGGACGACGTAAGCGTTGATCACAGAAACGTCGATAAAAGAAAATTGCAAGTGCGCGTTTATGGCATTAGCTATACGCTGTGGGCTCGACCATGGCTTCAGAGCCAGTGACCAGCTGAGGCTCTCAGAGACGACGCAGCGTGCGGGAGACATGCAAAGGGCAACATTTACTGTCCGGAGCACAGACCAACTGAGATCCAACTAACCGCTCCCCCGTGCCAGGCTCGTTGCGCGTGGCTCGGGTGCATGAGCCCCACTCCGATGATGATGATGGCGGCACAGCTGTGCCGCCATGCGGCCGGCGTCCGCGTAACGTATAGAAAGACATTCAAATGCATTACGCAAGTAAAAATTTTTGTCGTGAATTGCACTGTCCTACGGTAACTTTTCATGGAAAACAGGGGGCAGGAGCGTCCGAATCTTAATCAGGCGAAAAAAAGGAAAGTAAAAAGAATGACATCCGACAAACCTGCAAACAGTGGCAGTATGTCCCATCGTAACGCTTCAATCAGGAGCATAGCCTGCGGCATTACATGCGTATCTCGAGGTCGTTAACAACTCGAACTTTCAGTAGAACTGACCACGCACTTTGTCGGCCTCGGTACCCACAAGCTTCCACGATTATCGCTCGCAGCAAATAGCTGTGCGCGGCAGTTCTGTCTCGCCCCCCGGTTTCACTCTGTTTTCCAAGGAGCACGATACGAACCGTTTCCTTCCTCCTGTTGACTTAGCGCCAGACTTCCGATAGACACGCACGGAAACTGCGCGCCCTTTAAGAATTAGCCCTTCTGTGGAGCAAAGTGCAATGCGCACGCTCGAATTATCCTTGAACCGCTGCGGCGCACGGCCACTGGTGCTACGAAGAGAGGGCGCTAAGCCGGCGTAATGGCGCGACTGTCGCAAGCTCGCCCGGTTCTTTACGACACCTCCCCCCCCCCCCCCTCGCGCCCTCCCGCGCCTGCACGCCATTGCCTGTCACGACGCGGTACGCGCGAGAAGCAATCGGGCCAGTTTATAGGAGTGCAGTGTCGCCGTTGCGACCGTGCCTCTACCCGCGTGTATGACCCCCGTGGCTGTTGTTTTGCTATACGCATGTACAGTCGCCCAAATCTTTAACTGGTGTGCGGGAGCGACGACTTTTCCGTGCGTCAGCGCCGTTTGACGGGGCGAGGCTGGAAACAGTCTGAGGCTAAGCGCATGCGGACAAAGCGCGCTCAGCTGGGCCCATCGTCTACTAGGCTGTTTCCAGCCTCGCCGCGTCATACGGCGCTGACGCCCGGAAAAGTCGCCGCTCCCGCACACCAGTTAAAGATTTGGGCGACTGTACACACTCCTAGGCGCCTAAAGCCGCCAGCGTAGCCTGCTAGATGTATCCGCGGCGCTGTTGCGGAAGGGTGCCAGTTCTCGCGGTCTGTTCCGAACGAGCGGTGACGGAACAGGCGTGGTTAAGCCAAAATCCCGCTAGGTCGATAAGAAGCGGGCTTTTCTCTGTTGCGCAAGCGAGAACGAACGTTTGTCTGGAGCTTAGTACAAGCTCAGCGTGTTTCGCACGTGTATTCGGGCAAACTCGGCTGAGCTTAGTTACAACGCGAGAGGCAACACTCCCATTGTGTTACATATTTGTATCATTTTGTACCTTTATGTATCATATTATCTATACGCACAAATTGTAGACTACAAAAAAAGGATCTACATTTAAATGGTGCACTAACCATACAAAAAAATCAATTTCTGATTTCTCAATTTTATTGCTGACATACAAAATTTTGATAACATATCGCAGTTCCTTTGACCTACCGGCGCGGCACTTCTCTTCTGCCTGTGTTAACAGCATTTTGCGTTACTTCTACAGCGTCAGGGCCACGCCGCTTCTGAGATGTATAGTGTGACCCTGAAGGGGACGTTGAAATAAACTTGATGTTACATTCGAAGGCCTTTACAGCGAAGCACTTGGTGCCTCCGAAATGGTTCGTTATGCAGGTCACTTCGTTGCAAAGATCGCGCACGCACCATACACAGTAGAACCGGAACATAATTATTTATTCGTTATACAGGTTATTTGGTTTACATGCGTTTGTTGTAGAGGCGTTCGGCTGTATAGCTCCTTCTAAAGTCAGCGATCACCCACATGGTGTAGCGAGCACTGGAACTTACCATTTCAACTCTCTTCTACTCGAGGCTCATCACCCACCAAAAAGTTTTTCGAACCGTCCCTCCGCGAACAGTGCCCTTGTCACGCCTGTTCATCAGCGGACGCGTGTACATCTGCTCGCTCTCAAATCAGTTGGCGCAGCAAGTTGCTTTGACTTTTCCACAGTTTTTGAACAGTTATTCATTAGCTTACAAGGGCCACATTCCGTCCTCTTCAAGAACCAGGAGCGTCACCTCCTAGACCTGAGTATCCGCAACAGAAATCACTTGGGTATGTCCTAAGTGTTGGGCTCCTGTGCCTACGGCGTATAACCATCACCTACTGCGAATGTGCCCTGTGACTGGGGTTTCAGAAGTGCTTGGAAAACTTAGGCTGAAGTCTAATGTTCTACAGGTCTGTCCGTTAGTTAAGGGACAAATAATTCGCACTGTCATTGCTGTAGCACCTGAATCGCAGAGGGCTGAATGCGCCTATTCCATCTCCTTTTCCTTGCTCTTGTTTTTACTACATAAGCCTTACGGCAAATTTCCAGAAACAAACAAAAACGTTACTCTTAACCTGAGCCAACGTACCCAGTTCACATGGTGCACAGTTCATGCGATAAGACAGATGCCAATACAGTCACTTCCATGGCCTGACTTGCCTTCCGAAAATGGCTAATTTTTATTTATCTAAATATTTGTTCATTTTTTATTTATTTCTCTCTCTCTCTCTCTCAAACACACACACACACACTTTCTCCCTCTCAAACACTGTCTCTTCTTCGCCGTATCTTCCATAAGCAGGCTAGTCACTGTAATGACATTAGCTGACTGGAACAGAGCAAACAATGACGACGTCGATAGCGGTACCACAACTGTCGGCTGTTTTGTACCTTATTTACCCATGCCATGTACGCCATCGCGCCAGCTGCAGTCGCCCTTTCAATGAGCGTCGGATTTCTACATCAGAGAGTTTAGATTAATGCATCATTCCTCTCGATAAACGGTGCCCTCGAAGAAACCTCAGAACGTTTTGCACTGCGAATGGCTGAATAGCAGTCTCAGTGTCCACGAACCCTTACGATGAGACCCAAATATCTTTCCGTTGCTTCAGACATTCTGAGAAAAAAACGTTGCGTTGGACGCGATGCCGAGAACTCTTTCTTATAGCCGATGCTTTTATACAGATTTCCGTGCGCATTCTGGGCATTGCAGTATGTACTCACCGTTGGTAGTTATTGCGACAAGTCGTAACTACCAGATAATTATCTTTATCATACCGTCATGCCAGCCATGGCACGAAATTGTTACAAGAAAACTAAAAAAAAAACAAGGCACGTCAGTTGGTTTGAACGAGAAGGAATATCTTAAAATATTACTCTTTCAATACCGCTTTTTCTTTTGGTGTTTATTTTCTTAATACGCTTATTCCTACCGCCAGAATCCTGGCCCATGTTCTGTAGTGGGTGCGGGCCGTATTTGAGGCTTAAGAACAGCGATAACGACGGCGACAGCAGCAGCGGTTGTGACAGTAACATAAACAACATCACGATGACGGCGACATAGATACAAGATATTTCAAAAGAGGGAGTAGCCATATAGCCGTGTTTATCTGCGGCAGATTTGCCTCTCTGGCGCAGCCGCTGCGAATGTCTCATGCAACCGCGATACCAGGCGATATGGCGCGAGCCTTACCCCTAACCGGCTATCGCTATCACTGCCTCACACTCTGTAACAAACAACGTCACATTGTTTTTTCTTTTCATTTTGACTTTGCGAGCAGTTTAATTTCACCAGCAGCCGAAGCTGTTCGTTACCGCAAACATTTCCCTAGCGACCACACAAAATTCATATCTTCTTCCCGAACCCATCGAACACTTCTCTCGTAGCACACAGAACGTGGAACAGGCGTGCTGTGCGCGAGCACCGCGACAGCTGCTCGTGCTGCCAGTCGCCCTGCGTCGGTCCGGCGCCGAGTGCCGAGACGGGCCGGAGGGGCGAGCATCACCTCGATAACCTCCACTCGATCACCATCAATACGGGCGAGACGGCCCCGCTTCTTTCGTTCGTCTGTCCCTACACTGGCTGCGCGCGCGCGTCTCGACGATATTTACCTCCCGGTGCTTGCTTCTTACGGCCCCGGCCCCATCGTCCCATCGTCGTTCGCGTCGTCCCTATTTGCCAGCGAGTTAGCTGTACGGCTGTTTTCTTTGTCTGACCAGCCTGTCATCAGCCGTCTCTCGTTCGATGGAGCGGGCCACCGGCGGCGCGCCTAACGTCAATTTCGCGTGACGCTCCGTCTTCGCCGGGCTGTGTTTCTGCGCGCCTATCTTTTTTTTTTTTTTTACTCTCTCTTTCTCTATCTCTCCTCACACACGCACAGCGCAGCGGGAGTTCTATGCAGTGAGGGAATGTGGTGGGCTGATTATTAAATATAGGCATCGTGCCACGGTAATCCTCGATCAGAACTTCATTAAAGCTTTTTTTTTTTTTCACCAACTCTCATTAAGCACGTTCATAACTTTTGCAGCTTACTGGCCGTTTCAATTTTTTTTAATGTGTTGCAGCCACCAAGACGTGACATTCCTTTTCTATTCCAGTGCATCGAAGTATACAATATTTCTTGCGCGAGAAGGCTAGGGCAAACGACCATAGCATAACGTTCACTTATTTGACAGCAACATCTTGTAGACGTGTTTTGTTAAAACACTTGTGTCCATGAAATATATACCCTTCTTTCAAGATTGTTGGCCTGTTCGACTTGTTTTGATTTCTTTCTTTCATTTTGTTCTCTTAATTCTGCTCACTATTTCATATTCTAGCACACTTCTTGTTTGATAGTACATGGATGATAGACAGAGCACGCTGTTTAAAAACTAGTGTATATGCTTCCCGGCCACACGATTACTTTTTCCACCTCGCTCCAAATGTTATAGGGCTCTCAACCCTTTCAGACGCCACTTTATCCCGTTAATTGAAAACTTGCTATCACCACATTTCTGGCATCTTCAGGAACATATAAAGTGTGTAGCGGCAGAAAAGATTAAGAATTTTCAATTGTTTATTGAATTTTGTCAAGTTTACAGAATGTGGACCCCATGTGGAAACTCACTACAGGAAGATTAAAAATGAGAACATAAACTATCTCGTGTTGTCAAAAGCTTGAAAAACCCTTATCTATCCACTTAAGAATTATGAAACAAGTAAACCGGCTACATTCAACATACTGACACCGAGTAAAAACGCCCAACTGTCTACCTTCCCACTCATTTTGCTCAAACATTCTGGACGTTATTCAATACTGCAGCACAGTTACAACAATAAGTGCTTGAAGATGTACACGACAAATTTTAAATATCATTACTTTCATCAGTGCTTTTGCTGTTTATGCACTCTCTTGCTGTACACAATCGTGTAGACCACGTCTGAAGGGGTTAACCCTTTCAAGTATGGTCTAATTCTTAATTGACGCTCGTTTTTCTTGCAACAGTACGCATCACATATTAAGCGAAGCTCAAGCTTTGTTACCTTTCATTGTTCGCTATTCCTGTGGTAACTTTATTCCGTAATCTCTTTCTTCGATAACGCCTATTGCGGCGGATCTTGTTATAGCCCCTTTCGTTGTCACTTTGCTCCTAATTCTCCAAGAGCTGCAGTTTCCTGGGTGTTCCATACGCCACGAGTACATGCCATCGATCCATTTAGCCCAAATGCACTCCTTGCCAAATACGTCATTGCTCGCCGTGCGCCGCACAGCACACGCAAGACCTTGGCACGTGTGCTTTTCGATTCACCACGGCGCAAACGCTCCCATCTGGCGCACTGTAGCTCCGTTCCAGTCCTTACAAGCGCCACAATTTTCACTGACAACGCAGAGCCACCCGCTGGACGTTGTATATCTCGCACGCGCACGTCAACGTGCGTGCGTACGTGCATGTCCGTACACGTATAAACACAGCCTCTCTCGGCGCGTCTGTTCGTCAGGCCTGACGTCCTTCGGAAACGTTTCGTCCTCGGATGTCCCGCTGACGTGGCATGCCTCGAGGTCTCTCCCGAGATTTCTCGCACGACATCGGTTTCTGCAGAGAGACCCCTAGGGACACTTTGTGGTTTGACAGCGCACGCTGTGTGCAGCGCAAGCACTTGGCGGCCCTCACTCGTCCGACTGAGAGCCAGCGGCAGACCATATCTGCACACTCAGCGCCTTCGGCAGCGTTTTGACTATTTCTTCTCCGTGAGTCCCTGTTTGTGAAGATGGGGCTGTGCTATATTGCTACAACAAGCAGGAATTCTTGTGTGCAGTATATATTATCATTTCTACTTCCCGTGTACATTAACCAAATTGCTTCGCTGCTAAATGCCAAAGAAAGAACAATAGGCGTGCCCAAACAAAGGCGCTCCAGTAAAGTACAGATGTCATGATCATATGTGCGCATAATGGCAAAACGAAACCAAAGCTAAGTTTATATGCAATGCGAATACCACTTACAACAAAATTTGATGCGGTTAAGTTACCGAAATGTAAATGACAGTTTACAAGTAAGAAATGGCTGTTATATCCGTATGCATGCATTGTTTAGCGAGTCGTTACATCTCAACAAAAAAATTATAATGTCGTTTGTCCCGCGAACAAAATTGCTGACTGTGTCATCGTCAATAGCATTCGGCAACCAACATGTGTATAATATCGTTTTTCCCGCAAACAAATAACAATTTCCGCCTTGACGATTCCAAACGACAGAGATCCCTCTAGGTGGCGCCACTTTCCTAGAAAAAGACGAGTGTCTTTGCGCAAGAACCAAACCAAGAGTGCGCGCGTAACTATTATAATACTCATTTACCAAACTTGGGCTATCGCTAACCTCGCCAACCATTCTTTCTTTTGGCGCGACTTCACTGGGATCCAGCCGTAAGGATGCTTTTCTTGCAGTTTACAATTTTATTGGAGAGACGAAAAGAGTACCTTGCTGAATTTCTAAAATTATCAATAATTTCTATTATTTCATTTTTTACGTTAACTTATTTTATCAAAATCTTAATGATGTTTTCATTACACTTATAAATTACAGTTCTATCATCCCACGCTCCACTATTCACATCTATTTTCGCTTTACTTCTAAGCACACGGAAAACCACCTGCTTCTTGGCCAATCCCTTACAGTGGGTAGCGCCACTGTTGAGTATACAAGGCAAGACAAGACTTCATTTCCGCCTTTCTGAGCCTGTCTGAACTTGCAGAGCAGCACATTATGGAAAGCGGCAGTCGTTCAATGAAATAAAACGTTAAGACTGGGATTGAATTCGTTTGCAACAGAAAGCTGAGCTAGTTGGTAAGGGTCCATAATGCAAAGAAGGGGTAAGGCGTGCAGACATGGACACAAGAGAAGAGGAGTGGACACGGCGTTCGTGTTGTCCACTTCCCTTGTGTCCGTGTCTGCACGCCTAACCCATCCTTTGCATTTTAAATTCGTTGTCCACCGTCTGCCTTCTCTAATTTTTGTTATTTTTTTCCAAGCAAGGTTACCTTTCGACAAAAACTCGTAAGATTTCCTGGCCCTCTTTCTGTCCTTTGTCTGCACCCGCTTCTTCTACATTCGACGTTGTAAGACCCAGGGGCGTAGCCAGGGGAGGGGACAAGGCTTATGGTGCTTCAGCGCCCCTCCCTCCCGACATTTTTTCGTGCTGTCATCCACCGCCGACCAAAACAGCCCCCTGCGCCGGAAATCATTCTGGATTTTGTATCGAATGCCTTTTTCACATCTCGGCGTGAACATTGCGAACTCGGGCTGGATTTCGTGGCAACGCCCATGCACCTGGAGTCACATAACGCAAAGAGCCCCATCCGAGCACAAAGTTTCAAGGGCGTTTTGATGGCGAGCGGGCTCGTCGAGGCATCTCGCGGAGGGCGCGGAATCTACGAAGCGCATGGATTTTGATTCCGAAACTTTATGGGTATCCGCCATGCGCAGCGCCTATGGGGCGCCACTGAAAGCCGCGTAGCAGCGGCCGTTGGAACCACAGGTGGGGCTTGTGCCGGAGACGGCTGCTTCCACTGCAGGCATGACTGAAGTGTGTGCGTGCGATTTGCCGCTTGTACGCGTCCCAGATAGTTACGTCTACGGTGTCAGTGTGCGCAAGGAAATCGCACTGTACAAGAGTGTGTGTACAAGAGTGTACAAGAGGACGTGTGTCCGGGGGGGCTTCACAGCTGTCTGAGACGACATCGTCTCCTTGCGCGCCAAGTGCTTGCCGCAGATGAGCATCAACAAGCTTGCCTACGCAGTGGAGCTCATCGCCGGTACGCCGCTTTCATTATAACGCCCCGACCGCTAATGGCTGCATTTGTTGGCCCGTGAACCAACTTTCTTTATGCACACACTTGCTTCGTTTACATGCCATGTTTATTTATAGCAGGTCGAGGGAGCACCGTCGCGCCTGCGAAGGGTTCGTACAAAGGTGCGGCCACGTGAGAAGCCAGCGGCTGTAAAGCTTGCCATCACCAGCACGATGAGCTTGAGAGAAATAGCACGTATAGGATTCCGCAAATAATTAAGGGTTGTGCTTGCATCTTACCACTGTCTGCACAGCATGGATTTCACATGTTCCATCGTTAAACAAGCAGAACGTTTCGATGATTTCACGGGAGCATGTAAGTGAGATATCGGAAGACGCCAAAGCTCAAGATTTGTCTCCTGCAGAAGGGCATGCTGCTTTTATATCTTACGTTATTTTTTAGTGTCACCACCATTTTTACTAGTGTCACCTTCGCACCCGAATGTAGAATTAAGTAGCATATTACATCGCCTGTTGTAGTGCCCCGAGTCTGAATAGCCAATGCAGCGCTTCTTAATTAGCTAAAAGACATCGTTGACACTGCGTTGAAAGCAAATACAAAGCATGGCAATAAATCATTCTTGTAAACCATGTGCTACATTGAAGTCATTTTCAAAGCAAAGCCAATTACAGAGAAGCAACACGAACATATGTTGGCCCATTTCATGCAAAAGAAGAAAAAGAGAACAAGCACTCGCTACCACCATTAGCAAGAATAAAAAACAAAAACAAAGAAACATGAAGGTTTCAGGATTGACCACAACGCATGACACAGCTGGGGTAAAGTGAATATGCATTAGTTGCAGACATCAGGGCTTCGAAGTTCAGGGGTTCCCCCCATTATCGCGAAGTGATGTTAAGAGGCATTCAACACGAGGCTGAATGCCCTGTCAAAAGCCTAGGACACAAAAGGCAAATACTAAGTCGACGTGGACTGCTTAAATGCGATTCTAGAAACCTCGCAGCGCTTGTTTCGTGCCAAGAAAATACTTAGGCTACGAGAAAATTGCATCTGAAGGGTCCGAATGCCTTTTTCGCAATTCAAATCTCCCGCCGCCCAACCGGGGGAGGAGTGACGTTGCATACGCCTTACCACCATTTTCTGTTGTCGGTGAGTAAAACGGCGCCCGACAGACGGCGGTACCGAGCAAAGACAGAGAGAGCGGCGGATTCGCCGCTGCAGCTTCTTTTTGGTCAAGTGGCGTAGACCATTCGGACATCCTGCGACATCACAGTGAAGTTGAGTTCTCTGCTACTTGCAGCTTGTGCGAGTTTCGCGAGCCGGCAATACCAGCGCAGCACTACACGATAACGAAACTAGTGAAACGCGAAAGCGCGGGCGGCGCGGAGTAGAGCGAAAATGAAACCTTTCGACCAAACGCGTCGTTGTCAAGGGCAATTGCAATTAGCGTTTTTTCCAAAGATGAAATAGAACTCGAGAAGTAGCATTTTATTTCGCGCTTATAATACAATAAAAGGATGTTTTTTGTAACGAATGGTTGAGTACTAATGACAGAATTTAACTGTGGAGTGCTTTCGTCATCGGACAAGTACTTGAATGTCCCGGGGGAATCTCTCATCATGTCCTACATTTACCTCAATTCCTCGATTATTAAGGCTCTATTGGAGATAATATCGACGCCTTAGAGATTCTTGAGCACTAATCTATCACTTTAGCTTGACTTACTATTTGTCTTAAGTGTCCCTTTAATGTTCTAGGACGCCACGTTGAACAGCCAGCATGCAAATAGCTGAGGCAAGCATACCGAATGTTATACACCGCAGGTCGCATTTCAGTGCCATGAATAGGCAGAGCAACAGCCGATTCCGTGCAACGCATTGGTGGTTACGTGACGTGTTTTTTTTTTTTGCTTTTTTTCGGACGCTTTTTTTTTTCATGGAGAACTTTGTTCAAAGTGTCCAAAAACACAATGAGCGCTTCATAGCTTCACGCATTTTCCGATTTAGCTTTTCGCATTCCTTTTTTTTTTTTTCAGAGAAGGGCATCGCGTCTCATTACTAACAGCAGCCTAATGTTTATCGTTTCTGGACTGTAGACGAGGCGACGAACTTTAAACGACCCACCGTGGTTGCTCAGTGCCTAAGATGTTGGGCTGCCAAGCACGAAGTCGCGGGATCGAATCCCGGCCGCGGCGGGCACATTTCGATGGGGGCTAAGTGCGAAAACGCCCATGTACTTAAATTTGGGTACTCGCTAAAGGATCCCAAGTGGTCCAAGTTCTCGGAGTCCCCTACTACGGCGTGCCTTATAATCAGATCGTGGTTTTGGCACGTAAACACCATAATCTAATCTAAGTTTAAACGTCGGAGCACTCACGAAAGGCGCAGCGACATCAAACAAAAAATAAAAACAGTGATCGCACTCTAAAACTGCAGTAAACAAAGAGCGGCTGCTTATCTTCTCCGTCGAACAGCAGCGATCCACCACCGCCGTCACTCTTGCTCACGGAGCAGCACTGGAAACTAATGCTATCTTCGGCTGGTCGTTTCTGAGCGCTCTAGAGCGCTCTCGCGAGCGGCGTTGTCTTCGGCTGGTTGAAAGAGGGTGCGCGCCCTGCGTTCGGCTGGTTCTTCTCGATTGCTCTCCTCCATCTTGGAGCGCTTCTTCTCGATTGCTCTCCTCCATCTTGGAGCGCTCTGAGGCGCTCTGAGCCCTGACGTCGGAGCAGTCATCGAGACTGAAACGTCATCGCAGCGCCGCGACGCTGCTGTTGGCGACGGCCCACCGTAACCTTGGCAACCTAGGCCACTGCATGCTGGCGTCTCGACGAACGCTCGTCCCGCCGGCACGTCCACAGGTTTTTCCGGCAGCGCCGGGAGCTTTGGATAGGCGAATCATCGGACGTTGGCAGTAGTCACGTGGTTTCGCATCGGCAATTTCCTCCTCCGAGAGTGAGTCGCACGTTCGGCTTGCGCGCTTGTCCTCTACCCTTGAGCTCGGGGAACGCGCGATCTACCCGACTATGCTTCGGGGCATACAGGCGACCAGTCGAAGATACCATAAGCGTGCGCCTGACGAGTTTTCGTACTTGTTAAAGCGCCCAGATACGCAGCAGTTGCTCCAAGACACCGCTGAAGGCTGACAGAAGCCAGTTCTTATTATTTACGAAAGACCGCATTACTTCACGCGGTGGCGTGGTAATAACTGCCGTAAGGAAAAGCTTGCAAGCGTATGTCGTTGCTACGGTATCGTGCCTGGATATTTTGTGGATTGCGTTGCGTCTGTCCCAGCGTGTAACTTGTGCCGTTGGAATTTGTTATCGCCCACCTGATTCACACGAGGAATTCCTTGAATACCTGAATGAATATTTTACTCGCATTCAGAACAAATTTCCACGCGCACCAGTATTCTTGGCCAGGGACTTAAATTATTCAAATATTGATTGGAAGACATGCGGGCCCTTCTACGGCACAAGAAAGCGTGAATGCCAGAATTTTCTGAATCTGCTAACACTGCGAATCAGCACGGCTTCTTCATGGTCTCTCTTGCGAAACATAACTGTTCGAATTAATTACTGACATTCATTGCGATGTTCATGCTCACTCTAAGAAAAACGCCGTATTTGTAGATTCGGCCAAAGCATTCGATAAAGTTCCACACAAACGTCTAATAATGTGATCTGTCAATCGGTGATTGTGCAACATATTTATTTGCCTTGTTTGACGCATTATATACATTGACTTTTGCTTAGATACGTAGATTTATTGGAGACATGGGTACATTTAAATATCTTTTTTCGAGCTTTTGTGCATACATGCAGTGAACTTTGTTTACAGTGACACTTTTTTTCTCTTTATCAAGCTGCATCTTCGCATTTGTATATTCCATTGTATCTTCGCATTTCTAATGTATATTTTGAAGAACTCCTGCTTTTTGTGACTGTAATTTCGCTGAAATTACTCGCATTACACCAACGGTGACAGCTGCTCCTGCGCAATACATTGGAACGAAGGACAGCGTCATTGAGATTTTTCCCTGCCCTTTGCATATGTAGAAAAATCTAAACAAGGTTCTTCAATGACAAAGTTTCATTAAAATATTTGTCCTCAACTTGTTCATTTCATGGCCTTTACGTTTTTCATATCGGCGGCATTCGCTGTTTTGCTAGTTTCGAACCGATATATGAACCAACTAGCCCTCATCAAGATCTTACGGACTGATATAGTTCCAAAGTTCTTGGGATATTTTGTTTACTTATTAGACAGAAATCATGGAATCATTCATATCAGTTATTTCTGGCACAATTTTTGGTACATCCGAACGTATTCTTTTATGAAAGAATACATATTTTACTTGTCTTGACAGTGCGTAGCGTTCATGAATTCGTTTAGAGTACCTTTGGTAATGGCAATGCGGTTATTATTCTTGCATTTGAACGCTCGAGAAATTCTATAAGGAGGAGTGTGCAACAGAAACGGAGGGGCTTTGTTTCGAGTCTTTTTGTCCGAAAAGACACTGGGAACAAAAAAAATGGGATGGAGCTTACCTTGTCTAAATAATGTCTATTCATTTATACATTGTGGCTTTAAAGGGGTTCCGAATCACCTTTTATCGAAGCGGTGAAATGCATTTGAAGCCAAAATACGCTACTATATCATAAGTACTCTGGCGCAAAAAGTACTTCAGTGCATTCAGCAGAAGCGGAGGCGGCGCGGCGGAGCGCGGCATGCCCACTTCGCTCCACCTACCGAACGTTACCGTGGCGCGCAGTTCAAACTCGATTTTGGATGCTCACGTGGACGCCACTATTTCCTATTCTGGCGCCTAAGACGCGGCAAACGTTATTAGCCAAATGTGTCAAATGCGGTTATCCTCAGCGAGCCGCGGTGCGTTCAGCCAGTGGACTCGGCGAGAGACCACTGCGGTATCTACGCTACGTAGCAGACGTGCAACAACGGCGTCTGCTTTGTGCTCGACAGGGCCAGAGCGCTCGCTCGCGCTCACATGCTCCTGTTCAGCTGTGCTACGTGATGTGGGCCGGTTCTGCCTACCGAACGTCACCGTGGCGCTCAGTTCAATTTTGATTTTGGATGCTCACGTGGACGCCACTGTTTCCTATTCTGGCGCCTAAGACGCGGTAAACGTTATTAGCCAAATGTGTCAAATGCGGTTATCCTCAGCGAGCCGCGGTGCGTTCAGCCAGTGGACTCGGCGAGAGACCACTGCGGTATCTACGCTACGTAGCAGACGTGCAACAACGGCGTCTGCTTTGTGCTCGACAGGGCCAGAGCGCTCGCTCGCGCTCACATGCTCCTGTTCAGCTGTGCTACGTGATGTGGGCCGGTTCTGCCTACCGAACGTCACCGTGGCGCTCAGTTCAATTTTGATTTTGGATGCTCACGTGGACGCCACTGTTTCCTATTCTGGCGCCTAAGACGCGGTAAACGTTATTAGCCAAATGTGTCAAATGCGGTTATCCTCAGCGAGCCGCGGTGCGTTCAGCCAGTGGACTCGGCGAGAGACCACTGCGGTATCTACGCTACGTAGCAGACGTGCAACAACGGCGTCTGCTTTGTGCTCGACAGGGCCAGAGCGCTCGCTCGCGCTCACATGCTCCTGTTCAGCTGTGCTACGTGATGTGGGCCGGTTCTGCCTACCGAACGTCACCGTGGCGCTCAGTTCAATTTTGATTTTGGATGCTCACGTGGACGCCACTGTTTCCTATTCTGGCGCCTAAGACGCGGTAAACGTTATTAGCCAAATGTGTCAAATGCGGTTATCCTCAGCGAGCCGCGGTGCGTTCAGCCAGTGGACTCGGCGAGAGACCACTGCGGTATCTACGCTACGTAGCAGACGTGCAACAACGGCGTCTGCTTTGTGCTCGACAGGGCCAGAGCGCTCGCTCGCGCTCACATGCTCCTGTTCAGCTGTGCTACGTGATGTGGGCCGGTTCTGCCTACCGAACGTCACCGTGGCGCTCAGTTCAATTTTGATTTTGGATGCTCACGTGGACGCCACTGTTTCCTATTCTGGCGCCTAAGACGCGGTAAACGTTATTAGCCAAATGTGTCAAATGCGGTTATCCTCAGCGAGCCGCGGTGCGTTCAGCCAGTGGACTCGGCGAGAGACCACTGCGGTATCTACGCTACGTAGCAGACGTGCAACAACGGCGTCTGCTTTGTGCTCGACAGGGCCAGAGCGCTCGCTCGCGCTCACATGCTCCTGTTCAGCTGTGCTACGTGATGTGGGCCGGTTCTGCCTACCGAACGTCACCGTGGCGCTCAGTTCAATTTTGATTTTGGATGCTCACGTGGACGCCACTGTTTCCTATTCTGGCGCCTAAGACGCGGTAAACGTTATTAGCCAAATGTGTCAAATGCGGTTATCCTCAGCGAGCCGCGGTGCGTTCAGCCAGTGGACTCGGCGAGAGACCACTGCGGTATCTACGCTACGTAGCAGACGTGCAACAACGGCGTCTGCTTTGTGCACGACAGGGCCAGAGCGCTCGCTCGCGCTCACATGCTCCTGTTCAGCTGTGCTACGTGATGCGGGCCGGTTCTGCCTACCGAACGTCACCGTGGCGCTCAGTTCAATTTTGATTTTGGATGCTCACGTGGACGCCACTATTTCCTATTCTGGCGCCTAAGACGCGGCAAACGTTATTAGCCAAATGTGTCAAATGCGGTTATCCTCAGCGAGCCGCGGTGCGTTCAGCCAGTGGACTCGGCGAGAGACCACTGCGGTATCTACGCTACGTAGCAGACGTGCAACAACGGCGTCTGCTTTGTGCACGACAGGGCCAGAGCGCTCGCTCGCGCTCACATGCTCCTGTTCAGCTGTGCTACGTGATGCGGGCCGGTTCTGCCTACCGAACGTCACCGTGGCGCTCAGTTCAATTTTGATTTTGGATGCTCACGTGGACGCCACTATTTCCTATTCTGGCGCCTAAGACGCGGCAAACGTTATTAGCCAAATGTGTCAAATGCGGTTATCCTCAGCGAGCCGCGGTGCGTTCAGCCAGTGGACTCGGCGAGAGACCACTGCGGTATCTACGCTACGTAGCAGACGTGCAACAACGGCGTCTGCTTTGTGCACGACAGGGCCAGAGCGCTCGCTCGCGCTCACATGCTCCTGTTCAGCTGTGCTACGTGATGCGGGCCGGTTCTGCCTACCGAACGTCACCGTGGCGCTCAGTTCAATTTTGATTTTGGATGCTCACGTGGACGCCACTATTTCCTATTCTGGCGCCTAAGACGCGGTAAACGTTAGTAGCCAAACGTGTCAAACGCGGTTATCCTCAGCGAGTCATGGTCCGTTCAGCCAGTGGACTCGACGAGAGACCACTGTGGTATCTACGCTACGTAGCAGACGTGCAACTACAGCGTCTGCTTTGTGCTCGACAGGGCCAGAGCGCTCGCTCGCGCTCACATGCTCCTGTCCGGCTGCGCTACGTGATGCGGACCGGTTCTGTTCTGGTGCAGCTTGATCGACGGAAAGCAGACGTATCCAACTTGCACATCTTGAAGCGCTCTCAAGAGCTCGTTCCTTGCGAAGCGAAGTCTGCCGCAAGGCGTCTGACCAGGAGCGGCCAGGTGTGGGCGCGCGCTGCAGCAAGCATTGTGTGTTGTCCGGCGTGTTTCGAGGCTAGTTGAATGTTCAAAACTATAGTCGAAATTGGCGAGACCCGACGGCTACGACACCGATAAGCAGGGTGGCCAAAGTTTAATTCCTAACGCGGGCAGCCGCGGCCGAGCGCGAGCAGACGACAGTCGCCTTCTTCCGCAAGTACGTAATCATTATCGGGATTCGAAAGCGTATTGAAAACCGGAAGCCACATTTTCGCTTACTTCAGCTTGTTTATCAAACTGCGCCAATAAATATACACAGTAACAGTGGGAAAAAGCGCACAGGTTCGAACACCCTTCTTAATTGATTTCAACTTATAGCCAATAGCTGCCGCGTACGGGAATCTGCCAGATTACAAAACAAAGCGTCCATAAACGAGTGAGTGAAAGGCTTCTATTGAAAAGAGAGCGGTTGAGAGAAAGACGACTTCGCGCTCCACTTGCGAGCTCCACGCGCCGCGCACGACTGCAAAATTTAGCCTAGATGTTCACAGCAGCGTATGCTGTCCGGGGACCGTGTGTTTTCACTGAGCCCGAGGTGTGTTTCAGAGCTCCTTTAAAAAAAAACGGCACGTTGCAAGTTATTACACTCACGTTGCTGACGTATAGGCCTGGCTGTCGTTATTGCGCACGTAGCGTTTTTGCCCACCAGGCTGATCCTGCAGCGGTCAACTTCGTTACGCCGAATCAGCGCTCAGCTGCGTGCGTCGATAATTGGCAGAACTTGCCTTTAGCGCCGTCGTAAATGTGTTAGCGCGAATTATATATTACGCATTTTAATATTTTGCTTTTCTTTAGCTCTCCAGTTAGGCGAGCCATACCTATGGACGTCGGGAGGGGAGTTTAATTTGCGAGAACGTTAGTTCCAAAAACGAAACCGACTGGCACGTGGCGTGTAAAAATAAGCGCAAAGACGGGATCGCGCGTGCGGAAAGCATTGTACACCCGGCAGCGCTGTACTACAGCGTCCCGATCGATCGCCAGTATAGAGCACGTCTGCTGTTTTAAGTGCGCTTGTGCACTGTCAGGAAGACGTCTTTCGCACCATCGACAGAGACAGAGGGAGAGCAAGTTTAATGATATCTGGAGAGAATCGCCTATAGTAACAGGCCTGACATGCTTACGCTCCAGGTGAGATAATGAGGGATGAAAGAAAGCGAGCGGGATGAAAACAAAAACAAAGCGCGCGCACACGCTAACGCAAAGACGCGCGTAATATGCGCAACACGAAGGTTATTTACAAGTCCCATTGAGCTCTTTATCCCAAAGGCATGCTATACACGCTTTAATGGGGGGCGCATTAGAGATTACGGACATTGCCACGGTCCAAGAACGTCTCGCAGCGGAAACCGCATGTCGTGTCACGCTTTTAAAGCGCTCCTCAGTACAAACCTTCAGGTTGTAAAGCGACTACAAATACAAACTAAATTATATGAGTCCTCGTCAACGCTGCAAGCTGGACAAATGGATTTTAAGTACGTAGTGCTATGTGTTAGCGAGGTGCCTTTAACGCATTCCCCTGAATGTCGCACTATGGACTCAGAGATTGCTACGGAGCACCTGCGCCCATGCGATCTCGGAGGCTATGGTCGCACCATCGAGTTTAGTGCCGAGAGTGCTCGAAGACGTCATATCGCTATAGTGTCTGCACGCGTCATCGCCGCCACTGTGCCGGTTCAGTCATCATGGCAATGGTAGAGGGATCTGCCACACCTTCGTCCTTCTGACTCCAATACACCTTTCCTATAGTGTTAATATTTCGTTGGAAATTTGTTTTACTGACAATGATTTATTCTGCATATAATAACAAAAACGATCAGCCCACAAAAAGCGCCAATAGTTATCTGTGGCTCAGGAGCAGCACCTACTCTCAAGTTATGCACATTCCATTCCATAACTGGTGTCACAAAATCAACAGACAAATCACACATTTGGCACTGAAGAAATGAAAAGTTGTTAGCACCAGGAAAGATTTTGCTAAATAGCGTTTAATTTATCACCTAACGGCAATGGTCAGGCTCATTTTGCCTGAAATCCTTACCTCTAGGCTGTCTTTCTTTTTTTTTTTGGGGGGGGGGGAGGGATATTAAACACAAACACAGGTATTCAAAGTGTCCAATATAGTATCATCTAGCAAGTGTTGAAGCTCAAACATCATATCGACATACAAACACACCCGCTAAAAAGATACTACATCAATTATTGTGCTCAAAATTACGTCGTAAAATTACCTCATTGGGAAGACAAAACACCTCACACCTCAAAAGAAACGCTACGAGGCTAGTACGCAATGCACTTCAACCGCGCGCGTGTGCACGCACGCACGCATCACACACACACACACACGCACACACACACACACACGCACACACACGCACACGTGTGTGTGTGTGTGTGTGTGTGTGTGTTTGTGTGTGTGCGTGTGTGCGTGTGCGTGCGTGCGTGCGTGCGTGTGTGTGTGTGTGTGTGTGTGTGCGTGCGTGTGCGTGTGTGTGTGTGTGTTCTTCAAAGAGAGAAAGAGAGAGAGAGATCAAGAGGAAAGGCAGGGAGATTAACCAGATATTACCTAGTCCCCGGTTTGCTACCCTGCACTGGGGTTGGGAGATGGGGATTAGAATGAGGACAGAGAGGGAAATGACTTTAAAAATGCAGACACAGAGACGCACACAGGAAGGGCGTTCCAGTTAGAGACGTACACAAAGGCCGGTCGGTCGCAAGAAGCGCAATAGCGCTTGCACGGCCTTCTTCTGTGACGCTAGGTGCGGTCAATGGTGTAGAATTCCTTCTTACAAAAGTGGTAAGTCGTCCAGCTGGCTGAGTTCGTGATCCGCGTCGTAAAGGTGGCAGTAGAGACTGCAGTGCAGCCTTCGAATCACAGAAGATCGTCCACTTGTGCGGCGGTTCATCACCAATGTGATGAAGGGTGGTAAGGAGCGCTGCGAGCTCTGCTGCCATCGATGTTGTCACGTGAGTCGTCTTAAATTGATGGCTTTTGCTGGTATCACGATTTCCACAGCTCAGGACAGATCAATCAGTGTATATATGCGTATAGTAACGGTAGTTCTCGCAGAAAAGTAGCAACGTGAGCTGTTTAAGGGCTGGTGATGATAGATCAATCTTTTTTTTTTTCGTGATGCCAGGTATTGTCAGGTTAACTTTTGGCTGACTGAGGCACAATGGAGGAGTGAAACAAGCTGGCAATGATTCACCACGTGCAGTTATCGTTTGACTGAAAGAGGTACGTGGTCTGTCCGCTGGTAGAGACGCTAGGTGGTGGCGAGGAGTCCTGGCAAGATGCCGGATAATCTGACGCAGAACTCCTCTGCCACGTCACTCTCCAGTCTCTTTTGAGAGAGTGCCTTGAATGGGAACCGCTGTACGGGGGGTGTCCGGAGACTTCGTACCGTTTTCCATAGTTGCGATAAAGGCTTGTGTAGATCTAGCGACTCACAGAAAGCAGTCCAATGTTGCGATTCGAGCTTGTCTAACCAGCGCTGGATCTTCTTTTGCGTGCGTCTGGCGGTCCGTAAATCGCTCATTGCCTTGGCGCGTCGGTACCTTCGTTCAGCCCGTCATCGGATTGCTCGAAGTCATTCTAGTTCCACATCAAAGTCCGTCAGTTTCGAAGAGCATGTGAAAGTGCGCAAAGTGTCTTGCACTGCGCTCTTGATTGCCTCTTTCACGTCGAAAGACAGATTGGCTTCGCAGTGTTCTTCCATGACAGACTGAAATTTAGTCCAGTCCATTCTTTGGATCGTATCCCGTATTTTCAAAGGGGTTGTATAAAGGTATTGACCTCCTTGGTTGATTCAGCGGTTACGGTGCCCTGCTGCTGAGCACGAGGTCGCCGGTTCGATTGCCGGCCGCGTTTCGACGGAGATAAAATGCGAAAACGCTCGTGCACCTACATTTACGCGCACGTCGAAGAAGCCCAGGTGCTCAAAGTTAACCAGGAGCCACATCAATGTGGCGTCCCTCGTAAATGAACTGTGCAGGTTCGGGACGTTCAACCCCGCAATTTCATTTACGCCGAGTAATCTCGAAATGCTGCGCCGGTGTTATTCTTTGTATATACGACGCATGCATTTTTTCCAACAGTGTGCCTCAATGCTTCCGGGCGATGTTAACGCGCTTGTGCGCGCCGACGTGTGCGCCATCAATTTCATTTGCGGGCGCCTTTCTCTCTTTCGCGTGCAGCAGGCGTCGACCTCGTGCGATACACTCATTGGGCGCAGTGTTTCTCTGCCTGTGTTATTGTGTGTCTTTTGTATCCCCAAATCCCCGTTTGCTTTTGTTTGTTGTTCTGCCCCTAATCCCTCTTAATCTTCCGGCCGTCGCCGCCGCGCGACTGCACAACATAGTTTCGGTCGAGCGTTGTTGCGCGTCCAGTCCTGCCACCGCACGGATTTTTCCGCTCGAACGGCAGTGCGACGTTGTCCTTCCATCGCCCCCGAGCACAGGCGTGCCGTATGCGCCTGCCTAGTACGGGCTCTGTGTGTACACCATAATATTTCACGCTCGTACCTGCGTTTAGAGAAAGCGCCCTTAATCACGATACCGGTCGACATTGGTCGGCATGGTCCGCGCAGAAACTGCGGGTTTGTGACGGGGCAGCTGACGACAAAGCCAGGACGAGTGAACACTGGCGCCACGCATGCGATAAGAACAACGTGAACGACATTGCGGCCGTTCGTTCCGCCAGTTCTCGCAGCCCGTAATTATGATGGCGATTTATACTGACATCTCCTTCGAAACGGGGATGTGACAAAGCCAGCTTGAGCTAATCAATAATTTAATGCCATTAGTATTTCTTAGGAACTTCCCCCAGCATTATTATCGAGTTGCTTCGGTATAGAAGAAGTATATTGTCACATGCACATAGCTTTTTTTCTTTTTCTTGGCGGTGACCGTCTTCACGAAATTATCGCTGTAGTGTTATCCCTCGGCGCAAAGCGCATTCTCTGCAGCCAAACTTTCGTAATGTGGACACCTATTAGATTGCGAGACAGCCGTGTCTGATCAGGCTGCACGTGCGACGCGATCAGTGTTGCATACAGTGCTTCGCACTCTTGCTTAGAGCCGTCTGGGTAGTCTTGATTTTCTTTCCGGGCACAAGTTAGTATACGAAAGCGTTCGATTATTTACTTACTCTTTCTAGCAGTGTTCGTGCTTCTTCGCCGTCAATAGCCGTGAAAATATTCAAACACGACTCTACCGACAACGCACGTGCTACCGCATCCTCACGCGCACAACAAAGACCGGAGTCAAGGATAACCCGCGACAACTTCCTCGCCGACCTACTTATACAATAAGGCACGCGCGTCTCGCACCCAGGACATGTGCCGAAATGCGACCAAGAAGCGGCATTCGCTTTCGCACCTCACGAAACTGGCGAGAACAGATGTGTCAGGAAGAACAAAGAACCTTGGCCTGCATTTCGTATACGCCGCGCGTGCGCACACACACGTGTACTCGTTTGCGTGCCTTTCGCACTTGTAATACAAAAAGGCACGCTGCATGAACAACGAGGCAGGCAGGCAGGCAGGAATGGAAAGGGCATAGACTGGGGTGCAGAGAGGGACAGACGAAATCCAGGAGGGGCAGCGCGAGATGTCAGGCGGAGTTCTCCCGTAGAAAGAAAAAAAACAAGCACAAATGACGAGAACAAACGGTGCGACACGAAAATGCGGCGAAGCGTCGGAGACTCTTCCCGTTTGTTTGCTATGTACGACGAGGCGGCGAGCTCATTTCGTCGGCGAGAGCGCGCGGCGGAGCCGGCTCTTGGCACGCCACTGCCAATTCAGCGCGGGCCCGGCGGGCCTCGCCTTAAGTCAACACGCGCTAGAGAGACGACGCGAATGGTGAGCGAGCGGGGAAAGCAGCTTCTCTTTCCCCATTATCCTCCTGCCTCCTAACTGTGCCCCGCATCGCTGCGCTGCCGCTATAGTCCTGGACGTAGTGGCTCTTAGAAACGTGCAAGGCGACACATCGAGGCCGATTCGGGGCAAGAAAAGTAGAAACAGCACAACCGTCGAGACCTTCTGAGCTTGCCTCGCGAGCAGTGATTTGCGGCAACGCCACTGCAAGAGCCACACCGCCGCGTCTCTTGCTTCTGTTGCCTCTGCGGTCGATTTGTCCCTCCAGTGTAAACAGGCTCCCGCTAACTTAGGGGCACTTGCACTGCTGATGATAGCGTCGCCCGCACAGCCTGACCCGGACACTCATCACACGGTTGGAGGACGACGGTTCTGGATACCCTAGGGAGCGTATCGTCGCGCAAAATAACAAAGGAATGAAAGAACCCGGAGAGCTCCTCCAACGATATACGCATATATACAGTGAAGGAGCGCCGTTAGGTCGAGTGTCTCCTCGCAAAGCGAGCACCGCAGACACAGAGCGTGCTGCGTTAACTGCTGCTGCGGAAGACGGGTAGTGCCTCGCAATATTTCCTATATGGGAGGCAAATTTACGCTAGGAACGACATGTGATTAGGCCTTTGTTTTATGGTTACGCAGGTCGCTTGGATGCCAACGAAACGGTAGTTAATCATGTCTTCGGTGATGAGCAGTCTAGGCTAGCTCATTTCTTTTTTTTATGTTATTTAGGTTTGTTTTCTAACAATAAAGTGCACGCCGCACACAGGCATTTGGTGCAAAAGGAACGTTCTTTCTCTCTCTCTCTCTCTTACTATCGTTACGCAAACAGATATACTGCACGTAACGCAATCGGAAGATATGGGCTAAATGGACTAATCCGAGAGCAATCAAAAGAACGTTCACATTGCACGTGTAAAACCACACACAAAAAGCTCAAACACGAACGAGAGGGGTTTAATCGCCTTATCGGTACCGCAATGTTGGCGCGAAAGCATCGTCGATATTTCCAACTGCAGTACCATTCCTCTTAGGTAGGGTTATATAAACCTATGTTATGTAAACAGCTTAAGTAACCCCGCAACTTGGATCTCTACGGTTTATGTTAGAGAAATGTGCACTTACCTAAACTGCATTAAACCTCTTTGCTGCAACGCGAGATCGCGTTTATTTATTCAGGAGTCTAGCTGCTGATGAATCTCGTCGACACCATAATGTTTGCGTAGTCGTTTTGTCAATACTTGAGTCCCTCTGTCTGGTCAGCCTTGCTTCAGTGAGCCGGATTTCTAACCAAACGAAATGCCGAATGGTGACTGCAATCTAACACTCCAAAATACTCTCTGAGTCACCACAGTGAAAAAGGTCGGCTAATAATAACCTGCAAAGTGAGCTTTTAGGATGGTCACACAATTAAGAAATTCCTGCAGTGATATCTTCAGCGAGAACTCTTTTATTTTCATTTTTCTTCTTCCAAATGACTTCCAGCCAGAAAAGTAAGTTTTGACATTACGCAGACGATTTCTAGGACAGACTTGATGGTGATATTTTCTGACATCGTTGTTGCGTGGCAATATTTCGGTGGGAATATGTGCATAGCAGCAAGTGAGCGCCGTTGGGAGTGCGCTCAGTTCTGAAAGCTTTACTTTTTGGCAAGCGTCCGGTCGCGTGCACAAATTAAAAAAAAAAGAAAACATCCATGCCAAAGCCTCATTGTGCACATGATGAAAAATTCTCATGAACCAGGTATATTTACTAATAAAGAACGCGAACGGTGAAAGTGGTGACTGCATGCCACTTTGCGCACCTCGCGAGCTCCGCTGATTCTGCAGCGATAACACGTGCAGCGAAAATATGCCAACTGTATTCAGAATAATCTGTAATTGAGCCCTGATGAGGCCTGATTCCCAATAAGGCGAGCAAAATACGGCCTAGTTAGGCTTGCAGCACAAGCCATGCAACTTTTCGAGCCAGGAAAACGCAAGCACGGTACGCTGTTCTTGACATCATCATTCACGCTACAAATATATGTGTTGCGAAGAAAATCCGCTGCCACCACATTGTATTAGGCACAAGCGGCTGCTGAAAATGGCCGCTAAGGGAAACGCTGTCATGAAAAGGGGTCAACAGTGCAGCTATATATCAAGGCAATGAAATGACATGACGAAGTCGAGCATACGACGAAATCTCGTATGGTCTAGAAGAAAATGGTCGGGATGAACTGGCATGACGTGTTTAAATAACGCCCCAAACTGTGCTTCACTTACCGAAAAAATAAAAGTTGCGAGGTGCGGCCCACACCGTGAAGCTGGTGACTTCGGGGTCGTTTCGCACTATTCGATGTACCCGTTCATGGCGGCGCTTTTGTCCTTGAAGAGAGAACGCGCGGGCTCGTGTGACTTGCGCCATAGTATTTGAGGCATCGGCACGGAGCACGCGTATCAGATGGTCACAACTGACGCCGCACGTTTTACAGATGCCCTTGCACTGTACGTTAGCATAGCGAAAATGACGCACAACGTGCACCGAAACAACGCATGCCGGTGCGACGTAATCATGACCGCAGGAAAGCGCGCAGCTGGCCCGAACATCTTGCCTCCAACTGTCCACGAATAGGAAGTGACGTCACCACTGAAAATCGAGCAGTCCTTGGGTCACATGTCAACGCTGCCGTTCCCAGCCTGTAGCAAAGTGTGCACAAACGCGCACGTGCGACTTGGGGAAGGCGTCAAGTCGATGCAGCACCATGTGAACGCTGTTCTTTACCGCGATGGTGCCTGTAAAGCTGAATTCACACGACGAAACGGATGGACAATTCAGTCCGCAGACGAACGTGACGTGGCAGAGCCGCCACGAATCGCGCCGCTAGTAGTTCGTCTGCGGCTCGCTCGTGTATACGGCTTGGTTCGACGGCACTGAGCTACGTCATGCTCACCCACCGAATGAAACGGCATTCCGTCCTGTCGAGTGAATGCCGCTAAAGGCCGATCCACACGATGGACCAAGTCTGTGGGCCAATCGGTCACGTGATGTGACGTCACGGCCCGCCGCGGTCCGGTCCGGCGCAGAGCACACCCGCACGGCGGACCGCCATAGCAGACGGCAAAGCAGACTAACCAGCTACACTCTCGGCCACAGTGTTATCATTGTAATCATTCCGACTCGAGTCCCACAAAGCCGGGAACTGCTCAACGAGGGATACAAAATAAAAAAACCTCCTCGTCACTCCAAGAGGACATGGTGTTTAAAAAATATATCTGCTGCACGCGCGTGTAGGCCGAACGGCGGACATGAAGCGACTGCCTTTTGCTGAGCTGAAAACTACATTGGATTTGGCTGAAGACGCTCTGTTGCTGGACAACATTCATTGGCTACGCCAAAATCGCTGCGATTTGCATGCGCTCCGCCGCCAAAACAGAAGCGGTAAGAGCCTGGGCGATTTGCTGGACCGCGAGGGCCGCGGTCTTGCGCGGGCCAACGGTGGTCCGCACGAACTGGTGACGTCCTATCATGTGATGCGCGGACTGCGGTCCAAAAGAGCAATTTGGTCCGTCGTGTGGATCGGCCTTAAGCAGCCCTTTCGAACTTCTCCGCTAGTTGCTTTGAGGCCCGCCGGTGTCCACCGGCCAAATGCTCTGCCAGATTTTTAGTTTCATAATGTATCAACAGCCGCGTTTACATGAATGCGACAGCGTCGCATCGCATCGCATTTCTAGCGCATCACACTCATGTAAACAGCAGTAATGCGCTAGGAAGGCGCATCGCATTAATGCGCCAGGCGAGGGTAGATTTACGGGCGCGAGTCGACTCTCGCGGAGCATGTAAACGCAGGATCGTCGCATTAAGAATGATGGGAAGGAATTAGCCATCAACATGGCGGCGGTCCCGGCTGCCCGCTTCGAATTGAATTTGGCGTTTCTTTTGTAAAATGCACTTCGTTCGCAGCAAATGATTGCGTAAACTGCTTTCGCTTAGTCTCAGGCCGCTTCGACGACAAAGTATTATGGATACCCTTGTGGTGTTTTCGAGATCGCTTCTCGTTTCGAACGAGTCGAAGCCTAACGAAAGAAACATTCGAGATGTCGGCGCCACCTATCGCTAGAGTCGGAAAATAGCCGCAACGACGGCATATGGCCTCTGAGATCAGAAGATCTCGCAGGCCAACTAAAGCTGCAAAACACGTGCGCGGCTTTGAGTCCGCTACACTATAGCGTATAGCGTACGCTATAAAGGTGCGTACGCTAAACTAAAGCTGTCTATTTCTCGGCACTCAACCGCCAACGTGCACTCGGCCTACTACCGGAAACCAGTTACACCGGAAGTCGGTTGCACTTCCCTTATACGACACCATGTGGCGCTACGTTCTCGCGAGAGTTAAGGCGCTACATGTAAACGGCGTCGCATCGCCTTTCCCAAATGCGCTTGGAAATGCGATGCGCCACTGTCGCATTCATGTAAACGGGGCTAACGCCTCGCAATGATACGAACTCCGAGCTCGCAGATTGTCAGTCGAAAATCCTAACTCTCAGCCACTCCGCCGATGTTCCAGCCAGAAAAAAAAGAAAGGAAAAATACTGCGCCTGGACAATACTGTGATTGGTCTCTTGTTTAATGATCGTCAAAAATGATTAGATACCACCATGCTCTGCAGCTTGTCCATAAACCAGCGCCGATGTGAAGTAAGGTGAACGAAGCCAGTGGCAACGGATGAAAGGCTGGGTAGGAAAGAAGAATAAGAAGAAAGAGTCGTCTCGTCAAGGTTCGTCGTCATCATCATCATCACTACTGTTTCTTCTACACCGGGGAGCGCCACCTAAAAGAAGGCGACTCGCACTAGGGTCACTGAGTATGTGCGGACCGCACGAAACAGTGCAAGGTTTACTGTTCACAAACTGTACCCGCCGCGGTATAGCCCAGTGGCAATGGTGTTGCGCTGCTGAGCTCGAGGTCGTGGCTTGCGGGGAGGTCTAAATGCAAAGACACTCGTCTGCTAAGATTTAAGAGCACGTCAAAGAACCCAGAGTGGTCAAGACCAATCCAGTGTCTCCCACCATGGCGTGTCTCATAATCAGATCGTTATTTTGGCACGCAGAACTACGCGATTTCTTTTAATTATACCTTACTCTGCGTAGCGTTGTGCCGGCTGTCGCGCCACTGCTTCGCATTATAGGCAAATATAAGCGAGGGTTCTTTTCTTGTTTTTTTTAGGGAGAAGTGCTGTGATTCTCTTCTTCTTTTTTTCTTTTGTTGTAACGTGCTTGCCACCTTGTTATGAAAGGGTAGTCATTCCTAACAAGTAAGTTCCAAAGTGGGCACATTGTTGCAATTAACAGGATGACTTGCTAAGATTTGTTGGCAAAGTAATTGCGCTCAACATGCCCGGTTAAGCCGTCGCTCAGTTCCTTCTGCACAGAACTCTTAAAGTGCATGCAACATTTCTCCTCGGCTTCGCCGCACGCCACGGGTCTCTCTCTCTCTCTCTCTCTCTCTCTCTCTCTCTCTCTCTCTCTCTCTCTCTCTCTTTTTTCTTTCCCTCCATCAAGCGTAGTAGAGCCTTGAAGCTCTAACTTGTGCGTTAAGGCTATCAGGAAACTACCATGTCTTGCTTGACAGAGATGCCTTGTTTCTGTATAGGAGGTTTATTATACGTCCTACGTGCATAAATGTACATGAGAAAGGCGCACAGAAAATATCCTTATAATCAGTTGTTATAGGCGCCGCGTGTTAGTGGCCACAAAAAAAGTGCAGAGTGTTCGGGCCATAAAAGGAAGCGGAAGTGACCGTCTCTATAGTGAGCGCAATAAAGAATCGCGCTATGGGATTTCGATGGCGACGTTCACTGACATTGATATACTGAAATTGGCTTGGACGACCGCCAAGAATAAGTCCGAATCCGAGGCCCGTTGCATTACTATTGCTTATGTTGTTAGTGCAACGCATTCCTATTACTATTGTTTATGCTGTATGTTGTTTGTGCAATTCGCTGTCTGCTTCGTTCATCGCATCTTTACTAGCAGTGAACAAACGCATCAGGCCACGCAAGGCAGCTGCTGCGATGGTAAGTGCTTGTCATGCTCGTATTTAGGTTTACTTCAAGAACGGAGCAGGACGAATGGGCTATATATACAGCGCGAGGTGGTGTCGACTACATTACCGTCGTACATAAGATACACCCAAACACTGCGACTGCATGGCCCACATCTGCGGACAATAGTGAAGTGGGAGTCAAGCATGTTCCATTCGACATTTTTAACAGTGTAAAACCACTTGCATTAGTTCTTCCTATCTCTTTCCCCCTCAACTACTGTACATAAAAAAAACGTCCTTGACTAAACTACCTAGACAAAAATACGTTTCTACGTTTCGAAACGGACCACACGGGGAAGGAGACAGTGGAGACAGCGTTGAATAAGCCTTTTACAATGGCGCGATTCTATTTCGACGAGCTTGCTGATCTGATAAGTGCGCTGCACATAAAGCGTCGTGCTTTTACTGCACACCGCGTTAGCTTGGACAGTTCACTATTACACCCCCGGCTCATGATTCAGCGTGTTCGATAACATCGTAGTCCTTCGCGTGGTGCTTTAGTACGTTCTCACACAAAGAAAAGAGAAAATAAAGAAAGAAGTAGAAGAAGGAAGCGAATACAGTCAAGATAAATGAGATTGTATTTCCAGGGCCGAGTTACTACTTCATCGCATAAAAAAGACAACTTCAATGGCGTTTTCGAAGACACGTTTCTGAAAAGAAAGTCCAGCCTGTGTACCAATGCGTTTTCACGTTCTTTATTGCAATGCTTAACGCAAATCTCAGTTCTGTCAGCCAGCAGCCAGAAGGAGTGCTGCTAATTTTGCATTTTTCCTGCCGCGTCTTATAAAGGAATGAAGTTCGAATTATTATTGAAAAAAATAATGAGAGAGTTGATGCCAAATGTGCCACAAATGCATGCGAATCGCGCTTACAGCGTCTTAGCCTCGTGAAAAAGCCACCCTCAACTGTGTGTGGACGTGTAAGAAGACTTAAAAGAACGCAATCCCCTGAGGAATCGTCTTGCGCCTTGAAACGTTTGAATCGGTAATGCGACAGGAAAGGCTGGAAAACACGTAGAAGCATTTCGTGCATTTATACCTTTGTTTCAGCTTTACGCCTTCCCAAGCGGCTAATTCACCTCTCCGTCGTTTATCCGGTCCCTGCCTGCTGCAGTGCTTACCCAGTTCTCGTGCCAGAACTGTTCGTAAGAGCAGCTGTCAGCTATTTGTAACGTCGGACGGCACTTACGAATGAAAAGCTTTGTGAGTGCAACCCCTGGCCTTCTGCTGCCCCCAGTTGCGAGCTTCGTTTCCCATAAATAAAGTTGTCTCCAATCCAATCCAATCCCGCTAAGCTACCCCAACGAAGAAAAACAAAGTGATGTTACCATATGTGTAGTCGCATTCGACATGACGTTTATAGCAACGCCGCTGTCACCGTCGAAAGCTCGTGGGACAAACAATAGCATTTAAAAGCTTTCAACCTCAGACAGCGCCGCCCCGTTCTGCTCTAAGCTAAACAAGAAAAGCGTGCCGAGGAACTTAAACATATTTTCTCAACTTAAAGAGCAACTAGAAACAACCATCCTGTTAATTACACCGGTCTTGACATGTGGAGTCCCGGCAACCTGCGCCCTTTGCCGTATATTTTGCCGTCCGCGCAATCCCTGGAACCGACGTTCGTTACCTCTTCTCGGTGCGCTCACTGGAACGAGGACTTGCGCCCGGGCTAATGGCGCGCGACCCAATGACGTGCCTTTCTTCGCGGTCTTTGCATATTTCATATAGTTCTTTACTCTCTCTTCGTGGGCTGCGAAGCTCCCGTTGACGCTGCTGCTTAAAGCTCTCAATAAATCCTCCTCCCTTTTCCTCACAGTCCTGACGACAGGTAATCGTCATTAGCCTTAAGTAGAAGCATCTGGTCCATCGCTTCATACGCTGACACAGTGCACGTCAGAAAGGTGGGCGTGTGCTGTCTGCGTAAGAGCGGAAACGCGTGTTCTCGCTTCCCCCCTCACTCGCTGTTTTAGTTTTCTTACGTCACACTTCCATCTCACTAGCTTCCTCTCTCTCTCTCTCTCTCTCTCTCTCTCTCTCTCTCTCTCTCTCTCTCTCTCTCTCAAGAAACCCATATAATCCTTCCGTCCTGTCACCAAATTTTACGCTGTATGTTGTGTAAGCCCCTGCGGAGCTACTCAAATGAATGACACTTTGTTTTCCGTATGAGCTGATGCAGGTGCGTAGTTTACTTTTTTCCTTCGTTTTCAACAACATTGAAGAGTGGCTATGCGACACGGCGGCATTCTCGCTCTGTCATCGCTTTTCGTGAGTGATACTTCTGAAGGTAGTCGAAAAAGTATAATAGCAACTAAAATCAATGCGATGCACGAAAGCGGTGTGTTTTCTACATACGACGCTCCGCCCACTCGGTGAAACGGTGACGCGAGCGCTGCGATTACAAGAGAGCTCCGCACGTGTCGTAGGAGTCAATCATGCTTGACTAAATGCCATATGCGGTAGGTGTTATAACGAATTTACTTGTCGTCAAATGACGATGTTGGGATTATTATGGCGAAAGCCTTAAGTGGCTCATACCCGCGATGGCCTTGAAAAAGAAAAAGAAAAAAGAAACGCGTCGTCCGGTCCAATGGTAGAAAAAGTGTTATCCGTAAGCAAGCAAGAAATGCAATGGATTTTCCCTCTCGCAATGTAGAGGTTACAGGCACTCAGCAAAGTGAAGCGTTGAGGACGTACATATATTGTAATCACACATACAACGTACAGAAACGTGGCGTCTAGTCGGGTGGTTTAAGAAGAAATGTGACCTTCTCAATGGCTCATATCCCTTAAGGCTGAGGCAGGGTGTCTACCGACCGGGAAAACCGGAAAAACCGGAAATTCTCAGGGAAAACAGGAATGCTCAGGGAAAACTCAGGCAATTTCTGCTTCTATCAGTGAAAATTAGCTGTCATTTTATAGAAAGGTAACGAGTTAACCTAATGCTGGCTCGAGTAAAAAAAAGGAATCGTAACGAGTTGTCTTCTACGCCGTGTCATCGGCTGGAGGAGTTGCCACTGTAGAGTCAACGGCTGATTTTCCGGACGCCCGATTTTTGGGACATGCCCAATAATGCTTACGGCTTCGTGGCACCACCACGTACCCCATAGAGTCAATGTGTAAGAACGTCCGAAATTTAGGAGGCAAGAACCCTTCGCCGTCCGGCTTTCCGGACTTTTTGCCGTGACCGCAGGTCCGAAACGGCAATAATCAAAGGCACCGCCGCCGCCGTTTTGATTATCTCGCCGCCTCGAACCGGCGCTCTCGCACGCAGATCCGCTGGCAGCCGTATCCACCATCGCGGCAACGCGAGGCCTAGCTGCTTCGATGTTCGCTATTAATGTTCTTGCCGGTCGGTGAGGTGTTTTTCACAGAAATAATTCGCCGCTGTCAGCAATGGCACCGAATCCGCCTTTGCGGTCCTCGCGATTGGCTTCGAAGCTTACAAAGCACGGCGCGTTGCATAATGCCGGTTCCCGAATAGTAGCTTTGCCTCAGTATAAAATTGTTACGTGGTGAAGCATACATAAAGTATTGCGGTGAAGCTTAACAAACGTGGGGAGGGGCAATTGTCACGGGACGCAATACGCATTCCCTAATTACACACACGTGCACCCGCCGTCCCCTGTCACAGTACGAGCACCGATACGCCTAATAAATCTACTGGCAGTCCTTCAGAGCTTTTTTTGTGCGTCCCTGTGGCCATTTAGCCCTTAAGGGCAGTAAAAGACATGCATTCATTTTTTCGGACTTCCCGATTTTTCGGAAGTTCTCGCGGTCCCTAGGGAGTCCGAAAAATCGTACGTTGACTGTGAAATTGACCAAAAGGATGCTTCCAATGGTTTGTGGGGCGAACGCATAGCGGTACGAGAACGAGAACTGAAAGGGCCGTCGCATCGAGGAGTGATCGGGAAAGAAACCGTGCTGCCCCTTCTTTGAAGGAGCTTGAGCTCAATAAGCAAGGTGTTGGCTGACGCCGAGATGCAGGTGACCTCACCCGTAGCAAAATAAACTCTAAAGCAGTGAAACGCAACACTGAGGCATTGTACGCGGGCTGAAAGTATATCAGGACAGTTGAGGGTGGCTTGCCAGCTGGTGAGATAATCTCACTTGTGACAAAGTTTGGGCCTAATACCATAATGATCTTGCTATCAGTTGATAGAAATAGCTCATTTTCGAAAATATTTGCTTGTGTATGCATCTCTTTTTATGCGTATTTGCAAATGTTCGACTCGACTTGCAATGGGCTTTACCATTATTTGATCGGGCTCAGTCCTGGTTAACCTCCCTACCTTTCATTTATCATTTGCTCTCTCCTTTTGTCGAAGATATTTTATTTACTGTGCATTTTACTATCGCCTACCTTCAGTTTTCTATTTTGAATAAAATGAACACTACTGCTTACTATTCAAACTGGATCAACTGCCCCTCGCAATCTCAATGAGATGGCTCACAGGAGCGCGCGAGACCTAACCTTCCGCGACGCCACCTATTCTGGTCGTGACCATCCCAGCGAGAATCGGGACCCTCCCTCCACATATAACGAGATCATAAAGCGCTTTTATCTAGACCGCAGAATATACAGCACACCTCACAATAAGCTCACCAGGCCTCAAGCCCTGACGTTCAGAATGCTTCAAACAAACACGTACCCCACGCAGAACAGACTACATCACTACATGCCTGACCTATACAAAACATCATATTGCGAAAATTGCCATAGCACACTAGACGTACATCACTTGCTCTGGCCGTGTGGTCGGACCCACGCAAACAAGGATCAAGACTCCGCCAGGCTACAAGACGCATTACGCAGCACGGACCTGGCGGAGCAGCTCTGGGCCGTCCAGCGAGCCCACGATGCGGCCAGGGAGTTACAACTCCCGGTCCCAACGTGGGAGTAGCCCGCTCTATGGGACCTTGCGCCCCATAGCTCGCAGGGCCTTTCTATAAAGTTACTCCATCCATCCATCCATCCATCCATCCATCCATCCATCCATCCAAGTGCATGTTGCCCACTTTTGTGTGTAGAGTGTCAGGCTATTTTTTGTATTTTGCTTAATTCGATAATTAGTCAACATTAATCTGAAGCAATAAAAGTAGGCAATAGATTGGAATTAGAAAGTTGTAGAGCGCTTTGCAAAACGTCCGATTAGACAGTTTCTAACTTTCAAGCTATTAAGTATTAGTGTTTTTCAGCTTACCGTGGATGCCCGCAAAATACAAAAAAAAAGATACTATGTGACATAACCACTTGCGCGCCGTGATTGCAGCGCTCCCAAACTGTTGGCGTACAAACTAACATAGCATCAAGCAGGGTGTGCTGCTGCTTAAAAAGGCGACAGGGCAGTGACGAAGGCGTTGGCTGTGCGATTTACGCCAGCGATGTGCTTCACTCGCGGCGGTTCATGATAGCGATAAGCGGACGCAGCGGCAGCACAGCCGGCTAAATGCTATATTCGTTTGTGCGCGGAAGACATGGGAGCAGTGCAATCACGACGCGCAAGCGGACATGTCACGTGGCTGTTTTCTTTTTTTTTTTTGCGGGCATCCTCAGTAAGCCTAAAAACACTAATGTTTAATAGATAGAAAGAGAGAAACTGTTTCTTCGGACGTTTTGCGAACCGCTCTACAACTTTCTAATTGGACTTTTTTTCCTAGCTTGGCTGCTTCAGGATTTGGTTAATTAGTCATGACTAATTATATAGTTAAGCAAAATACAAAAAATATAGCGTGGCACACTACATACAAAAGTGAGCAACATGCATTTGGTCGCGTCGCCTTAGCGTGCATCGGCATATTTTTAAACTCTGGTTAAAGTTAGCTGAAACGCCCTGTATAATGCTACTGCAATGCCTTCGCTGGAAAAAAGAACAAGAACGAAAAGTCATCAGCACATATCGCTTTGCTAAATCGGCTCTGAGGCCGCAAGAGAATCAGAGACTGCTTCTCATGACTGTTAGCGCGAGCAGACTAAGGATATAAACTTCCTTTTCACTTTCTTCTGCTACTAAACCTGCTTTTTTTTCGTATGTGCGTTTAGCTACACGTACATCCAGCCTCAGACATGCAAGTTCCGCCACGGATTCACGCACGCTATACACTTAGTGCGTACATTCGCAGCTGCTGTACCAGTCAACGGTTTAATTGCCCGTTAATAAATGTCGATGTTGAAATAACGTGAACTGCACTTTTTCGGCTCGTTCAACTAAAAGCTTGGCAGGCTTCTAACCCGTGGTCGTGCGTGAAATACGAAGATGCAAACTTCGTGATTAGCACATTCGTTCTGACGTTTTCGACGGCCTTAGTCTGGTTCTCGTGGTGCTCTAAGTTTAATTTTTTGCAGTTTTTAAATGATTGGTTGTACCTCTAGAACACCATTCTTGATTCGGGTGCGTTATCAAACCGAATAAAAGGAAGAAAAGTAAGTCGGCAAGCGTAGTGACTGATCTAACATCAAGCAATTGCGTGTTTTTCATCTTACTTCGTTGCGTGCTCGTCACCTCACAGTTAACCTCACTTCGTATTTTTAAGATGTGCACCGTGAAGGATTTATCTTTTTAAAATTTTTTTGAAAGGTTTCTTTATTCAAACACTAATGTTTCAGCTTCTGTGCAGGCTTACATTGAAAGACGCGATCAGCAAGGAACCGGGAAAATGGGGTAAATTTGTCACTTAAAGCAGTCATAATTAACTACCTCACTTTCTTTTCCTTCGTCTGGTCTATAGTCGAGTGGACGAGAAACAAAACTATAGCTCTGTCCAGGAAAAAGCATGTGAGCAGCGCACTATAACAAAGACGCTATAACAAAAGCATATTAGCTAAGTAGCACAAGAGCAATATTTTTAAACCAATAAAATAACTCGAACCGTGTAACGAGCAAGATTAGGTACAGTCGGGCCATGTGGGTCAATATTTTGCCAGCGCGCGACGCGAAGCAGACACCGAGCTCAGAAAGGACGTGGACGCCTTCGTGGGGCTCCACACAATCAGCTGAACGCTGATCATGTTTTCACATAGCGCCTTTAAGCGTCTCCATCTCCCACAGCGTTTCTTAATTTCCTTTCGGAGCACACAGGCATCTCCTCTACGTTATTTCTTATTTATTTATTTTTTGTCGTGCTAAACTTTGAAATAGAATAATCCAACAAAAACTGCAACAAAAGACTGCAACAAAAACGAGGACGAGGACGAGGAAACGAGGATATATATATATATATATATATATATATATATATATATATATATATATATATATATATATATATATATATATATATATATTATGGACGGACTTACACGAAAAAATTACACCTAGACAAACTGATCGCAAAAAGGAAATGGAAGCAAAACAATTTACTTGCGGGATTTAACATAGGAATGTTAAACAATCGCAACAAACGCCATTCACTGCGCATAAAAACGGCCCTAATATTCTCAGCGCCCGCGCCCGTTGCTCAAGTCTTTTTTTACTGCAGTGAAAGCTGTCCGCGATTAATTAATCTTGGTCCAAGTATTGTTCCAAGTGACAATGGACGGTTGCGCAGCTCCCTAGGTTTGCAGCGCAGCTGTCGCGCTCGGTGAGCATGTAGGGGACATTCCAGAGACACGTGGACTACGTTTCCACCCACCGTGCAGCTTGCACGACGAGCTTTAAAAAGGAATGTGGGTGGTGCGTAAAACACGGAGACAAGCACGCTTAGACAGTGCCTCTACAATTCTCGGTATCTTCACATATACTGCGAATTCCAGCTCACGGTGTGTTGTATCTACGCGTAGAACGAACTATAGCAGATATACGACCTCGCATAATGTGCTTCGTCAGGCTCTCTTGCCAGGCGGTCTTCAAGGGTGCGCCTCCTCTACGGCCATCCCAGAGGTAGCAATTTAGTAATACAAATTTTAGCACGCGTAGGGGACATTAAGGACGCGATGAGCTCAATTTGGCGTACATATTAGCTGAACGTAGCTCGTACTTTATTTAACGACTGCGTGACACGGTGAAGTAAATTATGAGAAATGAAGCCGGCCGGCTCTCGGCGCATGATCCTTAAGCGATGGTCGTCGGACCAGCCCCACTTGCGAGGTATTCATACCTGCAAAACAAAATTTTCGACGTTCCAAGCATTAGTGTTCTGAAAAGCACGAGCTCTCCTTCAAATTTTTGTCCCCTCTTTCTTTCGCCTTTCCTATGAGCTAGCGGTAAAACCGCTTCCGTTGCGAGGGCCTTGTTAATAAATGTTTTTCTACTACTTGTGATTTCTTTCATACTCCCATTGCTTACCTTAATTTTAAGCAGCCGCGAAAATCTGCACCTGTCGTACGCCGCACGGCGTCTGGTATAGAGAGGCTTCCTCTTCGCGTGATTCAATGCTTTCCGGAACATTCTCTTCATGAATCGTTTTCTACACTTTTTTTTCGTTTTTTTTTTTTGTTTCCTTTTTTCACCAGTTGTATCCTTTACTGTTGCACTTGCCGCAACATCGCTCGCTGTAAGGGCGGTCTGAATAGTGACCCTCTCCGTCTGCTAATTAAATAAACTGCACACGGGAGCTTTCATTCGCCTTTTATTTCTACGAAGCGGACAGAGGGAAACAAAGAACGTTTCTCCGATATGTTATGCCGTGAAACGAGTCATTTGGGATCGATAAACACTCCGAGAATCTTCGCCGCTTCAGAATGAGGCTCGTTTATTCGCAGATATACGCACCGGGATCTCTAGCGCAATAAGCCGACTGAGAATTCGAGATGAGGCGAATATAAGAACCGCTAAGACGAGAAAATGAGGCAGTGCCGTAATTTCATGCCGGTAAGAACATTTATAATGTTCGCTTTTACTTTTTTTAATTAATCAGTTGAGCCACTCTTTATGCGCCTTGTTCGCGTCAAATATGAACGACCGAAAAGAATTCATAGTTCGCGAGGCTTTCATTGTCTGCTGCTAGCTTGACTATAGGTTCAGTCACCTAGACTTAGCAGCTCTTTGCAGCTTATAAACAATTTTTTTTCTTTTTATTTATCTTTTTTTCTGCATTTAGAAGTGCATATTTTTGTCTCATATGGTTAACACCATAGTAAATTATTCCACAGAGCAGCGAGCTCAAAAACCTACAATGACAGAAGCCACAGTTAAAAACTGCGCAATAATTCTTACGACCTGGCGGGCGGCCAGATATATGACAGCGGAGTTGACAGAGATATCTATTACAGTTTATTTAGCACAGTTTCATGCCGTATGCCGCAGCCACCATTTCGTTTACTTGCAGCGAGATTAAGTCGTATACCTCGTAAGAATAATGATGTTAGTCATCAGACAAACCAATTGCCATTAAGGGCGCAAAAAAATTTACTCTGACGTTGAAAGCTCAGTTGCTACTCGTGTTTGTTCTAGCTTTTCTTTTTATCCATTCTTTTTTTTTCTCTTTAGCAGATGCCGAGTTAAAGTTGAAATTTGGAAGCTTCAGATTTCATCTCTATCGCTCGTGCTCTGATTAACCCCAACGTAAATGCGAATAGTGCCATTCGCGTGCAAGAGTGCAGGATTTAGATCTGAGCGCAAATTATTTCGAAATATGAGATGCGACAGTATTTACGAATTATTGTTTATAATTCCTGAATTATACGAAGCAGTGTGACCACCTGCCGTTGTTACAAATAAATAACTGCCATTGCGTCACTCGCGCGTAAATTGCGTCACTCGTGCGTCAAAAACTGTTTACTAATCAGTGCAACACAAGTGTTCACAGGACTTCACTCCCCGGGACGAAATACCTTTCGGTGTTTTATTTTATTTCACGCTTACTGTCGGACAAAATATAGTTTTATAAGAAGGGCGTAACATGACACAAGACAATAAAATAAAAACCCATAGTATTCAGAAGTCGTATCGATATGTGACAGAGAGGGCTCGCTTACATTATTCCATTCTGCAATCGTGCCAGGAATGAAAGTTAACTTCTCGTTGTCCTAACAAGAAAAACAAAACGTGCAATTCGATTGATGTGATGGCGGCGTGCAGTTTGTGCACAGCTGCATTACGTATAGCGAAGAGTGCTGGAACAACTCAACGAGTATTTTTATAATTTATTTTCTTTGGATGTCTTTGGCGTAGTTCTTTCGCACTGAACAGAAAAATAAAGAGACAAAGATGGAAAAAAGGGGAAAAGAAGAGTGGTTATAATAATGCATAACATCCGAAGCTCGGCGTCCCCTCAGTGGTCGCTTTTCACTACACGCCTGTATTTTAATTAAACGTGGCTTATGCAGCAGTTGGTAGACCGAGGCTTGACGCAGTTGTCGAGACATGGTGCAAGGAATAGCAGTCGATGCTTGGTTGAAGGAGCAGCCAACCGCGGCAAGCATTCTTATCACGTAGAATTCGGACTTTAACAGGTCTTTATTCCTTTTCCTTGTTGCCTCTCTTCTTATCCATCCATCGCAAACTACGCAGCTTCGTTCGTCTTTCCGTGCAGTCGAATCCACGTAGTGGTTGAGCCACATCGCTTCTAGAAATTAATGTTAACTAGCGGAAGCTATAGCGTCCGGTCTAAACTGCACAAGAAGACCGCGTTATGGGGAGCTCCGGATTATTTTCACCATCTGAGTTTGATTAACGTGCAAACAAAGCACGGCGCACGAAAACTTTCTTCTTTTGCTTTTTCTTTATCTTTTCCTGACTCGGATTCCCTCACACCATCTTGCTTGCTTGCCAGCAAAAAGGCCACTTTCAACTTTTGCTAAAACTATTGTAAGACATCAGTCGTACTTGCCATCAGAATTTACGCCAGCTACACGATTGTCAGATCCATTGTGGTGTCTGCACCGGCCGCAAGGGCAACTGACAATTCCAGGAATCAGAAAGAAAGCTGGAGCGCTATTGCAAGCTTTGAAACAAGCAACTTTGGAGCACATTCACAACGTGCACAGATTCCGGCGACATGTGTACACAGACGGTTCAGTAAAACTCAACAGCTCTGCTGCTGCAGTCATCATCCCGGCTCAATCTGAGGAAATCAAATTAAGAACTTCATGTGTGACCACATCGACGGGTGCAGAACTCGCGGCGCTCCGTGCTGCACTTGATTTCATTAAGCAGAAGCCACCGCAACAATGGACAGTCTTTAGTGACTCCAAGGCAGCCCTTCAGTGCGTACGAAGCCCAATGCGCCACGGACCCAATGAACAGCTGGCCTCAGAAATTCGGCACGTATATCATCAAAGCTATGACAAGGGACACAACATAATCTTTCAGTGGCTTTCAGGACATTGAAACATCAGCGGGAATGACCACACCGACGAAGCCACCCGATCTGCGCATGAAAGTGGTCAACGAGTCTTCATTCCGCTTTCGCGAACAGACGCTGCAGTTGAGCTGCAATTGAAGTACCGTGAGTGTACCTTGCCCCTGTGGGACTCAAATGCTTTCACCATGTGTCGGTTGCGTTCGTTGTCTCCGGACATACGGATGCACCTCCCGCCTGGATTACCACGACGTGCACAGACCATGCTCTACCGTCTGTGGCTAGGCATTGCCTTTACAAACGCCTATGCTTTCCTCATAAGAATGGCCAACAGCCCCACGTGCGACACATGTAACATCGACGAGACGCTCGCACACATTATCTGTGCCTGCCCGCGATACAGTGCTGAGAGACAAGTGATGTGCAGAGTACTGGACAAGTTGGACAATCGTCCACTTTCAGAACTAAAAGCTTTAGGCCAATGCTCCGAAAGAACATCCGCGTTGAAGGCCTTACTCGAGCTATTAAGGTTCTTGCGGTCTACGGGGCTTCACCGCAGACTCTAAGAATGCCGCCCCCTACCGCTCTGTAGTGTACGCGCTTTGTTTGTGCTTGTCTCCCTTTCTTTCTATCTCCCGGGCCCCTTCTACTCTGTTTCTTTTTTTATCCCTGTTAACCCTTCCCCCTGCGCAGGGTAGCCAACCGGAACTACCTCTGGTTAACCTCCCTGCCTTTCTCTACATTATTTTCTCTCTCTCTCTCTTGGCACGTAAAACTTCATAATTTTTAACACTGTTTAAGAAAGTAAAAGATAAAAGAAAGACGAAGTGCGAGTTATTAAGAAGAGATAAATCAAGTTATTCAGGCTTTTAATTGGCTCATCTGTTCTTCGCTTCAATGTATTAAATGGTACCAATGTTCTCAGTTTCCCACGCTTTTACAACCTTATCACTTGGTCAAATTAAAAGATTAAAAATTGCTCTGACTTGCGGCCAGCAAGGTACGTGTTCAAAAGTTGTGAGTCCACCAAAGAGTTCACTAGATGCCTTACCCCGCTAACGCGATTGACTGCAATCTATACTTGACGTGCCTATTTTTTGTTTTGTTTTTGTCTTTTTCTTTTCCATATTGTTGGTACGGCGGACAGTGCGAAATGACAAACGGTTTTTCGGGCCCCCAAGACACCGCCCCCAGCGGACACCGGGGCATTACCGTAATGCCCTCGGTAGGCCTGGACGACCGCACGATGCGGAGAAGATGAATTGTTTACGTCGTGTTCATGACGCTGATCACTGGTTGGAGATGAGTCCCACACAAGGGCCCGCACACTTGGCGCGCTCGCACTAATGTACGACTAGGAGGAGAACACGCTTTCTGCTTCCCTCCCGCACCCCCACCCCACCCTCCTTTCCTCTCCGTCGCCGCTTCTGTGTTTCGCGGGCGGGCGCACGCGCATGCGCACTCGGCGGTGTTTGGGAACGTTCAGCGGCGAGAAAGAGAGGCAGTTGTTGAGATGCAAGAAACTGTGCCCCGTATTCACAAAAATGCTGTTATAGATAGATAGATAGATAGATAGATAGATAGATAGATAGATAGATAGATAGATAGATAGATAGATAGATAGATAGATAGATAGATAGATAGATAGATAGATAGATAGATAGATAGATAGATAGATAGATAGATAGATAGATAGATAGATAGATAGATAGATAGATAGATAGATAGATAGATAGATAGATAGATAGATAGATAGATAGATAGATAGATAGATAGATAGATAGATAGATAGATAGATAGATAGATAGATAGATAGATAGATAGATAGATAGATAGATAGATAGATAGATAGATAGATAGATAGATAGATAGATAGATAGATAGATAGATAGATAGATAGATAGATAGATAGATAGATAGATAGATAGATAGATAGATAGATAGATAGATAGATAGATAGATTAACCAGAGGGGAAGATTCTATTTGCTTCCCTACGCTGGGGAGAGAGGGTATGGGAGGTAAAGTGACGTGAAAGTAGAGAGATATAGGAATGAAGGGAGAACAGATACACAATCACAGTGGGCCATTGTCACCGCATACTGTATCACCGCACATCACAGTGGTACTTGTGGTACTATATTGTTACGGAAGGATGAACAAAGAGAGGAAGAAGATTGCGAGACGCTGGCTACTGCGGTTTGTTGGTGGTCAGCCATCTTAACTACTCAGACTTATATTGTATATATATTGTAAATATGATCTTCTATACTCCCAACATCCCCGTAACATATTGGTGGAGGTGCAGGGTATAGAGGCCACAGCCGCATGTCCAAGTTTGTTACACTTAAAAACTGAAACGGTGCCCTCGTCGCCCTTCGCTGCGATGGCTTGTGATGTCTGCATTCTAAAATGATTTCCTCTATTAAAGGACTTTGGTCAAAGCGTGCCGTCACAATTACCAGCGATCGTCTCTTACCAGCGAAAAGGTGCTAAAGAATTGTTAGTAAGGGCATATACCAGCGTACTGTGCTGGTCGTATCATTAGCAAAGGCCAGTGGCAGAGAGATATTACGAACATCGTAAATTTGGTCCTCTGTTCCGCATGCCTTATTCCTTCTTTTCTTACTTTTGCCCTTTTCCTGCAGAACAGAGTACCTGCCCGAAGGCATGTAGCTCGTTGCCTTCTGCATCATTAAAAGATGATCTCTCTCTCTCTCTCTTTGCTGTTGTATGTACCCCTTAAAGAAATCAATGTTAAGTGGCATTTTGTAGGTGTTGACACGTGTACTCGCATATCTCTGTCGGGCGACCGCGTTTCGCCGCCTGGCGGATGTTATCGCGCAGCGTGGGGCGCGCCTGCGTGTGTCGGAGGTTTCTCGGCTGTTGTCGGTGGTTATATCCGCTGTCTCTTTTTACCGAAGCTTGTGTTACGTGATTTCATCGCGTGACGCGAATGGTGTAGAACTTTGTGGACGGCACGCGGGTCCCAGCGATTACTCTGGAACATTCAACGACTGATGTATAAAAGCCGACGCCCTTTACCCGCTGATCATATTTCGCCGAGTGTGTGCGCCGCTGTCGCCGTTCTTTGAGCGTAGCCTGTGTTTTTAGGCACAGGTTCGCTAATAAAAGTTAGTTTCGTCTTTCACAGTATTGCTATCGTGTCGCTTACGGTCACTGCCACGTGACAATATTATGTAACTGTTCGTTTGTGTCTGTTTTGACTTGTCATGATATGTTCTCCAGTGCCTTTCGTATAATCTTTTTATCCTCCGTTTTCTTTATTTCCCGTGACAGATCAACCCCTGTTGCGCACTAAGTGACTGTCATGTACGCTATGATAGTAAGCACAATTCGGCGGTGCCACCAAGAGCTTTTATCAAACCACAGAAACAACAAAAAGTTACAGCTTACGGAACAACAAAGAACAATAATAATGCGCTCAAGCGTTAAGGAAGCAATGATAGCAGACTTGCGCCATACTACAGCAAGCAATGCGAAAACAGGACAAAGATTAGAAGTGCGTACGATCGACACTGGCGCTTGGGTGCTATTTGTAGCGTCTCTCTCTCTCTCTCTCTCTCTCTCTCTCTCTCTCTCTCTCTCTCTCTCTCTCCATATGTTTGGCCATTGTGCAATAAACATTAAAAATAAAACAAACCGCGCCCGTGTCATCCCTTTCTCAAAAGGTACAGGCGCCCAAATCTTTAACTGGCGTGCGGGAGCACAGCGGCGACTTTTCCGTGCGTCAGCGCCGTATGACGGGGCGAGGCTGGAAACAGTCTGAAGCTAAGCGCATGCGGCCAAAGCGCGCTCAGCTGGGCCCATCGTCTGCTAGGCTGTTTGCAGCCTCGCCCCGTCATACGGTGCTGAAGCCCGGAAAAGTCGCCGCTCCCGCACGCCAGTTAAAGATTTGGGCGCCTGTACCTCCATTTTCGCGCTGTTTGCCTTATTATGTCGTCATACAATCAAGAACAAACAACCCTTTTGTAGAATTTGCTCACTCATAGTACTCATTTGCTCGGGACATAGAGATTATATATCTTTATTGATCATTAACTATAATGTAGCATCACCGAAAACACTTCCTTGCGCGTGTGTGCAGCCGGCTTTAATTCGCCCGATTGCAATTTTCAGCACGGTCAATGTTTATACGCTCACTGCAGGTCCTTGAAAGTGTTACGAAGTACAGCTGTCATTATCTGACGCTCCTCGACGTTACGCAGGCACACACTTTTCCAGACGAGAAGTGTCACCCCAATGTGCACTATAATAGACACCTGAACACCGTTAGCTACGTGATTTTTTGACAAAAACATTCTTTTTTCCTTTTCTCTGCTTAACTCCCTGTTTGCATCCGCCCTCCTACGCATGTCTGGTCGCTCGTTCCAATAACCGCGAGATGACAGAGTATATTAGCGTAAAGTATTGCAACTCTACCGCTACCACTAGAGCTACCACGCTGTGCGCAGTTTCGGAGCAGCCGTAGCAGCGACGGCTGCGTTAACGGTAAGATGGTGGCGCTGTGTTGAAGTACCGTAACGCAAAATGAAGGAAGCGGCCTCGTACCGGCAACCGTATGGATATAAAGGTCACGTCGAAATGGGAACAAGAAAACAAAATATGCAAATACAAGAAGAAAGAATAGGCAAACACATCGCCCACGGGCATCGCGAGCATGTGGGGTCGCGAGCAGCGGGAGGAAAACGCGCAGCTTTGAGAGGAATCCCGACACCTCGCGCGAGGCAGCGTGGTGCAACAAACCAGTACGCGTGACAGTACAGGCAGCGAAGCAACGAGAAAAGCAAGGCGTGTCTGGTCGTTGCGATCCATGGCGCGCGAGCTATATCGACTTCCGCAGAGCCGCTGGTGCGCGCGAGGAAAAGAATTCGACGCAGCCCGCTCTTCGCCCGTCCGATGCCCGAGCAGTAGCAGCAGCAACAGGCCGAGTCGCAGCGAGCAGAATCACAGGCCGGCCTGGCCAGGCAGTCGCCATCGATTCGGCCTCCGGTCCGAAGGTCACGTGGTTCCTGACGGCCGTTGACGAGCCGATGGGATTGCACCTAGAGGGAAGTGCGGAGGAACGATGAGACAAAAAAAAGAGAGAAGGGGGGAAAAAAACGGGCGGAAGATGTAAGTCCGGCGGACTCGGTGATAAAGGTCAAAGTTCGTCTTTATGCACAACGCGGTGGAGACTATATAGTTTTTAGCTTCTCTGTACTTCTTCTTTCAGCCGTCCTCTCAATTTTTGCTCTTTGTATTCGTCATGTGAGTCGCTATTCCATGTTGCGAAAGCCGGTGTGGACAAGACAGGTGCAGCTGCCCTTCAAAAAGCAATAATCCGGGAATTTTTATCCTGTCCTTTTCATTCCCTGTACAAAAGATATTTCATGGACTCTAGCTAGTGTTTTGTGTGTGTGTTCGTGTGCGTGCGTGTGCGTGTGTGTGTGCGCGTGTGTGTGCGCGTGTGTGTGCGCGCGTGCGCGTGCGTGCATGTGCGCGTGTGTGCGTGTGCGTGTGCGTGTGTGCATGTGCGTGTGTGCGTGTGCGTGTGTGTGCGTGTGCGTGTGTGCGTGTGTGCGTGTGTGCGTGTGTGTGTGTGTGTGTGTATGTGTGTGTGTGTGTGTGTGTGTGTGTGTGTGTGTGTGTGTGTGTGTGTGTGTGTGTGTGTGTGTGTGTGTGTGTGTGTGTGTGTGTGTGTGTGTGTGTGTGTGTGTGTGTGTGTGTGTGTGTGTGTGTGTGTGTGTGTGTGTGTGTGTGTGTGTGTGTGTGTGTGTGTGTGTGTGTGTGTGTCGACAAAGTGTTATCACTAACGGAAGAAAAAAACACCGTCAACTGCAGTCACTAATATAAGCGGTATTAATCGGCCTACTTTTATGTTTCAGTGCTTACAGTACGCGCGGGCTGTATCGCGGATTAGAACTCAGTGCGACAGGGGCGAAGACAAGATACACGGCAATACAAGGCAGTGCTTGTCCTCAGCTTTTTTTAATTTATCCTGACTTCTTTTCTTTTCTTTTTTTCATCTTGTATTTGTATCACTCGCGCCGTGTTCTAATCAAATAATCTTAAAAGACTGAGGCTTATACCACCATTGCTTTGTAGTGAATTTTTCTTCTATGTGTTTTAACACTTTTGTGCCCGTATTCACAAAGGACTTCCTGTATGCTAGTATTGCATGGAAGAAGACGATCCTACGAGTCGTCATATTGGCGACATTATTATAGCGAAGGCGGTTAGCCAATGTCAAAAAAAGCGTTTCGGATGAAAATCTTTGTGGATATGGCTTCTGCACCTGTAGTGTACCTGTAGTGCTGAATGCATCGTAAAACCTAATGCTATACAGACGACTCCCTGCCTGCTCCGTATGCGTTGAATTGCAGTGCCCACAAATATATGGTAAATCAAAAAGCGGCATTGCGTCTGTGCATCACAAAAGGTCAAAAACAAAGAAAAGAAAGAAAGAGCTATTGAGCATATTTTATATCACTGAACATTTGTACCATGAACGAATCACAAACCATTTGACGACGGCACATGGTGAACACAAAACGAATGTACAGACCTAATCGAGGCCTGTTTACAACGGGTGAGTAGTAGGCGTCATATGGTCTCCTACCAAAATTACTTAGGGTAATTCTGGCACTGCGATTTTGCGGCTACCATGAAAAAAAAAAGGGATAGTACACGGATTTTTCTAATCGTCAGGCTTGTGACTTCAGGCGTTCTTGTGACGTTTTTTATGCCGCTTTTATCTTTCTAAATTTTCAAGCAGACATAGTTTTCTAAACGCATGAAACCGATAAATTTCTGGGGACATGCGTAATCACTTCGGAATGCTGCGTTTACAGCTAAATCTTTTGATGAAAATGATCAGCTTGCAGAGTCACAGAGCAGTTTAACGCCAGAAGCACGAAGTTTAGGCAAATCTACGTATTAGTCATTTGTTTTGACAGACAATAGTTGTTACTCCAGTAGAACTCTCGATAGCGAACAATGATGCTAAATCTTTATTCTGGTGGGTGGCCCATTGACCTTGAAGGATAAAGAGGTCTAAGGATTCAAGAGGTTCCAATCGGCTTCTTAGTAATCGTCGGTCTTTATCGAGGCGACTTTACCGCCCAATTTTTTATAGCATGATATCCATGAAATGTCGGTGCCCTTGAGCGGCTCAGGCTACTGTTTTGCCCACATAATAAATATGTACTAAAATGAAAGAACAAGGCAGAACTGAGCAAAAAATGCGAGTCAAAAGAAGGAGAGATAGAAAGAGGTGTAAACAGAAGACAGGAAGAAGAAAAAAGAAAGGCACGGAGCCAGGTGACACAAATGCGATACACCTTACAACAGAGGTAACAAAAACACACTGGAACACACAGTCTGCTTACATATATAAATACACCAAAGAGAGAAAACACTTAATCACATCGCAGAACGGCAGACGGACTCCAGCGCAGAAACAACAGGCTGCAAACCCGGTCGCCGCAAACGCTGTCTTAGCGTCACGTGTCAACCAAAGAAATCCGGAAGAGATCCTGGAATTCAATCTGCGATATAGAAAGACTAATCAGAACGTTTACTAGGCCAATGACTTCTTACAAAATCCCATAAACCACGCGTCAGAACGACACGCATTCTGACCACTCATTCAGTTCTCAGTAATTTGACTCGCCCATAGAGAAACGCGCAAATACGTTTGGTGCTCTGAGAGGCTGCGTTTCCCGGGTCGTTTGACTAGGAGTTCAACGCCATGCACAGAGCTTTATCGTGCGTACATGAAACATTAAGCATTGCCACACTTCTACGTACATTGAAAGCACGCATAACGCGTATCTAACACGCTTGCATGGGGAGCTATCTGTAATGAATGAATAACTCGCGCAATTTTGAATACGGTTCAGTTCTCGTCAATCTTGTGAAGCTGTGGAATACTTGATGTAGTTAATGCCGGGGACCACCGTTTCCTAGGCCACCTGCTATCGATCACTGCGCCACTCGTTTAATTCGTGCCACTGCGGACGCGTGTGGAAATGCGCAGAACGATGGGTTGTGGTTCTGGTTATTCGAACGGCAGTTTGAGGATTCTAATCCAACTGGCGTCATGCGCACGCTTTTTTCGTTTGCTTCGTTTCTATTAATTTTTATTGGTCCTTATCTGATTGATTGGCTTCGTTGCATTGATGGAGCATGCCTAATTTATTTCATTCAATAGCTTTTTCTTTATTCTCATGTGACTAATTAACACACACATTAAATACCCTTATTCAGTGCACCTACGATGCTCGGCAGTTGAGAACATATATATAGGAAACGTGTTCTGCGCTCATCCTTTAGTCCCTTTCGTTGATGCGGCGCAGTGTTTCGAGCTTTGGACTTGAGCTTAGTGTATGATCACAGAGCTCAAGCTAGGCACCGTTCATGTAAACTCTCTGGAACAGACTTTAGCCCGTGAACTATACACGTTTAGAGATTTGAATTTCGCATGGCTTAGGCTACCAGTCCCTGGTTGTGTACTATACATTATTTAATTATTCAATATGGCTAACCTGCTTGAAGAAAAGAAGAAAAAACGAACCTGGCAGCGATATTGCCTATAAGTAATATCTGTTCGTAGTAGTTAATATACGTGGTTGTTTTCGATACTCAGGTTTGTGAGCACACTTTGGTGAACATAAATAATAAGAATATGAACGCATAAATGAAGACTTAAAGCCAGAGTTGGCACAGTCTTCCTTAAAGAATGATTTCAAGTGAGTCGTTTATTTGTGGCACGCAATCAAATGTCGGCAATGGCTTCTCGAAAGCCCAACTAAAAACTGCCACATCAAAGTTATCGGTTACTGAAGATGATTAAGACATGGACGAGCCATCCGTTAAATCCGACATGCTTGGCCTTCTTTTTTTTTTCGTACAGCGGAAACGCCAGCGATCTTTACGCGATTTACGACTGACGTCTGTGCACGCTAATAATTCAGTCAGGTTCTTACAGTTTGAGAATAAATTTTATCTTTACCATTTGTATACCCCGGACGCGGAATACGCCAGTAACTATGATAAATTCAATAACCAGTCATTAAAGCAAGAAAATAAATTATGCGTAATAATGATGTGTTTCTTACTGATTGTGAATATAATAGACGCGCATTACATTTCACCGACCAATATATGATTCTTATGACAGCTTTTAAACACCGCAAATGTTTGTTAACTTTCTATAATCGAGTACAACATAAGGAGGCAGGAAAGTCCCCACCCATATGACTGAAGTGCGGTAGCTGATTGCCTCTGCGACTAAAGAAATAGTCCCGCTCAATAATCCCGCCCGGTTCGAAGCGCGGGCGACCATGGTCTCCACTGGCGGGGTAACTGGCCGTTCGGCTTATGACGTCAATCTAATGTGCGCGCCAATTGGTGGAGGCTCATGTGCATCCGCTTTTGAGAGGCAAATGCCGCTGCCTTCTGAAGTTGCATCCGGCTACAGAGTAAAACATAAGTACTGTGTCGACTCAGAGGGAGGTTAGACGACTGCTCTGACGAGTGCGCCGGCCACAAAGAGGGCGAGGATATCTTTCTGCTGTTTATACCTTAGCCTTCTCCTGAGCTGTGGACATCCTGCAACCCACCTGCGTATGCTAGAGAAAGAAAGAGAGCCTGTACTTGCAAGCGCTTCCTGCTGTTTATACCTTAGCCTTCTCCTGAGCTGTGGACATCCTGCAACCCACCTGCGTATGCTAGAGAAAGAAAGAGAGCCCGTACTTGCAAGCGCTCTCTGGGATGAGAAGTAACACTGCAAAGTATTGATAGGTTTTCTTGTTCCGCCACACATGAGCAAGATGCGTGCTCGTTCCACGGAGAGCCTCCACTTGCCCCTCGGTCGTTACTGTTTGCCACATTACTTTGCCACATGTAGCGCATCAGTGTTCCGATGGTGCAGCAAGAGCTTGTGCCTGTATAGGGAAGCGTTGCGTCGTCGTGGTTGCATTTGACGAGACTACTGTTGCTGCTGCCGAAATATTAGCCACGACAATGTAGGAAACGCCGAAGGAGATAGTTCCTCCACTGCCACGCTTATGGTTTGTGCCTTGTTTGTTTCTTGTTACGGCGTAATGCGCGATTTAAAGGCGCATCCCACCCCTTGTAAAATGAAATGATCTCTAAAATAGTTGTGCATTCCGGTGCGCGATGTCTTTCTTCGCCCGGGCCCCTTTTCACAAGACGGTATTTAAATAGGGGCAGGAATAATTTAAAGGCTTCCTTTCGCTCGTTTCTCTTCCATTCATGTCATCCACCGCTCACAACCAGCCGTTCGCGGTGATAGCGCAGGCATAGTGCCGCTCGAACCGCCGACGAATTGAGAATATAAAACGAATTGGAATATAATCGTTACGTTATCACACCTCAGATTTCACCTCACGCGAGTAAGCCGGAGGCCGTTGTGCGCCTCACACTGATAACAATATTCTCTCTCTCTCTTTCTCTCTATCTATCTGTCTCTCTCACTCTCTCTCTCGGTTTTGCCTTCGCAGCTGCTGCCCTTGGCCAGCGACTCCCGCCCCGCCGAGCCTGACCTCTTCCTCCTCCCTCCAAGCCATCCGGGAAGGAGCGCTTCCCCGCAACCCTCCCCTCGACGAGCCTCCCGCAAGGTAGGGAGGGAGCCGAGGGAGAGCCGCCATGAGCGAGGCGAGCCCACGGCGCGAGCCCGCGGTGGGCAGCTCGTCGTCGCTGACGTCATCGCCTGCGTCCAACGGCGCCAGCAGGCGGACGCCCGTCATCCGCCTGCACGGAGCGCCCACGCTCTCGCCGCGACCAGCGCCCAAGAAAGGTAACTGTACACGGGAGTCATTCTTCTTCCTTCTCCCCACCCCCCTCCCATTTATGCACTTCGTCCGCAGTTGTTCTGTGACTCTGGTTGCGAAACTCTTCACGCAAGTAATCCGTCTTGTCCTCCTCTTCATAACCCTCCTCCTGCTTCCTCTCCTGCTTTCTATATATTTTTTTTTCGATTATCAGTATCTCATGATACGTACGTCCACAACCGGTCACTGCTGTTCCCCTTTTTCTGCGGCTTGGTTCTTCCAGCCAGTCACCAACCGGACACTTAATCTGGTTAACCTCACTGTCTTTCACCTCTTGTTTTGCTTCCTTCACTCCTTGATCGGCACCTCTCTCAGACTAGCTGTCTTGTTGTTCTCTCTTAAGGTCACCTCTTTTCACCCTGCCGCAAAATTCAATCTTCATTGCCCGTTTGCTGATGTACCGGTAGTCTCCTTTTATTACGAAGCCAAACCATCTTTGTCGTCTTTAAGCACTCTTGACCACTGTGTAATCGGTCGCTTACAAACAATCTAAAAAGAAGATCCTCCCACGAAAGCAGGCTACGGACGCTCCGTGTCCCCTGCCGGCTCCAAGAAATAAAGCCCTTACTTCTCGTACTAGCTCAGTAGCGGGGTGCCCAAGGCGCCCAGCAGTAAACAATGACCGCGCCGGTTGCCACTCGCAATGCGCACAAAAACAAGGAAGCTTAAGCAACGCATGCGGAAAAGACAGGTCACAGCACAAATATACAACACAGGGGATTTGTGAACGCCGTCTACAGGGCGTCACATTCAATAAGCCACTTCGCCATCCCATCGCAAGCCACACGGTGGGACGTAAACATGCACCTCCGAAGGTATAGTTAGGTAATATTGCCAATACGTACTCAGCTGTGAATAGCACTAGTGTCTCTCCAATAAACTATGCCGCTAGGCAAGTCTACGACCGCCAGCTACTAACATCCTCACGGATGCGTTCATTCTGAACTCTGGAAGAAAAGAAAGAGAACAGACGCTCAACAAGGTGAAGGAATTATTACAAAATTGACCCTCCGCCTCCCACGAAGGTGGGAGGCGGAGGATCAATTTTTTAATCATTCCTTTTAAACACCCCCACAGGTGCTTTTTTCACAATGAATTCCCCTTCATTGTTAACAAGGCTATCAACAAGGCATGTTAACAAAGGTGTGGGGACCGAAACGCAAAGTCTTTAATAATTTGTTCACCTGGATCGTCCTGTGTTCTGTTTTATTACCGCTTGTTTCCGGCCAGACGCGATTCTTTCACATTCTCGACTTCACTCTCCCTACTCGGTCCTTTCTTCTTGCCCCATGCCTTCTGTGGAACGCAGCATCCTCATTTCACCCACTGGTATCTCCTGTACGTGCGCAATTTAGGGTACCGTCGTCTGCCCATTTAATAAGGGTGGTTGCGAAAGCTATCTCTTTCCTTCCTCCCCCTCTTCATGCTGTCTCCGTGTTTCAAAAAATGCGCACTGTGACTGACCCAAACTTTCCGCACCCGATCGCATATTCGCCAGCCTCGTTTTTAAAGAGTGAACAAAAAATCAAAGCAGTACCTATTTTGGCTAGTCGCCGTTGCGAGTGAGAATACGGTGACATCTTTTACGACCGATATTGTGCTGGCTCCAGCTCTAATTAGAACCAACTCATTGTCTTGTCACCTGCTGTTGACAGATTGTGTGTCAAAGCGGCGCCAAATAATTACTCCCGAGTGCGGTGCGCCCACGCCACGGATGCCCGTCTGCGTTCTTTGCTCAACGGGAACGCGTAGAGCTGCCGACTCTCGAAAAAATTTTGTTCTAGAAAGAGTCCTGAACTGCGCATATCGAAGCGCAGTTTTGCAATCGCTACGACTGCTGGCCTGCTCCCGCTTCTCCGACGCCGGACACTTGTGCCTCTGAGGCTGTTATCCATCTGCGTGTTCATTACGCAAACCGGCTCCTTTCGCTGTACACGTTTGCGTCCATTTCGCAATGCGAGTTTCTTTTTCTGCGACTCTTCTCTGACAATTCGCGTTCCCCGTCTTCTCTCCCACAGCGCACCCTATCCCATTATCCGGACACGATGTCGCAGCCTCAACCTCTCGAGTGACATGTTACGTGACGCAGACCGAGAGGGTCATGCGATCTTGCGTGTCATCGTCGTGAAGGCCGAAGTGAATACGAGTAAACGACGCGGCTGGAATTCTCGCATGATTAGAATGAAGACAACTGTTACATGTACCGCTCGCTGCCCGACCTGTAGGTGAAGCGTTTCGCAGGAACTCAGATGTCTGAGTGATTGTGCCCAGCGGTCAGCCTTCCCAGAAAACCACACAATCACTCGAAGAGAGACATCGTGCCTATTGCTGCTGTTTGGTCCTGACTGCGGGCTTTCAGACGTGCAGTGACGCAGCTGTATGTTATTGAGAAAGAGCATAATTTAGGCAGAGTAATGGCAGAAATTGAATGCCATCTGAATAAACCCGCCTGTCGCAATGCCATCATCACCATCCACGATGCCCAGCGTTATTTGGCTCGTCTTTTTTTTTCGTTTCTGACTTGATGTTTCTCAAAATCTATCTATCTATCTATCTATCTATCTATCTATCTATCTATCTATCTATCTATCTATCTATCTATCTATCTATCTATCTATCTATCTATCTATCTATCTATCTATCTATCTATCTATCTATCTATCTATCTATCTATCTATCTATCTATCTATCTATCTATCTATCTATCTATGCATTCTCCGCGGCGGCGTTCATCGTCGGCGCGTCCAACTCAGGCTACGTGACCACCGGAATTTGAACCCTTTGAAAACGAATCATAGCAGTTACTGCATGATACTTACTTTGGCAGCGATTACAACGTCGATGTCATATGGCGAAGTATAAACGCATTGAGGCACTGAAGGACATCACGCCAGAAATGCACGGAAAGTATGTTCCGTGTGGGAATATTTTACATTGATACTCGGTGCATCGCTAAATACATCACAGATAGCCAAAAACTTGGTCACTGGCCCGTCACGACACAGCTTCAAGGTTTCAGGCCGCATGTTATCTATAGCCTCTCTCACACTATGTGGCACTGTAGTTGAAGCTACAGCCAACGTCAGTCAATCGTCGGCAGCGTGATCTGCCAAAATTAAAGCAGCAGTCTAAATCACAAAAAAAATGCGCACATTAAATTTGTATTACGAAGCCCTGACAGCCTCGGCCAGGAATTACTTGTGTTATTCCAATAGCATCACACATGCATAAAAGATGTACAAGAAGGTAAGCATTAACGGAAATATGAAGGTTTTGCAGGTTGCGCAAAAAAAAGAACAAACTCCTGCATTAGTTAACACGATATCCACGAGCCATCATGAGGCTATAGTAATGATTTGAACAAACGTGCGGGTTTGGCACTGACGCGGAAAGGTTACACGGTGCAATAGAGAAGCAAACTGGCATCTCAAAGTTTGAAGGATGAAGGATCAGAGCAGAAATAGGCATACCATATATCGACATAAAAGTAGGTGAGATGCAAGAGTGCTAATTAATTATGCATCTGGAGTCACCGGGACCCAAAGAGTTCCAGCTACGTTTTTGTCTGCGAACTCAGCAAAGGTATATTATACAAAGTAGCTAACATTAAAATGACTGCTACCGAGCTCCATGATCGCGGGGCGGCGTTTAAAAATTATCCGGTTCCGTGTGCGTAGTCTGCGGTCACCAATCTATCTCGACAGCTTCCACGAAAGACTAAAATAGGGTGCAAATGAATAAGTAATGGAGTTAAACAGGGTGAAATAGGGTGAAACAGGGTCACTCAAACATGTCTTTCTATAAAAACTCCAAGAACCATCATTACGATCCAGTATCGTAATCTGGTCGCTACTCATAAGGCATCTGTGCGGTCGCATCTGTGCGGTCGCATCTGTTCTCATAGATAAGCTAAGGAGTCCGGTGCGATACTTCTGAGAGGTTACGAGCTTAGCAGTGGCATAGGCAAAAAGGAGATTAGGGAATTCGAACTCCTTCTGAATTTCGCTGGTTGTAATAGATATGAGCGCACACAAGGCGGGCTGGAAAACCCTCTAAAAAATCACATCAGCACTAAGCCACTGGAGATGCGAAAGAGAGAAAGATAGTGAGAAGAGGAATTTGGACAGGCCCGTTATCTCGCGAGTATGGCAGTTCTGTCCTTCACTGTCCTTAGAGCTTTTAGCCACGGGAACGTTATATGCTTAGAAACTGGATCACAGCATGGGTTCTCGTGTGTCATATAAAAGCTGTGTGCGTTTTCAGGCATCAAGCAGTCACTGTTGGCCTTTCTTAATGTGTGTACTTCAATTCTTGTAGTAAAACATTTCGCTCCTTTTATGCCCATAATACTAGATGTCATACTGCCTATAATACTAGATGTTTATGCCCATTCTACTACATGTCATGATCATGATGACACGGTTGTCATGATCTTGACATTCATGAATAAAAGGAGCGAGCCCAGAACGGCTGAAATTTACTTCATTTGTTGCGCCACTCCGTGCGTCCCACATCTTCTTGCGCCCCGTCAGATAAAATAATAACGCACTTATGTGACTTTTTGATTCCATTAACTAAATTACTGCGAATGCTCCTCATAAGCGTGCAAACTATTATAAGCGCGTCCTCTACCCCCATCCGCACCCTCTTTTTCATCTGTCTGCACTTGAAAACCACTTAACAACCCGTTACCGCTCCCAAGCTGTTCCTCGCTACCGTCACTGTTGGCCTTTCTTAATGTGTGTACTTCAATTCTTGTAGCAAAATATTTCACTCCTTTTATTCCCATACTACTAGATGTCATACTGCCTCTACTACTAGATGTTTATGCCCATACTACTACATGTCATGCCCCCTGTTCCGCAAGCCTCGTCCCTTCTTTATCTACTGGAGCATCGCTCTGCGCAGTCCAGGGATTCGCAGACACCGCATCAGAACAGCGTGCATCTGACTTCGCGAGCCTGGCGATAGCGGTACAACTGTTAATCGTTGCGAACGGACGGCCGAACGGACACGTTCAGTCAATTTCAGAGCCAGAGTCACATTTCTTCCAACACCCAGCGTGAAAAGCGCGCCGATGCCGGAGGATGTGGGCGGAAAGTCACATAAAGCTTAACAGAGGCCTGCACGCCGCATTCTCTAGCCTCACAAATGCTGTTCGCAGTAAAATCTCCGGCTGCAGCGGGCGCTGACCCCGCGCGTGTCGTTCGTCGCAGGTGGACGTCGTGCGTCCGAGTTCTGCTTCCGCGAGCCCCCCGAGTACGTGCACCTGGCTCCGCCGCGGTCCACGGTGTCCACTCCCCCGCCGGGCCGCAAGCGTTCCGCGTCGCTGCCGCATGTGCGCAGCCCGTCGCCCGTGCCGCCGCCGCTGGCGAGAGCCGCGCGGGCGCACCATGCGGCACAGCAGCAGGCCAGGCAGCAGCCCGGCGGAGACGAGGAAGACGACGAGGACGAAGAGGAGCGCCGCCTCGACGACGACGACCAGGAGGAAGAGGACGAGGACGAGGCCGCCGCTGCCGCAGACGGACGGGACACGCCCCCGCCGCCGATGGCCGTCTGCCCCGAGGAAGAACCCGGCGCCGAGACACGCCAGCAGCACCGGAGCCGGCTGCTAGGAGCGGCCACGGCGGATAGGAGGTGACGTCATCCGCTCACTGGTCGAGCCATTGATTGATTGATTGATTGATTGATTGATTGATTGATTGATTGATTGATTGATTGATTGATTGATTGATTGATTGATTGATTGATTGATTGATTGCACTCGTATAAAATCAAAGGGCTGCGTTTGCATTAATTGACATTTGGAAGACGCGCAGCTTAGTCGCGTTTGTTCCACGGTATTTGGTAATCGAGGTTTATTTGATGACGAGTTTCGCTGTACGTTCTCTTCTTTTTCTTTTTTTCTTCCTTGCTATTCTTCACGTGGGGGGCCATGGTGCCCTTTAATGGAGGTAATCGTGATGGCATTAGAAATAAGCCATAAATTAGGGGGGGGGGGGGGGGGTTACGCCAGATTTCAAGCAGTAGTATAAAAAAAACGAACAAATAAAGTTAAAAAATAAAATGAAAAATTAGGAAAGATAAGGAAATGGACGGGTATATTAATCATGGCTATCTAATGAGCCGGCAGTTAGTCTGTCTTTTATTTCATCTGTACTGTGTCTATATGTTTTATATGATGGCAATTTGCATTTAAGAGTGAATTGTGCACCGTGTGTGGTAGCGCCATTTGTATTAAATGTAACAGCGGACACTGTGCGCAAGAACTTTACGTGTGCAAAATGCAAAAACTTTACGCGTACAAAATGCACCTCAGCTGTTTAAGTTATCAAGGTTGGTGGCAGCAGGTCCTTATGTCGTTAGGCTTGCGCTTATGACGCAGAATCAACCTTTCGGTACTTCATGGGAACACAAGCATCTAACATCTGTCGAACTAACCTGCAAACGATTGTTAAAATTCAGATGAACGCCCATTCATCAATACAATGCACGCATTGCCAAACTTTCTATTGAAAAGAGCTCTCGACGTAATTTAGATTTCTTTAGTTTGTTCTTTTACACGGTGTCTCCTGCACGACAAACCTCCACGCTAGAAATGCATTAACTACAAAAATGCAACACATTGTGCGGTCAAATTCTCCAGAGCATTTCCTTGTAAGCCATCTGACACGAGGCGCTCTATGATGGACGCAGGAAGTCGACGCCCTGCCAGCCGAAATTCATGCAGTGCCGAAGAGGGCGGCCTTCTTTGGACCTCACCGCCGCACAGGCATCCGGCCACATCACGCTAGGTAGCCACTTGGGTAAGTGCACGCTCACTCACTCACTCACTCACTCACTCACTCACTCACTCACTCACTCACTCACTCACTCACTCACTCACTCACTCACTCACTCACTCACTCACTCACTCACTCACTCACTCACTCACGTACACGCGCGATGAACTTACGCCAAACAGACGAACGTCGACGACGTTTCGAAGAGAGAGAGGCGTAAAAGAGAAAAAGGGTTAAAACTTTAACAGTCGCGCGTCTGGTTTGCTACCCTGCGCTGGGCGAAGGGTATATAGGGACGAAAAGAAACAAGGTGAGGTAGAGCATCAGTTCCGTGAGCATGACGTTTCATAGGCTACTGCGCACATGTGGCAGGCACCTGTACATCTGGCTTTTTTGCTATAACAGTATTTGTGAGGAGAAGCCGACTTACCATCTCCAACATTACCATCTTTAACATTACCATCTCCAACGAACATTTATTCAACCGGTGAATACATGGCAGCCACTATTCCAAGTGTACATGCGGCTGTGTAACTGAGAACGTTGTCATTACAACGGTAAGCACTGCAGCAAATAAACAAATAAATAAATATACGCGTCACCCACTATTGCAGCTAGCTCGGGGACGAGCGCTTCAAATTCCAAAGAATTGTTCGCGTGTTTGCCCTGCGTCTGCGCAGTGAAAGTATAAAAATTTTGTTGTTTTTCTATAGGTATATTGGGACCTTCGTTAACTAAACCCGAGCAGACATTGGTGAAATCAGTAATGCCACAGAAGTTAATGCGGAAACATCAAGGTGCCATCGCCACATGTCTATAGCTTTTGCTTTTTTTTCTTAAGTTTTTACGCCCGGTGTCGTTGAATTTTTTGGTCTTCCAGAAGCGCAATCATTAAATCCAAGTTGGTACTTCCCTTTGGTGCCCCTTTACAGAAAACGTTCGCGTGAGCTGTCACTAGTATATACTATCATAACGGCCTAGTTAATGATGCCTAAACTGCAAACATGCTTTTGCAACCATCGTTTGTTAGAGGGTGGCGACTTAATCAGCTCGCCGAAGAATAGCGTATGAGCACAGGCGCCTAAACAGGCGACGATATATTCTGTGAATCACGTTGAAAGTGTCGTCTTTCTGTTATGAGCGAAGGCTTTTGTCGGTCAAACCGGCGTGATTCGTCTCACCTGCGTCCACCAAACATAAGTTATCTAGCGATTTCGGCATCATGTCTCTTGGTGGCCATCATCGAGTTGCATTGGTAGCATGCGGAGCAAGACCAATTCTCGTGTGTTCTCTTTCACATAGCTTCTAGTGTCGTAATGAAAAAGAGTTTCAGGCATCATGCATGTCTCACAACGTGGTCAACGGAAGAACAGTCGTTGGTGGACAAGTCGCATCATTAAGCGAAGGACGGGCACTCGCGTTTTACCAGACTTTTTGCGTCATGCGCCGTAAGACTCACTTACGAGATACCACTGATGTGTGGAAAAGCTAACCTAGGCCTGACTGGGACGCTGCATAAAGGGTCGTGCACACCAGATGAATTAGGCAAAAAGGTAAGGTCTCCCTTACCTGGGATCTACATTGCGTTCGAGTGTGAGTGAAGGCGTTGTCGAGATAAAAGATAATATGACACAGCTGCAAGAAAATTGCTGGAAGCACGCCATATGCAGACAAGAGAATCGAGTTGCATCAGGTATCGTCTGTTTGCCGGTTTGGATCTGAAATGCACTTTCTTAAAGATAATGTTTAATGTCATCAAAATAATAGAAAAGATTGTTGTTCAAAATATAAGTTATTCAATTGCCCTTGCCGGGGCATGCACGCCTGCTGCACTGCACTCCGAGGGCTGTGAATTAGTTCAGTCAATGTCGTCAGTGCGAAGCATTTGTCGCGCCTCCGCGTTTGCCCTTCTCGCGTGCCGTACTGCGCTGATTCCTCGATGCCGCCTTCCTCTCCGTCGCAGAATCCGAGATCGCGCGTCGCCGCCATTCGGTGGCCGCAACCGCGGCGGGCGCGGACAAGCCAGCGGCGACCTCGTCCGATCGGGGCCTCACGCATCGCACGCAGGCGGCGACCAAGAATCGCGTGGCCGCCGCTTCTGCCGGTGCGGACGCCCTGGCCGACGAAGCGGCGCGGGCCTCCTGGCTCCGCGAGGCCGACTCCAGCGACGACGATGACGACGACGACTTCGACCTGGGCCCGCGCACGGTGACGCCCAACTCGTCGCCCGTCATGACGACCGCCTCCTCGCTGGCCGGGGCCCGGAGGCCCGTCTCCTAAGCAGGCGGCGACGTAGATATAACCGATGTTTCGGCCGAACACGGCCGTCGTCTAGGCTGGCTCACCACGGTGGAGCCCCATTCTCAGCTTCGAGTAACAGCGCCCAACACTTGTAGAGGCGCTAGCATGTCTGCACGCACTGGAGCTCTCTATCTTTTTCGCTGCTTCTTTTTTTTTCTTGGCGCCGGAAGCAGAGGGTGAGTTCCTGCGCCCTGCACCGCGATGGTTCTGTTGAACCTTTGATTAGATTTCTTTTGCAAGGCCGGGAGACTCACGGCCTAGTTGTCGCTTAAAAAAATACGCACATTTTGTCGATCAGAAGCTGTACGTCATTGCAACCTTTATTGAACGATTGTTACAGGACACGAGAAAGTGTTCCTTGTACTGCTTGCGCGTGAATCAGACTCAAATTGCTTAAGAACTCTCGCAATCGGAAGCCCGAGCTAAAACCTTCCGTCTCCTTAAAGACGGGTGGGGTGGGACCAGTTTCCATTGGGTGTACATATAGTTGCCGCGTTGCCGCTTGAAACAGATCACGGTCGTCATTTTCGCTCGAGAGCTATCTCCAACGTGGATGTCACAAGGACTGTTGTGTGGACGTTGTGATGGAACGGCGCCGGTACCTTCGAAGCAGCCGTATTCACGAGCATCAAGAGGCCGAGCGAGTGCGCTGATTGGCGAGAACCATGTCGGCCAAGCGTTGCTGTGGGCGTGCACAAGCTGCCAAGAAACTTGGCTCCTCTTCTCCTTCCACAGTATGATCATTTCATTACGAAGCAGTTTGTGACAACACCAATTGTTCGCCTACAGCGAAGAGAGGAGCAACGTGAATCACAACGCGAAGGAAACAATAAGGCTGTGGCTGACGTGGAACTGGCAGAGCGGGAAAGATAAAAGCGGAACGGCGCACCCCTCCGAGCTCAGCTTTACGCATGATTGCGAAAAAACGCTATAGCAGCGAAGGTATCAGGTCGCCTCTAACTCTGCTTACGTTTGGCGTTTTGAAATATTCCTTCGGCGAGGAAGTTTCCAGAGCGGTACTGTATTGTTCTTGAGATCATTCGTTGTTTCTACGAAACACATTTCGGCAACCCTTTTAAAGACTAAGAGATTGCTTACGCGTCTAGGAGGCTGCCTGCGTGATCAGTGTGTTTCGTGTCCAAGCGCTCTCAATATTGGGCCCGTTACTATGAAATCTGCTCCACTTGCGCTGTAAGCAAACGAGCAGCAGGAAGCAGGAATAGACGGAACGACAGGGAGGTTAGCCACGAGTAACATTTCTTGCTACGGCTATGTGCTTACATGCACAAGCTATTTTCGGCGTAAGGAGTGGAGAGGTGGTGTAACGAACGAATAGTAGAATGAATAGGATGTCATGTCAAGTACACAGCAATGCTCACAACGGTAACTGCAGATAGTTAAGAGTATCGTCGTTGGAAGCGTATGGTATTGATACCGGTGATATATATTCGGCACAGCGAAGAGCTACATCGGTGATAATCACAGGGTCGCTTTCTCGCTTCTACTGCCGGCCATCCGAAGCGATCGTAAGCGGAAGCAGCGAAGCATTGGAACACCGGTGAAGCCAAACTGCATAAGGGTTTAAGAAAAGAACACAGTAAGACACCAGTTTGGTAGTCAACGACCGATGGACGCAGTTTTGGAATCGGCTGTTTCTCTTCTTGTTACATGGTAGCTGGTTGCACCATAAACATCGTAGAGTGGCCATTAAGGTAGACGTTAATGTTCCCTATCCCGCCACACCTTTAGTTTTCCGTTATAGCATTGTGAATGTGCAAGTAACCCTTACGCTTGCCTATGTGGCGCTGAAAGCATTTCCACTCCCATCATCTCGTGGCGCAGCTGGTAAACTGCGAACATTCTTTCACGCCTCCGCCATGTATGGAGCGAGTCCATGTTTTCTTGATGGCCGCATCACTTCTACAGTCGGGTACAACTTTAGAAGGCAGCGGCATTTGCCCCTCAAAGGCAAATACACACGAGCCTCCACCAATGGGTGCGCACTCTACTGACGTCATGAGCCAAACGGCCGGGTCGCGTCAGCGGGACTATTTCTTTAGTCGCGGAGGCAATTGGCTGCCGTGATTCGGTCATCTGGGCGGGGCCTCTCCTGTCTTAAGTTGTGCCGAACTATAGAGCGTACAGGCAACCTACCTAACACAAATGCGTCTGTCTCTTTTTTTTTTTTTTCAGTAAACTGTTCTCTCCGAAAACGCAGCTTGAAAAACTGCAATGGATGTTACGCCGTCGCCTATTCTCCTTTTCGGCGCAATCCAATATTACACGCATACACGCTTACGAGTGCCGTCATAAGAGACATAGCTTAAGTGACTGATTGACAAAGGCGTTGTTCTCGCCTCCTGTGGGCAGTTGTACGTATACTTGTATAGTGTTAAACCTTGTCGCATTGTTGTGCTGCACTTCTTCTCGGGCACAGTATGATGTTGTGTGATCCCGTTGTGATATCGCAGTAGTAACCGCGTTGCTGTCGTGAAATTACATAGTTGTAAACCGTAAATGTCGCGAATCATGCCACGTTTCTCTTTGTACAGTACGCGAGAGTTATTTAGGGAAAAAAAAAGTCATCCACAGAAGTTCACCCGCGCAAAGTGCACGTTGCTTGGCGCTCTTACACGGTCGTGAAGCGCATGTTGTGACCTGGGGAAGAAGTGGCATAGTGAGAAGTTCGGCAAGTTCGTCTGTATACTACGCAGTTTGTGTGACAATGAGCCGCGCATTTCGTTTTATTTCGAATTGCTTCATATTTCGTGTAGCGCAATTGAAATCAATATCTGTTAAATACGTACTCTAAAAACGAGATCCTCAAGGTCTCCATACCGACATGCTACAGAGAAAAAAAAAGGAAGATAAGTTAGATGACTCCTCAGTCAACATATCGTTTTATCAGTACTCAGCGATGAAACTTTTATTTATTGTGCGGTGTTTACAATAAGCATGACAAGGGAGGAGGAGGAGGAAAGAGAAAAGCATGACAAAAACGTGCAGTGATGAACTATCACGAAAATGTAGGCAGGAACAATTGCTATACCACCGATGAATTTATGATAATTGCTTTTTGAACAAACATACAGCTTTCTGCAAGTACTATAATATATGGGGTGTCATGATATAAGCCTGCATGTTTTTCAACTTGATCTTAATGGTGTACAAGTCAATATTGCGCACTTTTTTGGAGCTTTCTGCTAAACGAAAGTACAAGTATTCAGCTACAGGTGTACACATGAAGAATTATTACGAGTAACCCACGGTCTACCTTTAGAGAAGTTTACTTATTTTTATTGCATTTGCCGTTTAGGAGTTCTTGTATTTCATCCTTTGAAAACGCCGCAACGTCTGCGGCACCGTTAATTTTTATTTTTTATTTTTTAATTAGGCCATCGCGCTGCGTAAGATGTATAAACGCATCCATGCTGGGTGGCGCCACAGATACGTTGGAAATACGTCCCATTGCAGCACGTGCCGCTCCACCGTATCAGCACGGGAATAATATGGCGGCTGTAGCCCCGATGATAAAGTGCTTTCGCAAAAATGAACATAGAAGCAAAAAAAAAATTTAACGCAGTCATCGCTTACAGCGCAAAAAACGTTCATGTGGCCTTCTCATATATCTTAACGGCGTCTGAATACGCCAGCAATTTGTTTTGCGTAAAAAAAAGGAAGTCGAGAGGCGGGGATCGTGATGTGCCCGCGGTCCTCGCTATTCTTAATCCGGCTCCGAGTCGGAGTCATCACAGTTCACAACACTGCCTCTTAAGAGCTCACCTGCACGCGTAAGATCTTTGACAAAGAATAGTTTGGAGGATCTGATTCAAATTTTAGCTAAGGCAAACTGCGCCTAGAATTAATCGAAATGAGTACTCATTAGATTAGGATGCGCCCCATCCTGCTGACTGTTGTACTTGGAGCGTTGACGGTGATATTAATATTACACTATCGCCATCCTGCAATTGAAGTACAACGGTTTTGATCCTTGTACATATTTCTTGCGTACCTAGTAAGTAAAGATGTTACTTGTAAGTGCTCCTGAAGATATTCACCAAAGCGTGTTGAAAAATGCGAGCTCACTCGCTGTCTCCGTGGATGTCGCCCACTCTCGCGATCCTTGACAGGATCTCTTCTCGGTAAACAAGGTTCTCTCCCAAGCGCCGTAGGTATTGTCACTTGCACAAAGCCCCACCCACAGCGTCATTCTTTATCGCCTCCCTCACAAGGCGCCGCCCCGTCAAAGACATTCGTTCACGCACGAACGATAAGACCCACGTGCCGCTTGTTTGTTTGATCCACTAAGCCAAGTGCTTAATTCCTCCTCTGTCTGTGCATTACAGAATTTCTGTCAGCGTACATCTTTATAGAAAGAAGAGAACCTCTGCGTCTGATGCAGGAAAGAAGAGCGAATCTAACACGAGAAAGAGAACACAGGAGGGGAAAAAAAAGAAAAGAATAAACGTGCACTCACGTGTCCCATACGCGCGTTCCAAGCACTGCGTGTATTCTGTCCTTACAACCATGTGGCGTTTGAGTTGCGTAGCTCGCGCACATCGTTACGACCTCCAAATTAGGTTCGGTCACTTCAGAGCTCATATCAATAACGTATACTTGTAAGGCTCAGGATCCCTAAAGAGTTTGAAACATATAGTGGATCTCGCACACACAAAACCGCGCACAGATGGGGTATTGTTCTGGACACTCAAATTGCGCCATGTTGGCGTTTTAAGCGTATCACAGCGGCCGCAGCAGCGCGGTGAGCCAATCAAAGCTGACAAGATGGCGAGTTCGACAATATGGCGCAGTTTGGCAATGGCCTGAATAGAGTCTATGCGGCATTTATCTCTAAGCCACGATGCGAGGATGAAACTGGTACTACTGTGGATTAAGCGTCATCGCGACGCTAGGACGCAGTGATCGAGACAACGGTCTATGACAGCGCCGCGCCTTCCTCTTTGAAAGACGGTTTCAAAATCGGTGTCGAAACGTGGAACGGCAAGACCTTGCGTGTGTTGTGTGCCGCGTTGCCTTGCCTACGGAGCCCCGTGTATCCACAGTGTCGCACGTGCAAATACACGTGCGCCTGAATCTGCTCGGCGTCCGCCGCGCAGATTTAGAAAAAAGATGCATTATATTGTCTGTCGTGTCAATATCGGAGCGTCTGCGTGAAAACCACCCATGCTAGTTGAATGCGTGCTGCCTGCTGAGCTAGCACCTGGAAGTTCGATCAGCAAACGGTGAAACGTGCGTCCCGCCGGAGCTGTAAACGCTGCGTTCTACGCACCAGTATGAACGCCGCTGCTAAGACGTAAAGCGTTTACGCTACATCGGGATCGGTATAATGAGAAGCGCACTTTCCTTGCATATTAATCGCTCGAGCTGTAATAATGCATCGTTACCATAATGCAATATAATTGTAGACATCTTTTATAAAAATTTTAAATATAGGAAACTGAATCGGGTGTCAGATGCCAGTAAATTTCATTGCTGTCATTTGAAAAAGAAATAAGACAGGTAGCCAAAAATTAAAATGAGGTTTAAGGAGGAGGAGAAGGAGGAAATAAAGAGAGAAGGCACGGATGTTAACCAGAAATGCTTGTGGTTGGCTACCCTACTCTGGGGGACGGGAAAAATAGAATAAAAAGATGAGAGAGGGAGGGAGGGGAGTGGGAGGAAAGCCGCGGTGAGCTCGTCCAGAAAGTGAAGAGCGGGTTATGAGCGGGGCCGTAGTCAAGGCCTCCGGAATAATTTTCCCCGGCCGCCTGAGGTCTTCCGACGCGAACACAAAAAATTATATTCGCATCGGAATGCGGTCGCTGAAGCCGGGAATCCTAACCACCACCTTGTGCTCACTAGCACAACAGACAACTTTCCGACGATAACTATCACGTAGGAAAACAGGAGTAGCCGGCGCCACACATAGCCACCAACCTCTCCTTAAATACATTTAATTTTAAAAAAAGAACGCCCTAGGCAGTGAGCCACCACGGCGAGTAATCCAGTTTTCCACGTGTGAGAAGGATAGTCCTAGCAAAAGAAAATGTGTTCACCTCGATAGGACGCTTTCGGCGTATGTTGTTATCGACTGCGAGCCGTGGTACGCATTTCTTCGGCAATGCGCCTCGTGTTTACTCTCTCGCAGGATCTCCTTTAGGGCAAGCCAATGTGTCGGGTGTCTGTGTTTCTTTTTTTTTCTCTCTACAGCGTGCAGTGATTTGTATGTCAACAAACGAAAGTGTCGCGGCTACTCGAAGACTTCCTCAACCCGATCTGTTCCGAGAAACCTTTTCGCAGCCGTCCTTGCCAATGTCCTTTTCTTTTTTTTTTCTATCTTCAATTCTAACGAAACTGTTTAGAGTCACTGTTACTTCCGACTTCATTACACTCCTATCAGTGCGGCGAAGCGTTTAAATCGGGCAACCGCGATCTGATTAGAAACTCTACCGGCAACAGAAGTATTGTTTGGGCACGTGTCTGAAAGCAACAGTTCGGTGACTTCGGTAAAGACAGCTCCGATGACCGTAGTGGAGAAAATGTCAGAAAGGAATTGGCTCTCAAGTGTCCGTGTGGACAAACAACTTCTCAGAGTGAGCAGAGTACTCGGTGGCAGGTCGGTCGATGTTTATAGTTGTGTTCTGCGAATTTTTCTTTCACTCTAAAAGGTCGTCTATTAGTTTTTCTTTCGTCTTCTTTTCTGAGTTACGTCCTTCATTCTACAAGTGATCACTGTTTGCGTCGAGTTCGTTTATTAGGACATGTATTCATTAGGATTCAGTAAAATTCGCGAAGATATTATTTTACTGACTTTCTCCAGCATTTACTAGAATATTTCTTTGCTAAAGGCACCAGATGAATGAAATCAAACCAACTTTTTTTTTTCTCTCCCTGAAAATATAGTATAAAAGAGCACTCGCTGCAGTCACGTTTGTTTACAGTGGCCATTTTGCTGGAAAGACAGATAAGACTGCAAGGTCCCAGCTTGCGCTTACTGTACTTCTACTCTATTGAACACACAGAAGCACACAGAAACCAAACAAAATTAGAGAAAATTGAGGCTTAGAGGAACCTCAAAAGCGGTGCGGCGGTTCTTCCGGTAACACTTTTGACAGGTGGGCATGTCATCATGTGCGTGCGTGCGTGCGTGTGTGTGTGTGTGTGTGTGTGTGTGTGTGTGTGTGCGTGCGTGCGTGCTTGCGTGCGTGTGTGCGTGCGTGCGTGTGTGTGTGTGTGTGTGTGTGTGTGTGTGTGTGTGTGTGTGTGTGTGTGTGTGTGTGTGTGTGTGTGTGTGTGTGTTTGTGTGTGTGTGTGTGTGTGTGTGTGTGTGTGTGTGTGTGTGTGTGTGTGTGTGTGTGTGTGTGTGTGTGTTGGCGTCTTAGGCGAGCGTTGCCTGCTACGTCTTCTCGCTTAAACTGTCTAGAATGCCACAATAACATGCCTATAAAATTCGAAACGCGCTAAAGCGAAGTTCATAGTCTTTCTTTCGGCGGAGAAGCTTTTATATTCGGTACAATTAAGGCGGAGAACAAAGGTCAACTCCGATAGATTCCCGCGGACACCACTCCCCGAGGCAACGGTAACTTCGATCACGTCGTATAATGTCCTAGTGAATAACGTCCTAATGGGTATATTGATAAACGTTGAACTGCGGCTGAATACCCTAATCGCTCGCACCTTCGTGTGTTCCAGAGTTTGGCAATCTTTCGCCGCCTTTGTTGCGTCAGTTTCTGTCTTGTTTCGAAACTTAAGATGGCTGCTACTTGTGACCCCATTCACAAGCAAACACAAACACAGTCGCAATAGTAAAAGAAAATTATGAATAGCTAAGAACGGCCATTCAACGACAGCCGAGAGTCCTAGGCGCCGCTCATGCGCCTGAGCCGTTCGTGTAGCGTCGAGCGTCTCTGGTGGTGGTGGTGGTGGTGGTGGTGGTGGTGGTGGTGGTGGTGGTGGTGGTGTCTTCTGACCCCATGGATCTGAGCAAGTTGGCTCTCGTTTTTTAATGCGATGAAACGTCGCTCTAGCTCGCGAAACAATGGCGCAAGCGCGAAGTCACACTATACAGAATACAACAGCTGCACGTTGCCCCCGCTGTGAGGTCAATCACGACTACACATAAATCAGAGGGATTTTCGGCAGCTGCCGAGCTAGAAGAACGGAAAGGACGCCGAGCCGAAGCTGCACGACGTCGCTACCCAACAAGGAGAAGCTAAGCAACGGCGCCCGCAACGGCGCCCGCAACAAATGCGAGACGCTACGTGCACTAGAGTCGCACAAGATCGCACCGCTGCACACCAACGTGCTGAAGCAGAACGCCGTTGATACGCTGCCAAACATGATTCAAACAAGCCACAATGTCAACGCACTGACGACTATCGCAATACCCTATACTGCAACACAGACGCGTTAGGAAACTGCAGTTTACGTCATGGTGCTCATTGGAAATCTGTGTCGCTCCACATTTGTTGAATGCGCCGACAGTGACCCTGATATTGGTTTTGCCGGATTTCTTTTTCTTAAGTAATTATGACCGAGCGCACGCATAATGATACGGGCACACATATTTCGCCAAATGCTGTGCCGGTGTCCGTCTTAAAGGGCAACGCTGGCTATTTTTCGATGTCCACTCATCCTAATAAAATTCTGAATATATGTTCTCTTTTGCATTCTGGTTATCTGTGCCAAACTATATGGCTGCAAGACATTTAGTTTTCCTGAAAATGAATTTTAAATATTGGTTGCGTCCCCGACTCCTGACTTTCTACTGGCCACCTTGTGTTTGTGACGTCAGAGACTACACCACGACTGCCGCTGAAACCCTCGCTTAAATCGGCGCTGTATAGTTCGGAAAATCTGTAAAAGCTCCCTGTGCCGTCAGGAGACACCATCACCTTCGCTTCTACGGCGTTAGCACCAAGTGTACTGCGTGTTCAGCACGCGCTCAGCGTGCTTACATTATGGCAGCGCAGGATCTGACGTCATGGGCTCATCGTGCCGTCACACCAATCAGCTAGCCGTTTCGGTTTTGGTATCTCGTTTATTGGTTATTTAATATTATTGACAAATTTTTGAGTAAATTGAATCACCCTACCGGTTACAGGACTGTCAATACCATTTGAATATGGTAATATCCTAATATGGTTTTAAAAACGCTGGAGTTGCCCTTTAACGCTTTCGGCGTGTATGGTATACGCCCGCGTAGGCAGTTGTAATTGTCCTAGCAATCTAGTTTGGCAATGTCACCACGATATTTATTCAGTGAGGCGACGCAAACTTCGCTTGATGAGGACGTACTTAGAGAAGATTGGACTCAAGCACATAACAGCGCACCCTCGCTGGTTCATTTGATATCGTTTTCACTTCTAAGTCTTTGAGAAACACCTGGCGTAATTACAGCGGCGGCGATAACGCATTTTTACTGCCGTTCTCCTAACATATCGTTAGCGATCCCCGTAACTAATGCATTTCACGCATCTATTCTTGGTCTGGCGAACGAATTTTCAAGCACGTTTAACATAAGTTTTGGCTGACGCCGGATTTTCACAGTCGCATATGTCCATGTCGGGAGGCACGTCAACCTTAACGACAGGTCTCTCGCAAGACTTTGTACAGCGAAAGCAGACAGACTGTGTAAAAATAAAACTCGACAGAGCGGTTCCTATGCCTTAATGGCAACACACGAGGGCAAAGTTTCTTAGCTGCGTTAAAAAAAAAAAAAGCTACCTGAGACTTCAGCGAGCGAACATATTCGGCCCTCCATTTTCATCCCATCACGTCGCCTTGTTCTTCAGAGCAGCGTAAGCTGGTTCGCCTAGAAGCTTGCGCCGATAACCAGCTTATGCGTGGGGACCGAAACGAACTTATCCCCGGCGCTCTGGGCACTTCAGACTCGCCACGTTAGGCATTTTCATCGCTGTTCCCGTCAAGGCTTGTGAGCACGTGTAGCCATCCTATTCTTTGTCTCGTATCCGCTTTCGTATTCTCTACAGGCTTAAAAAATTTGAAGCACTCTGCTGAAAAACAGCGATTCTCGCTACTACGCAACTGTTGTCGAACCAGTGTGCTGCGACGCGCTGAAACGTGCAACGTGGAGGAAAGAGGGGCACGTAAACAGAGATGCGAAAGACAAGCGGTGTGCGGAGACACACCAGTAATGTTCACGTCGAAGCGTGCACCACGATGGAAGAAGTAAAAATCAAGTGACACGTTACCCCGCTTAATTTGGTGACACACGCATCACTCGAGAACTCGAGCAAGAAAACTTCGAAGTATGAAGCGCTTACTTTCCACCAGGCAAGAGAGCGACTGCATTCGTGTAGCAGCTACAGCATAACACATATTATATCACATGAACACATTCATAATATCGCTGTGTCTTAACAACTTGGTCACGAAGCACTCGACGACAGTGAGCAACAATCGAAGACAAGAAAATCACGAAATTCCTGCCTGCGCCTGCAGTGTCGCGTGCAGCTAATGTTCAAGCACGTTCCACTTATAGAGGAAAAGAAAGAACGAAGGCACCATGATTACAAAAAGCAGTAATAACCGTACGTGGGGAGCACAACCTTCCAGTATTTCTAAAGCAGCAACTCTAGCGTGAGCTGCAGAAGGCACAAAGAAGGATCCAACAATCAGTGCTCCTCTATGTTCCACCCAGTCTAACGACGCTATATGAAATACGTCGATAGCGGTCGGTCGTTGATGCGTGCCCCAGGAAGGGTCAGTGTGAAGCCCGTATGCAGGAGAGGCGGAAAGTATGGACCCACACAGCTCCCAAAAGACTTCTGGTTAAGCCCTCTGTAACAAGGAAGTTGCAATTGCCCATAAAGATCCTGCAGCTGGCACCAGTTCTTTTGTAAGTGAGAATGTTTGACAAATGAGTTTTACTGGGTACAACAAGAAAGCTGCATACATGAGCTCGACGCATGGGCCACGTTCCTTATATTTGAACACATCACGAGTTAAATAAATTAAAGGGGAATGAGTCATCAAGAGGATTTAATTTTTTGTGGTGAACTTGGCTCCCAAAAATGCATGACCAGAAGTTTTCCGAGGTTACGAACACATTGCTGCCACAGCGCGGTTTAAAGAGTTCATATGCTCCACAACTGGCACTGCCCAATTTAGGCTGTCCACGCAACACCACGTGAGGTGCGCGTGTACGGTTCCGGGCGACTGTGACCTCCATACGGACTGCATTCTTAAAATGGTTACCGATTGCTTGACCACAAGTGACCACGCGTGACGCAACGAGTTCACCGTTGTATTACCGGTACTTCAATATACCGGTAAGGGATCAGAGCTCTCGCGAACTCACCGATGCTATCACGCTTCAGTAGTACCACATGCGGTTTACAACAGGGTCTAAAGCAGCACCCGTAACACACGTGGAGGCCTGAAAACATACGAGAAAAACGGTACAGTCTCCGCCAGTAAAGGAAACGAAGTTCTGTGTACTCGAACGCGTGTCCAATCGATGCGCTATTGCTACCGCTGGGAACGAGGTCTCGATCTGATTTCGATCGCAAACATGCGCAGTCGTGCGGAGTATGCGCAGTTCAACGTTTTCATAACTTGGACTTCCTTCATCGAATAGTTATTAGCGATCGGAGATGTCACAGCGAATATACGTCGCGTCCCTTCCAGTTTGCTCCCACCGCTCGCCATGTGTTACGACGCTGCTGCCCATGTGGAAATAACGACCCTGGATCTTCTAAAAGTAGCGAAAGGCTTTGATCTCGCTGCTGGGCTACCCGATTGGAAGATATATCTTCAGCGCGTCGCCTGGGTTCGGGCCAGAAGCAGCTGGTATAGACGACACTCGCCTCGTGCGCATCGTTTCGCGTTCTGAACCGGCGTGCACGGTTGCACCCCGAAGTCTTCTTTGAAATTACATGGTTTTGATACAACAATAAAGTTTTTTTTTGTAGTTGCTGGATGCCTCACGGTTTGTTCACACAAAGGGTACGAGGAAGGAGCTGGCAGCTTTATAAGAGACGCCGAACTACCAGTTTAGCGTTGACGCTAATAAATTGTTTTGTTTTTTTCAATTGGTACAAACCACGAGGCGCTGCTGGAAGTTGTCGCTACTTTAGATACGTTTAGAAGATCCAGGGGCTTTATTTTGAACGCTTCACCGCAAGGTGCCCACAGGTCAACCGACCACAGTGTGTTCTGTCATTTACATTTCGACAAGTGCTCTACATCCGAGAGTGGCAAGCTAAGCTTGAGGCGTCACTTCGTTTGAAAGTGACAGCTGTCTACCTAATCTCCTTAAGGTCGAGCAGTTGGAGCTGCCCGGAACTCTCGCTATCTGTGTTTTCGTAAAGTGTTGAGTCACGTGCTCTAATTTGGTTCTTCAGGCCACCGCCACCGGTCATGTGTTTTATGTTATATTCTATCTTTTATCGACGTATGCACACCTATCTTTTGTTTCTTCAACGTCAAGTATAGGCTAAGGAGACGCTGTAAACAGTGATGACCAACGCTCCTATTCACGCGAAGGGACGTTTACATGCGTACGGAAAGAAATCGTGCTATTGAGCTCGAGGGAAGAAAAAAACAAAACGCAAAAAACGTATCGCTCAGCTCCACGGGCAGGGCCCATTCTTCGTAATTGCCGCTCCAGAGAAGAAATCGCTTTCGGTAGTGAAGGCGGAACAAACGCAGTGCTTTGGAAAGAGCCCCATCAAAATGCTTTTGGGACGCAGTGGGGTGTTTCGTCGGTTTATTGGCACAGTTTGTAGTTTGCTTTTCCGGCACTCTTTCTGCGCGGATGGCGAAACAATGTTGCAACTCGCCCTTTCGCGCTTGAACGAGGCACCAAACGTAAACGTTCGTCAGCACCAAACGTAAACATTAGGGAGGACGCTGTTTAGAGGACGCCGTGGGAAGGCGCTCGCTTGGTTTTCTGTACCCGCGAAAGCGCATAGCGATCACTGACACCCAGCAGCGTTTTTCCTATCTCGGCCCAGGCAATCGCCGCTTGCATAATTGCTTCATTGAACAGGACGCCGCGCGTGTATTCTTTGGCGTGTTATTTTCATTTTGTTTCGCTGTCTTTCTCTCTCGAGATCTCGTGAGATACAAGCGCCTGCGTACCGAATCATCCCAGTACACCGCCAAGGTATGCGGCTGCCCGAGCGAGATATTTCTTTCTTTCTTCCCCTTCATAAAAGAGCCATGCATGAGCTGTTATTCTAGCGACACTGAAATCGTTGTTGTGGCTGTTCCGTAGAGTAAGCGTGCATCACATAGCACCGCACCTCTTTTGAAGCATCTCACTCTCTTATTGTTATTTTATTTTTGCGAAAGGTGTTTTACAGTGTTCGAAGGAGAAGTTACATTGTTTCAAGTGGCCCAACCGTCGGTGTTGAGGTCGGCACGGCTTTAGGGTGGCGCAACTGCGTACGCAGTGTGGCGAGTGAGGGGTTTGGACAAAGAGGAAGCGTTTGTCACACGCTGTTTAGTGGTTTCACGCGCATATTTTTTCCGCGTGTTGTTGCGCTTAGGCGCGTGAGTTGTATCATACAATTGCGACGTTGTGCTGTACGCAGTGTCTATTGCACGTTCGTATGTAGTGTGTGTGTCTGTGCGCGCGCGCGTGTGTGTGTACGTTGAAGTGTTGTGAAGTGATGTGTCTCTTTTCTCTGCCTCTTCTGGCTTTAAATCAAATTGCTTCATTCTGTATAAAGTTAACGTACAGTGTGACCAGTGATCGTGCAAAGCTTGTGAACGACCCCCGCCTCATTCTATAGCATATAGTGAAGTTTAAGGACGGTTGAAAAGCGACAATGCAGCTTTATTTTGCTAAAAACTGCTCCTACTGTGAGTGACATTATTGCTCGTTGATGCCCGTGTTGTTAGCAGCTGTGATTACAATTAAGAACAGTGGGATAACTATATAAGCAATATTTGAAAGAAGAACGCTCTCCTATTTAATTATTTTCTTATCTATTTACATCGGAAGCATTCACACCCGCGTGTTCGACGTGTATGCGCTGCAAAAACGCGGATGATATTAGTTGCACAGTTGTTCCTATCTTTTGATATACCGAATCACAAATTTAGTGTAAAACTTAAGGCACTCGATAAGGGAATGGGGATACCTTAAGCAGAATTTTAAGATAAGGATGACAACTGTGCTGACACAGAGGTGCACGCATGTCGAAACCTATATTAGCTTATGCATAGCTCCCATGTGATTTTTCTTCTGTTTATCTCACTTCCTATGTTTAACATTCGTCTGTCAAGTTGCAGTTATCAGTTGTCTCGGCTATACAAACACATTTGAACACAGTAAAAGCTTTCTTACTTTGTCGTGATAATTGGTGACCGCACGCAGAAGTGTCGTCGGTATACATCTGATGTCACTTCGCATCAAAAGTTATCCATTCATCAAGGCCCCAGCTAATATTATTGCCTTATTGCTACCTTAAATGGACTCTATTTGTGTCTCAGTATGACAGCTAAAGTTATACCTTCGAGGGTTGGTTTTATCCATGAACGTTCTCGTAAATATCTGTCACTTTGGGTCTGCCATTGCATATCTCGCGATGTAAATGTCATGAGAAGAGACTGGGGGAAAACACAGGGAAGGCGGGAGATGAAAATTCAAGACGATGAGCGAAACGAGAACAAAATTAAAGCATGAGACAACGTTTCGACAAGTGGACTTGTCTTTTTCAAGGAACTTGTCTTGAAAAAGACAAGTCCACTTGACGAAACCTTTGCTCCCACTTTTACCTTGTTGTCGTTTTGCTCATGGTCATGAGAAGAGACTGGCAACATTTTTTTTAACAACGTGAAGCATTCAAAAGATTTGACTAGCTCACTGCCAACTACAGAATATGACATTTAAAGGCATTACATCAGTTCACGCAAAAAACTTCGTAGGCGCCTCCTTCCTGGACTGAACAGGCTGGTTTGTTCGAAATGGCAGCGCGACTGGAGCTCCAGGGAGAAGGAAAGTAACAGCAACAGCCAGTCCCTTCAGTCAATTTAGCATTCCCAAAGTATTCGCATATGACAAAGAGAGAGTACATAAACAAGCAAACAAGCGTACAAGGACTAATGGATGCAGCATTTAGGCATTACATTTCTTACTCTGTCTTCATGTTTTATTTTTTCCTCTGTCTTAGAAAGCTTGATAAATGTTTCGTTCTACTCGGAGGTATGGGTAAGCTCAGAATACCTCAAAAGATTGCTTGCTTGATTTGGTGTAAGTAGCCTTCGAGAACAAGGACAAAGTGAGATTATTTTAGCAAAATGTTATCACAGTGAAAAAAGTTTTTCGCCCTTAAATGTGTTGCAAAATCCTTGACCTTTAAGCTCTAGTCTGTTTTTTCTCTACGCGACATCGAACTCAAACAAGGCTTGCGATGAAAAAAAAAAGAGAAAGAAAGCCGCAGTAGACAATTGTAATTCTGATCACCGGGTGCATTGCGATGCATCTGTCAAGAGGGTTTTACAGTGAGATCTGCGAAAGTTTATTTCATGCAGCTTTCGTGTCGTTTGCTTTCGTGTTCTTTTGCTTACTCTGCCCCAAAAAGTGATCAAACAAATAAAAGGAAACTTCATTTGTCCCTATGCCATGAGAGAACCCTTAGGGGAACAATTTTTTTTTTTTTTACTATATACCACAGCCGATACCGCCTGCCGGCGACAGCGCATGCGCAAGGATTGCCCTGCGTGTGCAGTTTGGAAGAGATGGCATACGTAGCTGTTACGGTAGATGGTAACGGCTATGCTAAAGTACTTTGCGGACGCGCGGACGTTGCATGTGTCCGTGCGTCCGTTTGTCCTTACTTATCGTGCGCGATCTGCGCCGAATCATGCATGCCGAACACGCCCAAACCGCGCAGAACTTGCTACTATCAGCGCGCAAAAAGCGATGCGTCGACAATTTTTTAAGAAAGCAAACAAATAAGACAATAAGGCTAACAGACTCAACAACCACTCTGATTTTGCGTCTACTTGTCTAGTTTCCTATTTTAGCGCACGTCTCTTCTTGTGGGCTACTGCTAGCAAGAACTTCACAAGCCAACCTAACTAGCTTAGCGGCTCGCGTTGAAATGTATTTACCGAGGGAGTGGGATGAGATTTGGTAGGAAGGAGCAGTTAGGACAAACGTTTGAACTCCAGCCTGCGTCCTTTCTGTCTCTTTCTAGTCCAACGCTCAGTTCTGGTAAATACGTTTCACACTTACCAAAGTCAAGTACCATTGCCTTCCACTCTTACCTAAAGCAAGTTACGCCGTTAAAGATAGCGCAGCGACGAAGACGGCGTTCTTTTTCTTTTTTTGTCAAACTTCTCCAACCTTGTTTACACTTTTCATTGAGCAAGGATACAGAAAAAAGCTGCTTCTCCATCTCCATCTCCTCGTTTTCTAGCGCTATAGCGACTCTATCAAGCAAGCATCGCACTTGCCATCTCCCCTTTCCGAAATAAAAAATGAAATAATGTAACAACAGATTATTAATGCGCGTCATTCCAATTTTAAGATAATAACAATAATATTAGTGAATAGAAAGACCTATTTGTGCATGACGACAGTGCAAATCGGAGAAAACGCACAAACGGCATTAACTGCGACAACTTTAGAAAGATAAATATCGCATTGCCTAAATTAAAATAAATTCTGAGATTTTGCTTGCCAAAATCACGACATTATATTGAGGCACGCCGTAGTGGGGGACTTCGCATTAATTTTGACCAAATAGAGTACTTTTACGTGCACCCAATGCACGGTACATGGGCGTTCTTACATTACACCCCCTCCCCCCCCCCCCCCATTCGGAATGCGTCCGCCGCAGTGGTCCGAATTTGATCCCGCGAACTCGTACCTAGAAGTATCGCATTCATTCTCCTCTCGGCTAACTTTGTTAACACGGCTCAGCCCTCAGGCACTTCCGCGAGAGGTGTTTACGTGAACAATCAGGTGTACAGAGCAGTCCACTGTTTACTGAAACACTGCGGATTCCACTTTACTGGTCCTCTAGTTGCAAGTGCCGTCAAAAGCTGTGTGAATTGCATTGCACAGGTGTGTAGAAAGGTGCCAGCGCCACCAGTCGCAAGTCATCTGCTGCAAATCTGGGCAATTGTACGCTCCCCAAAGTGGAAAATTCGCAAGTCCCCTACACTCAGTGTTCCTTTTAGCAGTGAACAGCAGTGTACACTGTTCCCCAAGTCCTCAATGACGCTAAGAGACAACTAACGAACGGCAAAGGGAACGTTTATACTGCGCACGTCCCACTTAACAGTTCGTTACACTTGCGCATGCGCCTTCGCCAAACTCGAATGACAAAAGCATAACGACAGACAAATCTTTGACGTCGCGTAGCGACGACGTCGGTAACGTCACACGTTCTGCGGATCTGCCGCTCGAAGACGTGGGTGTGTGTCGCACGACACTTGTTGAAATGGAGTGTGTATGACGGGATCCCGTCGCCTGGGAAAGGAACGTGACGAAAGAAGAAAACAAACGCCGGCCACAAGACATTTAGTAATGTTAACGTATATTAGCTTCCGCGTCCAAAATGAAAGCAGAAGCGATAAAACAGCCGCTTAAGTACATCGTATAACGTAAAATTTAGCAACGTACTCAGGCAACTGTTCAAGCGAAACGTCATCATTGCTACATCCTTTGTGGTCGGTGTTTGTCTTCATCTTTTCTCACGGCACTTGTTAGTTCAAATTTATCATGATGACTGGATGTCATGTACAGAAGTATTTCTTTCTCTCTCTCTTTGTTTCTCTGTATGAAAAAAAAAATGCTGGACTTGTTGGCCAACCGCCTCGGCGGCTCGTACTATACACGTGGTCTTGTTGGGGTATAATTTTTATGCTCGCTCATTCGAAATCGTTAGCGGCATCTATTGTGCATCTGCAAGAAGACCCTGAAGCGAGCGAGTTGTCGATGCTGTCTGTACATACACCTTGACGTTTAACAGTGTTGACCAAATCCAGTGTATTGTTGTTCGTGACGGAAGGAAACGAATTATTTAGCGTAATAAAACGATGTTCGTAAAATTGATCTTGCCTCTATTCGCATCATTATTTTGCTTTCTTCTTTCTCTTCCTGGACGCTATCGTGGGCTATACAAAACAAAGGGTTCACAGCAGCGGCGTAGGCAGAATAATTTTTTTCCTGTGTACGGGGCTCTGGGCAGGCCGCATACTATACTCGCGGACAACTTTCTGTTGCTATGAAGGGAAACCTACGGAGGCAAAGCGCGCACAAGGGAGAGCGCTTCTGAAAGGATTCCCACGTTTTCATCCACGATCGTTTAGGCTAGGGAAGAAAAAAACATAAACACCTTATTAGATACAGTTAAATAAGACAAAACACACCACTGAATGCAAAAGATCACTTATTTTGCGGCTTTTCCTTTCCGCGTCCAGGCAAACGCGAAACCATCGCACGCGAAGCTGCGTCGATTCAGCGTCTATTCAGAGTGACCAAAAGCACTGTCGAACGCTGACGCGTACCACTTGGCGCGATAACAGATGTGCAGAAGCTCCGTCGCCGTATAGCATTCCGTTCATAGCCACAGAAAGTTTTCCGCGAATATAACACAGACAATTCGAGGGGAGAGGGGGAGGGGCGCACGTTCTCGGTGTGTCCCCTCTGACTACTCTACTGCTTCACAGAAAGGTGGAGACTTCAAGTGGTAACAGCGGGCAAACAAGGAGTATCTCTGGCTAGAGCCAACGATTTAACAAGGGGCATTGTCTTCGTCATGCACTGATGAACACAGTACCTGACAAAGACAGGTCCCCTTATCGACAACGCCGACTCTCAGCCAGCCATCGGTGGCCATCTACGATTGTGCACTGGGTTGCATGCACGCGAGAGTTTCATCTCCGATACGTATTAGGTGGCTCGGCATCGCTGACCTTTCGCATTTCTCGAAGGGTACCGATCTATCGAGTCGACGCAATTCTAATGCGTTCGCATGCCCGCTTAAAAGCCATCATGTTGGCCCTGAGGCCCCGCAAATGGGCATTGACAAAGCACTGGATGTTTAGGGAACGGAGCATGATACATACACGGATTCCCACGAAATCTTAGCCGGTCATTTCGTACAATACAGCCTACAGCCTGCAACACCGTCAGCCTCCTCCATTTTCTCATTTCGTACAAGATCGCCTTTTTGAACAAAAATGTCGTTAGTCAATTATGTAGCCGAAAAATTGCTCACGCGGGTAGGATAATTTTATCAATTAAGCGTTCAGGTTCTTCACGGCAAATGAGCTGATTCTCTTTGGAAAATGATAATAAAGTTCGCTGCATAATAAATTTGTTTCAAACATGTATATTCTCGGAAACACACCATTAACGCTTAAGAAACTGCTTTCATTTCACGTTGCAAGAGAAAATTCTCCAGGTTTATCCCATGCGCCAGAACGCGATTTCTACGCAGCATTCCTAGCCGCAGCAATCATAAATGCTCGCAAGGCCAACCATTCGTTGTAGGTGTGTTCTACACACCTACAACGGCGTTCGTATTGTCGACTTCTCTTCTCTTGTGTCCTGTCTGCACGCCTCACCTTTTTGCATAATGAATCCTTACCAACTAGCTCACCTTTCTGTCGTTCTAAGTGTGTTCTAAATTTGCTTGCTTCAAAGCTTTCAACGGCACTCCAGCTTTCGTTTTTATGCCCGGAACTGTCAGTTGTACTTGCGGCCGGTGCAGACACCACAATGGGACTGACAATCGTGTAGCAGGCGTGAATTGTGTTGACAAGCAGGATTGATGTCTTACAATACTTTTGGCAAATGTTGAATGTGCACCCTCTTTGCTGGCCAGCAAGCAAAATGGTGTGAGTGAATTCGAGTCAGGTGTAGGATGTGCACTCTCAGGACATCTGTAACAATGTAGACTGTCATAGGAAAATATCTGGCCATCGCCACTGTTGCAGTCGATTATGTATTTTGGGGGGAAACCAAGACAAGTTCTGAGTGCTTGTCTTGCACACTCTGAAGTCTGCGAATATTTGCAGTGCATTTCCTAGTACAGGTAAGCTGCGCCGCAGTAAACCCAGAAATAGTGCTTTGTATAGTTGCAACATTGATGACACTGTAGTGCCCCAGGACTTCTCGCCGAGAAACGCGAGAAGGTCCACAATGGCGGCTAAACGCTTTGTCGAGTACAAGACTTGAGGGCTACAAGACAAGTCGCTATCAATGATGATGCCAAGAAATCGGTGCGTTCGTCTGTATGAGACATTTTAGCCATTAATCCGCAAAGCATACAGGGTCAACACTTTGCGAGTGAAAGCAACGAGTGCACACTTCTCAGGCGAAAATTCCAGGCCTTGCCTTCTTGTATATGCTGACATTGTCATGGAAGAATTCTGAAGTCATGCGCGGACTTGTACACGTGTCACTCCTGTATCCCATATGCAAATATCAGGCGCATATACCGGGAGGTGTTCGGCTTGCGGCAACGAATCGGCGAGACCAACGATCACCAAGGTGAACAGGGTAGGGCTAAGTACGCCGCCTTGCGGTATACCACGACTGGTACAACTTCAAAATAAAGACAGATCTTTCATTCAAATAGCTGTCAATCCAGCGAAAGACGTGTCCACCAATCCCTACAGCTTTTAGGGCGTTCCAAATCGCATGATGAGTTACACTGTCGTATGCACCTTTAACATCATGGAATAAGGCCGCAGTGATTCGTTGCTAGTGTTTCCGGTGCTGTACGTACGTTACAGGGTCAATAACGCTATCTATTGACGAGCGTCCGCATCAAAAGCCAGCTGTTATATCTGGATAGACGTCGTAGAATTTCAAGTACCATTCTAACCGTGTAAGGATCATTCTCTCATCTACCTTGCCGATGCAGTTGGCCAGTTCTATTGGATGGTAAGATTATGATTCCAATGGAGATTTGCCAAGCTTGAGGATTCCGGCAACATGTCTACACAGATTGTTCAGTAGAACTCAACAGCTCTACTGCTGCACTCATCATCCCAACAAAATTTGAAGAAATCAAGTTAAAAGCTTCATGTGTTACCACCTCGATGGGTGCAGAGCTTGCGGCACTCCACGCTGCACTTGATTTCATTAATCAGGAACCACCGCAACAAAGGACAGCTTTTAGTGATTCCAAAGCAGCCCTTCAGTGCATACAAATCCCAATGCGCCACGGACCCAATGAACAAATAGCCTCAGAAATTCGATAGATATATCATCGCAGCCATGACAGGGGATACAGCATAATCTTTCAACGGCTTCCAGGACACTGCAACATCAGCGGGAATGACCACGCTGACGAAGCCGCCCGATCTGCACATGAAAGTGGTCAACGACTCTTGATTCCGCTTTCGGGAACAGAGGCTGCAGCTGGCCTGCGATTGATGTGCCGTGAATGGGCTTTTCCCCTGTGGGACTCGAATGGTTCCAACATGTGCCGTTTGCCTTTGTTGTCTCCGGATATACAGGTGCATCTACCGCCTGGGTTACGCCGACGGGAACATACCATGCTGTACTGTCTGTGGCTAGGCGTAGCATTTAGCAATTCTTATACCTTCCTTATCGGAATGACCAACAGCCCCACGTGAGACATATGTTGGTGTGAAGAGACACTCACACACATTGCCTGTGTCTGCCTGCGCTGTAGTAGCGAGGAACAAGTGATGTGCAAAGTGATGTACCAATTGTACAATCGTCCGCTAACATAACTGAAAGCTCCCGGCCAGTTCTCCTAAATAACATCCGCTAGGCCTTATTCACTCTGCTAAGATTCCTGCAGTCTACGGGGCTTCAGAATATATACCTTAAGAAGGCCGCCTTCTACCGCTCTATAGTGTACGCGGTTTGTTTGTAATCGCCTATCTTTGTCTCCCTCCCCCTTACACTCTCTTTCTCTTTTTATCGCCCCACTCCTTGCCCCCATGCAAAGTAGCCAACCAGAATTGGTTAACCTCCCTGCCTTTCTTTGCATCCTTTATCTCTCTAGCCAACACTTGGCTGTAACTGCCAAATGGCCTTTCCCGAGGCGAAACAATCTTGCTGTGTCGCTTGTGGCAGGGTGTTGGTGGTGATAAACTTTAATAGTGGCGTTCACGAACGCCTACTATTATTGTATCTGAATGGCCGAGACCCCGATGTGCGTCTCCTGTAGGTGCGAGAAAACCACCGAGCACCTATTGTGTATCTGCACTCGCTACGACATACAACGCCTTTCCCGGATGACAACTCTAAACATTGGACTCAAGGCCGTTCTACGAGTCAAAGATACTCGTCACTGGCACGAAAAGCGACTCGTGCACTAGCACACCACTTGAAGTGCCCAGTTTTAGGAGACCGTTTATAGCGTCCCTGAGCATCCTCCCACACGTACTTAGTGCTCACTCTCTCCCTCTTTTCCTCCTTATATTCCCCTTTCCCCCACACCGGGTGTAGGATAGCAAACCGCGTACTCGTCTGCTTGACCTGCCCGCCTTTCCTGTCCTTGCTCTCTCTCTCTCTCTCTCTCTCTCTCTCTCTCTCTCTCTCTCTCTCTCTCTCTCTCTCTATCTATCTATCTATCTATCTATCTATCTATCTATCTATCTATCTATCTATCTATCTCTTTTCATCTCTCTAAGCCCAACCGAGCTATGCCATACGGTTGCAGAGCCAAGAGGGCGTGCAAGATACATTTGTTGGGGATTATATTGCGCAAGTTAACTTGGGTGCACAACCTGTTAGCACGTAACGCGCTCATGGATCATGTACAGACGCCGCCACCTACTTTAAAGAAAAGAAGCAGCTTTTAAATATCCAGTCGATAAAGAGCTGCCTTGTGTATCATATACTATAGCCGTTTGTACAGCGTCTTAGGTTGCAAAATGCACCCTTTCATATGTCGGGCCGCGCCTTTCAACTGATAAATGTTTCTAGGTCTATTATACTGTGGAAACTTACGCATGAAGTGGTACACCCCTTTCGCGAACTCGGTCATAAAAACCAGATCAGTACTCCAACACAGCAGAAGTGGCAATCATTTCACCTATGTATATCACAACGCCAGATGGTCCCTTTATGCTATATATACGACACGAAGCTGCGCGTAATCAGTCTCTTCGGATGTGGCTACTGAAGAATACAGACTATCGTCCCTAACATCTCCCCCCCCCCCCTTTTTTTTTCTACCCTGGGTCTGCCTTTGGTTGCGATTCAGGTTATGACAAAAAAGAAACATCAACTTAGCCGAATCTTGTCATTTCTCAACAATGATGCTACAGTGACGTAGCCATCTGATGAACGTCCACAAATAACCAGCTGCCGTTAACAGATATATGTCGAGTCCCGACTAATCGTCATTTCATCGCTAATCTCTCCGGAACTAAGGTGAGTGGAACCAGCCGTCGTTAAATACTTTCCAGCATAACAAATATTGGTGATCAAAGTGGAATGTGGCTCATGTATCGGTGAACAAAGAACTTTCATTAATTTTGAGTGAATAGAGAATGAGTTAAGAGAGGGAGAGAGGGATTTTCTTGACAGGAAAGACACAGAGGGAATGAGTGAAGAAGAGGGAACCGTACGGAGCATTGTTCCTGCTTTACGCTCCTTGTGAGCTTATCCGACACCGTTCACGACAGCTGAAATCTCACTCTGGAAAGAAATAAACAAGATGTGAGATATCACTGCGCTACTGACACATTGAGGAAAAAAAGAAGAAAAAAGAAACGTCGCGCGCAGCTGCAGCGCGACGTTGCAAAACATGCATATAATTAAAAGCCCAAATATAACGTGAAAAATATAAAAAGTGAGAAGAGCTGCCCGTGCTTGCGCGCACTTTCGTTATATTAATGCATTACTGGATGTTTAAGCCCAGTCGTCTCTCCTAGAGCTCCCAAGAGTGAACGCCCCAATGCTAACGAAAGGCCGCAATGCCACGTCGACATATGAACGCTGAGACAAGGCAGTTCGTGCCATCTGCCGGCAATGAAGGAAACTCAATAAGAGCCTCTTCCTAAACCTGTGCACGCGCCAGCTTTCGCCCCAGTGGCCTGCTCTCAGCACGTCAAAAGGTGCCATTAATATGCATAATAAAGTTGCCTCAGATTTATTTTGCTTTGTGAGAAAAAAGTCTGGACAGCTCGTGCTCGCATCTGTAAATGCTTTTGAACACATGCCATTTTCTTCAGTTATAGAAGTAAGAAAAAAAAACGCATATCGTAATGCGGCGTGTGCTCCTGTAGATGCAACTTCTGTGGGAACCGGGAATGTGCCGCTTACTTGCATTCTTCTGGCTGCCCGAATTATATCATTCAAAAATGCTCGGACACAGATCACAGGTGCTGTCGGATGCAAATTGCCCGTGTCTGTTCTCCCTATTCTGTCCAACTGCCCAAGTCAACGAAAGCAGTGCGCCTTCCGTTATTCATTTGAACCCCTTATCCGCCCTGTTCGCTGTCCACTCTAATCATCACATAATCACGTGAGTGACCCTGAGAAGGCTTTATTTTATGTTAACATGCAAAAATAAAGTAGCTCAACAAACGCACCAGTGCGTTGTCAAACTCTTGCAATATTATTTTCCCCTTGTATTTGCATATTTTATTAATTTGTTCTTGTTTTTTTACCCGTGGGCCACCGCTCGGACATCATGCTTGTTCCTCGGCACGTTAAATTGATTGATTGATTGATTGATTGATTGATTGATTGATTGATTGATTGATTGATTGATTGATTGATTGATTGATTGATTGATTGATTGACTGACTGATTGACTGACTGACTGACTGATTGATTGATTGATTGATTGACTGACTGATTGATTGATTGATTGATTGATTGATTGATTGATTGATTGATTGATTGATTGATTGATTGATTGATTGATTGATTGATTGATTGATTGATTGATTGATTGATTGACTGATTGATTGATTGATTGATTGTAGCTTTTTTCGTTTGAATAGGTTATTCATGCTCGATTTTTGGATTTCGAGCTGTATTGCCAAACTGAGCGGAACATATTTCTATTTCACTATTTCACTTCATGTTTAATGTGGCTGCCTGTGAAATGCCTGTAAAACTGTGCATAAATGCTAGGCGGCTTCTTGTGCTTCCCCCATATAAGGCTATGCGGAAAGTGATATACTTCATTTTGTTGTTGTTGTTGTAAGTGACTTCTCCACATGTGGTAGCGAAGTGCTAAATAGCTGAAAAGATTCATTGCACCTGCCATGATCCTTCACTCATACAACAATTTAACTATGTGGAAAAGCCGCGGCACCTGTACTTGTTGCTAAAATTTGCAATCTATACTCAATCAATTAATTAATCAATAAATCAAGTATTAAACTCTTATTTTTCTTATCATCCTGCACTCTTTCAACTCTGTCCTTTGGGATGACTCGATGTGCTATAAGTGGTGGCACAGTTACGAGCTGCGCAGGCACTGCTGCTATGCTTGCGCCAATCAGGTCTATAGACTTTATTTCACCTTTTCTAAGTCATCTGGGCTTAATTCGCTTACTTATTTCCAGTCTTTCTTTTTTTCCCCTCTCGTATAGATTTACTTCTTGCATTTCCCTCTGCCTCTTCAGACATTAAACACCTCATCTGAAGTAGAAAGCTCTGACATCTTTAGCTTCCATTAAACTCTTTCTTTCTTTGTCTCTATCTCTCTCAATCTTACTCTCCATACCACTCAGTCGAATACGAAACGTTTTCTCAATGTGCTCGGCTACGGGCTATTTAATAAAGGCTGACATGGTATCCAGTCAGTCGTCGAGCAGTGAGATGACGACACCAGTAAAGCCTTGCACGAGCACGGAAAGCGAAAGAGGTATAGTTTCATCCCCCGGCCGTTAACGGTGTAACTCAAGGGGCCTAGCTGCAGTTTGTACGACGCAACCAGCCTTCGGAACTGTAGGAATGGCCACCCAGCTTTTAAGAATACGCAAAACTAAAATCTCTCGATGATAATTTAAAGACCCTATTTCAAAACTCCAACGCAGAAGGCTATGTGTGCTCTTACCAGCAAAGCTTTGTGTGCACTTTCTATTAGCGTACTCACTCCAGAGGGGAAGGGGTGGGGGCGAGGGCGAGGGAAGCGGGCAGGCTATATTAGCGACGCAGTCGCAGGGAGGTACATGAAACGTCTTGTCCATGCAGCAGAGGGTCTATGGGCACTAGCGGGTACACAAATGACGCAACCAGATACACAAGTTACATTTATTCACTTATTGCAAAACTTACATGCTTAATTTATGACACGGTTATCGGGGATCTTACCGTCTAATTTTTCGATCGTGCTCGTTTCCTGTTCGTACTGGGCCCATTTGTAATGCAGGTCTTTGGGCAATAGGATAAAAAAAAAATTGGAGGACGGTTAAGCTTCGCTTTTAAGAGTGGAACGTAATAGCAATTCAAAGATCCCTGAATGCTTTTCACGCTTCCCGGCAACTGCAGCTTATGTAACCGTAATGTTTACCGGGAAACGTTGGCGGCGAACGCTATGCACGAAGGCGAGCTTTGTGGTTCTTTTTTTGATGATGTGCAAAGAACCGAGGGGGCCACGCCGCTCCTACGAGCGCCTCCTCGATATTTTTTTGTTCAATGCCAGCCAGATGCGGCCGATCCGACCGTTCAACACCCTCTCCTATCGTCATTTCCTGCTACCTCACGCCCCCCCCCCCCCCCCGGGCTAGCGTTCGCGCCTGTTTCATGGTCGTGGGGGAGAGTGCCTAAGAGTCCCATCTGGGGTGGCGCCTCACAGCGGAAGTCTGAAGACGAGTGAGAGACGTGTGATAACCTGACATCTGACAGACGCAGGCCACACAGGGACCGAGCGTCTACGTACTCATCTGGAACGGCAGCGGCGCGCGTTCAGGCGCCCATGTTGTACGCTAAAGCATTTCCTTCCTTCATGCTAAAGGCCCTATACCTACCATCTGGGTAGCGCCAGATCGCGGCAACTTACTGAACTAAGGCGCACCAACGGCTCCCATTGGGAAGCGAGCGATTGCACTGTCATTGAAAAAATAGAGGAAGCGTTGCTAAGACAGACTTCAAACGGCAGCTGGAAAACGCTATCGCGTTAAAAGGGGCTTGTGTTTGAGTTTCCGAGTAATAGAATTATGTTTTCTTGTATATTCAAATTACAATCCTGCGCTATCATGTCTGTAGGTTGTATGTAAGTCGTACTTTACGATTTTTGTGACGCGTTTTACTTTGAGAAATTCTATTAGTACAGTAACTCCCTTTCGCTACACGGAGAGTCTGCGTGGCTGGGTATGCAAGGTACGGAATGATTGTTCCCGAAGCGACGGTTCACTTTGTGAACGCGCGTTACGCGCAAGCGAATGGGTGCTGTTCCGGAGCTTCTAAGCTATGCCGCCTTGCCTGACACATCCGCAATGTCGCAAGCCGACATTAGTAGGATAAACACTTATTAAACAAATTGCTGCCCCCTCCATTCTGTGATGGTCGAACAGCCAGGATGTGTTAGTATGTAACACCGAGTGTTACACCAGGCAAGCAAACTTCGCGAGCGGTCCATATTGTAAATATTTTGTTTTACTATTCTTTCACCTCATTTTCGCGTTTGCGTTCTTCGTGCGGCGAGCATGCTATAGAAGTGGTGTTTCCTCCTTATATGCGAAGCATACTAGCCGCACAACCACGCTCTTCCTTGCTGCGCCGCGCGCGGCTGCGTAGCTACCATATGACGTCATAACAGCTGCAAAAGCGGAGGCTCAACTCGTGCGCTCGCTTGCGGCCGCGTAGCTACATAGCCGGGTCTCAGCTCGTGCGCTCGCCTGCGGTCGCACAGATGGTACTGCGGCCTAACTCCCGCTCCTCCCACTATACCAGGTTACCAATACCGCTATACCAGCGGTATAGCGGTATTGGTAGCTGTAGAGCGTATTTATCAGTTTGAAAATAAAGGAATCAGCAGAGTAACGCATGAGTTGTTTCTTCGTCTAGCCGAACCAAATATAGCCAAGCAACAGCAGTTCACCAGGCTAAACAGTGGTTCAACAACTAAAATAAAGGCTAGTATGCTTCGCATCCTGGGCGTCTTAACCTTCGCTAAGACACAGCCATTTATTTATTTTATTTTTTATTTTTGCGCGTGAAGTTTCGGTGGCGCACAGCTCGGAATCGGCCCTGCGACGACGAGCCCGTTCACGAGCCAACTCTCGCTGACACTCGCGGTAGGCAGCTTCTTCCTCAGGAGTACGCACTAATCGTGGTCTTCCCATATAGTTGTAGCTGGGATGGAATATGCGGAAACACAAATCCAAAGCTCCGCATATATTGGGAGCAAGGCCCACCACTGGAGATGCGGGTGCTGCAGCCGTTTTGACACTTTGGTGGATTGGTTCGACGATTGACGTCTTTGTGTTTCTTAATGAGGTTACACACACGTTCGGCTGCGACGGAGAGAACGACGTCAGTAACGGTATGCCCGCAGTCCGCCGTTGTCGCTTGCGTTCGATGTCTCCGAGTTTGCTGGGTGGCGTGGTTAGCAGCATCCGCCCGGCAGTGCCGCTTGCGATTCTTCAAAATTAAATTGCTTCAAAATTCTTCCACGCTGGAATGACGCGCGGCAACGGAGCCAGCTGTAGAAGAAGAGGACGACGACGAATGCAGGAGCGGTGGCACGAGCGCGTTCGTGCGGTATAGGGGGGCCATTAGCGAGAAAGGGTGAAACAGCACATTCGTAGGCCTTATAACTCATGATGAGCACCAGTTTGATGCATTTTATCTACTATGACATAGCGAGGATTCTCAAACGCGACTGATTCCCGCTCGAATCGACAAACGAAGAGTTCCCCTGGATACACCCCTGCCACAGACTTCTAGACACGTTTCTATATTTTTATGGTCACATAAGCGCTGTAAAAGTATACTTACTATTTCTTTTTCTCTATCTGTGACCAGCAAGTAAAAAAAAAGTTATATTGATACTACTCGGTGGGCTGTCAGAGCAATCGCGTTTGAGGAATGCCCTGTTCTAATGTTATTGCGATAGCAAATATATGGACACTCCAGGCGCATTTTTTGCCGACGGCGTCGTCGTCGCCGTGAGGTTCCGTATAAAGTCCAAAAGCGATAAAATCATCATCGCGCCGTATGCTGTACGTGCGAGCGAAGGCTTGCGAGGGGGAGCCGGTGAACGCGGTTCAATCTCGCGTGCGTGCGCGAGCGAGGAACGTGGGCCGGAAGCGTGCCCTCTTTTGTTGCGCACGAGGCAGGGAGTACAGGCGAGGAAGGAGGGACGTTCATTCTCCGGCGGCTGCTAGGGTGCCTCGATATCCTCCTCGCCCACCGCTCCGTACAGAGTGGAGACAACTGCTGTTCCCAGTGTGTCCACAGCTCCCTGCGCTGCGAAGCCTGCTGGAGTTTATAAGTTCCACGGGAATAGACACCCTATAAGCGCCCGCTACAACGCTGGCAACTTTACTGAGGACTGCCACCTGTCGCGTATAGTGGAGTCTATTAGGCCACATCCTCCCTCTTTCTCTATCATCTTTCACTACCCATTCCCTCTCCTCTGATGACGCTTCGCCGTGCTCCCTGACGGGTTGCAGAACCAAGCGTCCTTCCTTTCCCTAGATCACTATCAACCGCAGCATCTACTACGTCGTTTGGCACGCGACTGGCGGACGCCATCGTGCTGATTGCGGCGCTACGAAAAGTTCGGCCTTTGAGATAGGAGCGTCTAGCGTCCCATTTGCAGGGACATACTTGCGTATGACTGGAGCCACGGTTTCCGAGCCGATATACTTCTCCCGAAGTTTATTAGTGCTTCGTTCGAGCCCTTGAACTCACCGGCAAGTGTAATTAGGGTCCTGTCGGTGACCGTTTTTGTATCCTCTGACTCGAGCATGATTCGCGGTATTGCCCATGTTTTGGCTGTCGTTAATGTGCCTCTCATGGAGTCGCAAAACCGCACCCAGTTTTCGACTTCCAGAATTGCTAGCATAGTTGTTTCCTTTTCAGTTATTTCGGCTATTTTGATTCCGACTTTCCGATTTAGTTTCTGTCTTTTCCACCGTCTAGTATGACTCTTCCTGCAATCCCATAGGTGCAGGAGATGGGTGTCAATTATGTGGTTTTCCGTGGTAAGGCTGAATTTACTTGTAGGTGCTGCCGTGAGCCTCCAAAATGTGAGCAGCCCACTCTTCCGCGTTATCGAGCCCATTGTCGGGCTTGATAACGGGCTCTTCGATTTCCTGGCAGTCCATGCTGTCCTGGCTTTCATCCGGAAGCTTAGAAATCCGGACCATCGATGCTTCAGGCATTTACAAATGTGGCTGGAATCCTCTAATACGGGTGAACTTCACGGATCAATTGGGAACGCTGAAAGCAGTTGTACTTGCAGAACTCCATTTGAAAAGCTCCGGCAGGAAGGAATCAACCTTCATGTTGCGAAACTTGGCGCGCATTTCTTGAAAAAAAAAAACTTATTTCACTAAATGTGGAAAGGAGCGTTTTAACGACTTGCAGATTTTACAAATTCGAAGGCCAACCACTCCAATGTTGTCGCATTGCCCCCCACCAAGATTTTCTCCTTAAGTCTGCACCACTACTAGTTAAATTAACCCACGAGAATTTACATTTATGTCACCCAGAGTATGCTTCTGAAAAATTGCCAAACTTTGGCTTTTGAACGAATGCATGTGACTTACCCCACAATCAAGGTCAGTCAAAGTCTTCAAGAGGTTTCTCGCAAACTAAAAAACAAAAAAAAATAAATAAAGAAATAAAAGATGAGGTGTGCAAGTACATCACGTGTTTATTTCATTATAAAATCCCCAGAATGCCAAAACTGCAGGAGTAGCGAAAACTGAAACATCTTACAGACGTTCTAAAGAAAAATATAATCGTTGACATTTAATAATATACTCACCCACGACTGGTAAATCTAATGCTGCAAAAACATGCTACATTGTTCTATTTTAAGTGAGAAAATGGAGCCTATCTTAAGACACATGTATGGTCATCCCAACAATTGCCTCTAAAAAAGAAAAAAAAAAGAACATTCGCTGTTTTTTTTTTCTTTTTTTTTCGCACAGTGCTAGGACTAACTAAAGTCGCTGCCCTATACTTCGTTCCATACACAGCGATCAACGCTACGTGGACGGCTAGAAAGACTTCTTGCAGTGACTTCGTTCGCACATGGATATAGTTCGATGTTTTTTGACCGCAATTGTGCGCAACTGTTCTTTATATAGCCTTAGTATTGAATGAAACAAGTTTTAACCATTAGAAACAAACATACTGTGGGATACGGCTGCTAATGCGTTGTTGTAGATCATATTTTTATTTTTGTTGTTGTTTTTTAGATCTTTTTTATTTGCAACCCGTCGCGAGGAGCTTCACGTGCATGCTCGCACGAGCGAACGCTGTTGGCGAACAGCGACGCATGGACGAAACGCGCGGAGTGATAACTTTTCTTGACTGAACTTCCAGCGCAGCTTCCACAGCGGCGACCCTAGCCTCCAACGGAAGCTGGTGGATCATGCCCGACGAGCAGCCACGCTCAGTGGTGCCCTGAAATAGGGGCGCCAACCATGCAGGCCGGAGATCTTCATCAACCAATAGAAGATCCAGACATCCGGCCCGACCGCTGAATTACTATTTCTAGAGTGATAAAGTTTACTTCCTCCTCCTCCACAGCGTTGACTGCTATGTAATGGAACGGAGTATAATCCCGTGTGAGAGGTGGTATCGACGTGGAGTGAAAGGGTTAACGTGTAGAAAAATAAAACTGTGTTCTCTGTGCCATGCGCTTGTAATGTTTGCAGCGTTTTACGACACGATAACGAGATTTTCGTTTTTGTCTCATTTAAGATTTGTTGTGCATGAAAAAAAAAAGCGTGTTGGAAAAGTAGTCGCAGTTCCGGCGACGTGGAAGGATTTTCGTGTCCAATATAAAAATTTAAATGAGAACGAAAAATATTTGGGACCCGTTTTGCGAATCTTCTTCATTCTTACTGCGACGAAAAGAATGAGTTCGAATTTCAATATGAATGTGATTTTTATTGTTAGAACGAGACACATCGTGAGGATGACCATACGTGGATCTTAATATAGGCTCCATTTTCTCACTTAATATACAACAAATGCAACATGATTTTGCAGTAGTAGATGTACCAGCCCTGGGTGGGTATTTTATTCAATTTTCATCAACATCAGCCACGTTTATTTTTATGGGTCTCTAAAATGTTCCAATTTTCGCTATTTTTACAATTGTGTTAAGTTTGGGATTTTATAACGACATAAATACATGGCGTACTAGCATACTTCTTGTTTCTAGTTTGCGAGGAACATTTTGAAGATTTCTCAGAAATATTTACAGCTCCATTGCCTTAACTAAAATGCTCCCCCCACCCAACAAAAAAAAAAAAGGAAAAGCTGACTTCGAGGGTGGTCAGAGGAAGTTGCTCAAAAGCAAAGTTTGGCAATTTTTGAGAAACATACTTTGGGTGACATAAATGTAACTTCCCGTGGGTCAGTTGTTCTAGTGGGGTCGATTTACGGAAAAAATTTTGTCGGGGTACAATGCGTAAACTTTGTAGTGATAGGCCTTCGAAATTGTAAAATCAGTAAGTATATATATATATATATATATATATATATATATATATATATATATATATATATATATATATATATATATATATATATATATATTGATATATAAATTCAGGAACTCCGTGCTAAGATTTGCAAAGCAAAAGTTGATTCCTGTGTATAGACATCTTCCCATCTCATATAAATACTTCGCTGAAAACTAAAAATAAACGGGATCCCCCTTAATCTGTCCTCAACTGAACCACACACTGCAAGGGCTGCAATGTTTCTTTTCTTTTTCTGGTTTATGTGGCCGTGACGTCTCGTGCCTTATACAGACACAGCTGTGGTATAAGACCATCCCACGTCATCTATTTTGCCACATTTAGCCACTTAAAAGCGGGCAAATACATAAGGAGATGCATTTTCTCTCTCTTTTAACTCTCTCCGCGCGCAGTACGCGGTCGCATGGAGCTTCTTTTCACTGCTTCCGCAGATTCGCGCCAAAATTCCGTAATTACGTCAGCACCTTACGTCACGTGCACAGTTCGCTGCCGAAAGGTGATCGAAAACATGCGCCGCCTGCCGGCAGCGTTTGCTTTTTCTCGCGAGGGGCGACGTGCGACATTTACTTGAATCTATGGTGAGTAATATTATCCCGTTTCTATTCCGTGTCACTTGAGTTGAAAACAATCCTAGCGACGATGAATAGGGACGTAGTGTCGCTGGAGAATAGCTGGCGTTCGCAACGACGCAGCCAGTTCGGCTGTGGTGCCCCTGCAAATGTGGGCTTTGCTAGGCCTTTTCAAGTCACCGTTGCCTTTCTACGTTTTGACGCCATGGCCGATTAGGGCGCCACAGCTCTGCCATATATTCGCTGTCTAACACCCGAAAACTGCAAAAATTATTTTTTGTCGCCCATGCCATGTTATTTCGGTTGGCAAACATGTCTGTGTTTCGCGTTTAGTGGGCAGTAGAAAGCTGCCGTCTGAGATTTGAGTACAATTTATGCCGCCGTTATGTTGCATGCCACAGGCAAGGTCTGGCCAGTTTGGCATTGTTCAAGCAGTTGTTGGCGCCTAGCGGTGCTTGCTGTGCGTCTTAAGAACTCGTCCTCGTGTACCTGCTGGAAAATCGAACTTGAACGGAAGCTGCGGACGCTGTCTCGGTGGTCGCGGTCGCGTAGCAGTTCCTGCAGTGCCTGTTGCTGCATGCGTTCGAATAGAACATCAGTGAAAGCAGAAGGAAATGTTTTGCGTCCATCATTATCGGTCTGCACCCTATGGGTGTTGTGAAGTTGCCGAATAAAATTTGTTTACCGCCGTGTGAAGTGGTGGTATCGCTTCGAGAGCGCACTCAGCCGCCCATAGAAACCACGAGAGCCACGCAGCGTACTGGTTCCGTCTTGCAGTCGCCTAGCCGCCCACTTTTCCGTTACGTTTCAGTTCCCGACTCGCTGCTCGGTTGCGCTTTGCGCCGGCTGTTGATGTTTTATTGCTGCGATGTTCGAAGCGGGTTGTGTGATGTTGAGAACGAGCATGGTGTAGCCTACGTTAAAGTGCCGTGTTCCGCTGCTTGTATTTTTTTGCTTCTAAAGACTGACCTTAAGTGTCAGCGCTTTTCATGAGCGCTTATTGCACTAGCATTTTGAATGAATATATGTTAAAAAAAAACATTATCTGTGACACGTAATCATCGATTATTTGCCTACCAAATTGATAGCTCGTTTAATTGAATGAGACTTTTCCAGAGATTGGTCATTACGAACTTATACGCAAACAGAACAGAACAGAACGAAAAATAAATAATTAGAAATACCGGACGCGGCCAGAAAGCCATTTGCTTAGCAATAATTTCGCCCTCTCTTGCCTAAAGCTACATTGCTGTCAAAGAGAAGGTGCAGATTGCATTATTATTCTTTTTTTTTTCTGTTTCAATACACTGCTGGCCAGGAACTGACCCAACCCAAGCAGGACATGTAGGACAGCACTACGATGGAAGTACAAGAAAAACAGTTATGCTTAGGCTCCTGCAAAGAAATCAAGAAAGTGGACGAACAGTTAACACAATACTTTATATTGCGAGCTCGCTTTTGCTAAGCAAAAAAAAAAGGAAACTGGATGGTCAATGACTTTCGGTGTCATAAAATTGTCATTTCACATATTGAAGCTTTACCAGGATCACTGCCTTAAGCAAGGTTATTGAAGTGCATTGAGTGTAAACTCGAAGACATGTACGATTCAATTTCATGATAGGCTTTCCTCACCCCAAAGTGCCTCCTGTGGTTCGCTTTCTCACCACAGTGGCTAGCTGAATCCCATGTTGGAAACACTCTCAAGAATCTTTCATGTGAAATGAAGAAATGGGTTGGTTGTATTAGCCATTTAGTGGCTTACATTTAGCAGCATGTTTCAAAGTGATGTATTTTTTTTTTCGCCAGTGAAGACAAAACACAATTGTTTTCTTGCACTCTCCCCCCCCCCTTTTTTTTCCTTTTACTTTTTAATAGCTTAGTGACATTGAGTTTATGCATGCATGTTTGTCTTGTGTGTGTTCATGTATATTAGAGCACGGATGCTCACAATAACCACACTTGGTGCAGGTAAAGGACCCCATTTTTCAACTCCTCCAAGAAGAATGCTGCCAAGCCACTGACAAGAGGAAATAAAAGCTATCCTGGCAAGATTTAAAGATCATGGGTCAGCAAACCCTTTCCCTCTTCTCTTTCTCGCTTGTCTATTTTTCTACTGCTTGGAGAGGACCCAGGTTATGTGCAGCAGGCTTGGTTAGGTGTTTGCTAATTAAAATTAGCACACTATATCCAAAATGATGCTACTCCCCATTCAAGTTCTGTTTCAAACCATTTCTTATGCTCTTTGTCACTAGCTCGAATTGTACCCTACCTGTGTTATTACTGGGAGAAGCCACTCTATGAGGCAGACGGTAGAGCAGGACATAAGCATACAAAAAGAATTTTTACATAATACAAGCCATTATTTTCAACCACTCAATTTTGACTGAATCGTACACAAAGGGTTCAGGACATTGAGGCCAGACGTACTGAATTCATTGCTTATTTCCTGTGTATTTCCTTATTTCCACTAGCAATGCATTACAGATCTGAAGTGCTAAATTGTGTGAACATAGGGCATTTCATTGTAAGAAAACAAGCAATATCTTCAAAGTGAATGCAGGCGCATCCACCAAAACTGGAATACTGCGAGGACGAGTGCACTGTTGCGCAGTTTGCCTGTTGTCACATAATTAACAAACTGGCCTGCAACAATGTCTATTGCACCTCCTTTCTCAGAAAGCCATGTAGAATATTCCCTGTGCTACACACAAAAGTGCAACTTTGCGTTAGTTGGGCCTAATTATTCATCATTTCATTGGGCAAAAACAACTTGAGAAGCCAGTAATTATGCACATATTTCAGATAATGTTAGCAATGTTTATTCGCAGGAAGTAATGGCCATGCCTGTTCCGGTTGTGCCAGTAGTCATACTTCCTTCCTTTTATTGCTGTTGATACTTGCTGTGTAGGCATTTTAAGTAGTAATATATACTACAAAAACCTTGAAAGTAACATGCTATGAATTGGATAAACGTTTCTTTTTTCTCTCTCAGTATGCCTTATATGATGTAAAAGACACTGCATTCATAAAGTGATTTTCGCTGTTATATTTCACTGTTCTGATTGTGACCTCTTTCCTCATTTTCAGACTTTCTGAAGTGTGGTTCATGTGGCACCATTTTCCATGAGCTTGACACCTTTATCACCCACAAACAGGCAGGATGCACTGGCAAGTCTGAAGATACTGAAACTACAGAGAAAAAAGGTTTCCATTTTAAGTTTTCTACATATTTTTGAGTAATGGTAACATTTGCATAGTCTGCATTTCTTCACTTTTGAATGGTGGTTGATTGCAAGCGGTGGTGCCACTTTTGGTGCGACTGTTAAGACAGAAGTTTCTTAGGTTCTGAAATGCGATGGCTGATTCTGCATACATTCTAGACTTTCACTTTGTTCTCATCTGACAGTAATCTCGGGTTCATTGCCAAAACATAAACCTCAAAATTATTCTTGCTTTCTTAGTGCATTGAGCCCTAAAAGGCACGTTTAAAGGGCAACTCCACCATTTTTTTAACGATGTTAGTATATTGTCAATTTCGAATGGCATTGACAGTCCTGTGACGTATAAAGGGCAACTCCACCATTTTTTTAACGATGTTAGTATAGTGTCATTTTCAAATGGCATTGACAGTCCTGTCACTGGTAGAGTTGTTCAATTTGCTTAGAATTTCATCAATAATTTTAAATCACCAATAAATGAGATACCGAAACCAAAACGGATAGCTGCTTCGTGTGACGTTACGAAGAGTAGATGACGTCAGATACTACCGTAATGTAAACATGCAGAACACTTGCTAAGCACACAGTGCAAGTGGCACTAACACCAAAGAAGCGAATCTGATGATGCCTCCTGACGGCACAGGGAGCTTTTACAGATCTTCTGAACTAGACCGGCGATTTCAGCGACGATTTCAGCAACAGTGGCGGTGTAGTCTTTAACGTCGCAAACACAGAGTGGCCAGCAAAATGTCATGAGTCAGGAACATGCAACCAATCTTTAATATTTATTTTCAGGAAAACTAAATTACTTGCAGCTATGTTGTTTGGCACAGATAACCTGATTGCGAAAGAGAACGTATATTCAAAATTTTATTAAGATCAGTGGACATCGAAATATCGCCGGAGTTGTCCTTTAAAGGTCTGTTGAAATTAGAAAATTAGAAAAGCTCTTATGAGAAGCTCTGTGCACCAAAATAGTTTCAGGTTCTGTTAAAACTTTGTTTACAAGATTATGTGGAAATTGTTCTAAGAGTGTTCTGGAACTTGGAAAATCCCTATAAAGTCAAGTACTGTACTAAATCTTGTGTTGCATTCTCATTTAGTCACTCCTGTGTTGTTTGGTAGCCAAGACTGTCATGTAATGCCTTCCACATTAAAACTTAAGTAGCTCCAAGAGCTCTAGGCTCTGGCATACTTTCTGGAAATAGTATAACCTTGTTATAACGAAATCTCATCAGACATAAAGGTGCCTTTCTTATATCGATATTCATTATAAGCATCTATTCATTACATGCATGGATTGGCGAGAAACATTTTAGATTTCTTCATTATATCTAGTACTTTGTTATATATGTCCAGGTTTGTTATATCAAAGTTCAATTGTACTATAGGTGCACGTGCCACACAAGACAGCTGAACACCCTTTTCCATGTTTGTTAACCCACCATGATGGCGGCTTAGTGGCTGTGGTGTCACACTGCTAAGCACGAGGTTGCAGGATCAAATCCCGACTGTGGCGGCCGCATTTCGATGGAGCCAATAGGCAAAAACACCTGTGTCAAGCACATTGAGGGCACGTTAAAGATTCCCTGGTCGTCAAAATTAACCCAGAGACCCTCACTATGGCGTGCCTCATAATCAAATCATGGTTTTGGCATGTAAAACTCCAGAATTCAATTCATCTTCCTCAAGACTTCAACAAATATACAAATGCTGCAGCTATAATTTTTGCTATCCACAGCCAATGCGGAGACACCTGGAAAGTCAACCCCAAAGGAGGAGCAGTCAACTACAGCCCAGAAGCTTGTCAAAGATGAAGATACATCTAAGGGTGGAGAAGCTACTGTCACCCCCTCTGCTTCCAAAAACAATGGCCTTCAAAAGGCAGGTCGGCGAGGCTTCCCTGGCTACCTTCATCAGGTGACTACCAACAGCGTGGAACTTAGCTGTTAGATGAAATCCAAGTTTTGAACGTTGTTAGTCATTCATATTAGCAAAGTAAGAGCTACTGAGCTGACACATTGTTTGGCTATGAATGTCATGGCTGACATGCAGATATGACTAAAGGTACTTCCAGACTTGTATTTGCACCATGGTACAGCAAATTGGCAATCAAGGAAGGCTACAAAATCTTAATACACCAAGGAAATTGGATTCATATTGCCCCAACATAGTTGCTTACATAGCTGGTTCACTCTATAAAAATTTAATGTGTTGCTAATTAGTAAGTATTTCTGATAGCTAGGCTTTTCTAAAGAAAAGCCCAGATATCGCATGTAATAGATATGACACTTATCTATCTTACACCTGTATCAAATGGCTCTGGGGCTTTCTGTGTATATTCAGAATGTGTGTACAAAACGCCAGGCAGACAGGCATCCAGCCCAGAGGGTGCTTTTAGGCATTGCAGTGGCAGCTTTAGAGCGAATGGTAGACAAGACGTGGTATTACACACCATTAATAAGCAATAACAATCCGCAAGTTGAACTGTGTAAGCCTTGCGTTCGCTGCAAAATGTTATGCTCGAAGTGCAATGCAGCTTCAACATTGAGAAGCAGGAAGTGACTAATGCTGGTGACAAAAGTTGCACCGTGGTGAGGGGAGAGCATGGGGGAAAAGGCATCACCTCGACAGAGCAGATACTGCAACACGACGTCACGCGTAGACGCCATTCTCTGTTTGCTTGTGTTATGCGTGAATTCCTTGTCCGTATTCCTCGTCCGTGCTAGCTCTCACCTGCGTTCCGACCAAAGTTACATCGTCCCGCCAATAGGTATCCACTGCTGTCACGGGGCTGATGGACATGTGCCATTGTTATTTTATCTGGTCATCGTGTCTCGAAAGCAAGCCAAGTGTCCCCACCTAAAGAGCATATATTTGCACTGTGCCCATCCTAACCACTTGGTAGGATTCTGGGGAACTTGCATTGGAGTCATTACACTGGGATTCACCTTTCATTGCTTCATTTGAGGCTGCATTAAACTTTCCTAACATTCGAGTTTAGTTTGAGAGTGATACAAAGGGACAGAAGCATCTTTAACACTTTGTTCATAGTATATCAGGATACATTCAGAAGGATATCATTAAAAAAGGTGGGGGAAACTCTTGGCAGCTATTATATTGCGCATTTTGTGCAGTGATTTTGGTGTGAGGTGGTGTCCACAAGTTCTTTAATACCTTGAACTGATTCTGCTTTAATTTGCTCCTTTTGGAATGCTAAAATAAAAGCTACTGAGAACAAAACCTTTCTCAACTTCAGGAACATGTCATTTGTTGCGCTGAAAAAAAAAAAAAAGCCATTACTGCTGCAAAACACGCAGCTTCTTTTTAATTTTATTTACATTCTCTTCTGGTGGTGACCTCCTTACTGCCTGTTTGCAGCGCTTGCGGCAGCAAAAGAAGCTTCAGATGCAACGTGCCTGCAAGGTAGCAGCCGCTGAGCGGCAGCAACAGGCCTCCAAGGCCCAACAGGCACGAACACATCCTCCCGGAACAACTGTTGCCTGTGGTCGCTGTGAGGGCTGCAGCCGGACTGAGGACTGCGCTCAGTGTGCCAACTGCACGGTCAGTACCATGCAGCCGAGTTTGTGTCCTTAACTTTCCTACATTCACTGCTGTGTATGACACATTAATCCTTCCTAAATTAATCCTCTTCCTAGAGGAATAATTTGAAGTTTTTTTTTTTTTTTTTGCAATGAACTGTATTTTGCTTTTTCTTTGGAAATGTGTTGACTGTCATGTGATAAAAGAAGTGCTTGACAAATCTGTGTCAATTTTGCCTGTTGGCAAGGCACCAGGTCTGGAGGCAGCTATACGTTTTGTTCGTTGATGCGTGTTTCTGCAAAACAATAGTGAACTCGTGCCCACTTTTTCTTTTTCCCTTCGATGTTCATAGTATGCAATTAAAGTGTCGCAGCCGAGTCCACTTAGACTGTGGCTTGCTATTATAGCATGTGCTCTTTGTCATTGCACTAAATGAAGTTAAAATAGTGTGTGGTCAGAAGCATTAGTGTTGAATACCAGAAGAAAAGCAGTTAGAGATGGTCCTGTTGACTCAACATTCTAGTGGTATCGTGCAGAAGATGACAAAGCTAGTTTGGGAAGCTTCTCTATTGTCAGCACCGCTCTTCCTACTTTGTTCACTTCTCTGTCCGGTGTGGTGGTAGGATTGGCAGACAGTGAGGCGAGAACATAACAAAGCTTGCTATAAAGCAACAATAGAAAAAATGATTAAATCTTTTGGTGGAAGATATATTGAGAGTGAAAAAAAGATCATCATGCCATTGGTAAGTGCAGGACTCAGAAGCAGTAGGCATGCATTTTTATAGACGTCGTTCACTTTTCATGGCTTGTGCTGTGATCACGTCTGGCCACTTGAGATGAAAACATTATTCCAGAATGTTTTGGGACACCTTAGCAAGAGGTTATTTTGCCAAGAACACAAACTGCGAGCAGTGCAAGTCATTGATGTCTGAGCTCATTATAGAGTCCTTTGGGAAGCATGAAGACAAGGATTCCTGACCAGTCTGAAGCAATTGTCAGCTTTTGTGTCATTGTGCCTTATCACTCAGTGAAAGCAAAGATCATAGGATTTATTATGCAAAAAATAAGTGAGGCGTGCAGACAGGACACAAGAGTAGAAAAGTGGACAACACAAACACCGTTTGTGTTGTCCACTTCTCTACTCTTGTGTCCTGTCTGCACGCCCCACTTCTTTTTTGCATAATGAATCCTTACCAGCTAGCTCAGCTTTCTGTCATTCTAAGATCATAGGTTAGCCCAAGCCAAACAGAATGTTGTCAAGAGCTTATTAGCGATTGCCCATAGAAAAACAGGTTGTTTTATTAGTTCAATCACATACAGTTGAACCCGGATAGTATAATGAATTCTTGTGTATAACGAACAGCTGTAAAATCACCTTGAAAATTTTTGTATGAAATTGATATTATTAATATATTTATATATTATTGATATTATTGATAATTAGTGGTATATAAAACTATTTCGCAACCCCCTTTGAGTTCTACATATCCGGGTTCGACTGTGTGATATTACCATCACTGGCCTGATTTCCAGCGTTGCAGTTTATCAGAAATTTGCACCATGCATAGACCTGGCAAGAGTCTTGTGAATTATTTGGCATTGAAAGGTTATTGTGACTGCGACGCTAACATAATATTGTTCCACTATGCTAGAACAACATAGCTGTTGCTTTTGTCATTGTATTTTATTTCTGAAAGAGATTCATTTGTTCATTCCTAGCACAACCATTCTTGAAGTTGCAGCTGTTGTTGTAGATATATCCTGTCAAACAGAACTTAGATTTGCCAAACAAATTTTCCTGGTCCCTTCATCTTTGACTTAATGTATAAGGAGTTCCACCTCCTTTGTATGTTCGGCTATCGGTGGTTCACGTATGTGACAGTTGAAGAAGGCTTGTTGCACTTGCACAATGCCAAGTTTGCTTATATGATAATGTTGCCTTTTACTCTGTGTAAGCCATGTGCGTAAGTCACACTACTCCACTGCTAACAACATCTGGTGACAGAACCCTTTGCCTTTGTTCGCATTGAAGCTAAAAGGTCATGTGCTAACAGCTTAATATTTTTGTCATGCATCTATATATGTTCTGCAGCCAGAACTTTTCTGGGGGCTTTCTCCACAGCCATTCTGTCCATGTTCTGGTGGTGCGCTGCCTCTTGTTGATCAGTTGTGTGCTGCACAGTGACATGCTCTAAACATCCATACAATTGTGATAAATGGTGTGGCTTTAGCCTTCCTGGTGGCTCGCACAGTGATTCATTCATTTTGTCTGACTGCTGTGCAGTCCTGAAAAAAGCCTCCTTTCTTCTTGTTCTCCTAGGAGAAAAAGACGGGTCTTCGAGGACCAAGAAAAAAATGCCTGCTGAGGCGCTGCGAGAAAAGCACAGCACAGGTTAGCTCCAGTTCATCAATTGTTCCAGGCGCATTATGCTTTGGAAGTTAAGCTTGCATAACTGTCCAGCTGAAGCACATTCTTCATTAGCCCTCAAACACATTTAGCTGAATGTACAATCAGGCCTGCTTACAATGAAGTGCTTCAAGGCGCAAAAAATTCTCACTGCAAGAGAAGTTCATTATTGTTGAGCTTACCTGCAAAGTTATCTTTGAGGAAGCAAAGAGGTTGCAGCTTCGATGTTTGACATGCAAAGCTAGCGCACATGACAACTTTTTTGTTTGCCACAAACCTGTTACTGGGGCCTCAATAACTGGCACCTACCTCAGCGTCCGCTTGCACAGTTTCCCAGGATATTCTCACGTAGACCCTATATAGCCTAGCACTTCGAGCAAGTAATGGCACAGCACAGTAGCTTCCCTAACTATTATCCTACAGCAAGAATGCTTTTGTCACTGAGGCCTACACTTGTAGTGTCAAATGCCCCACCATTTCTAATTAATATTGAACTAGCAGTTCTGCACCCACTTATTTTAAAAATCTCTCCTGTAATATGTTTTTGCTTTCTTCTCATACTAGTGCTAGAGCCTCTCTCCTCAAGTAGAAGGCAAAAAGTTCGCTATTCTGAAGCACTTCCTTTTATTTCTTTTTACCACCTTCATTGTTTTTCTGAAAAGCTTTTGCAACATCTTATCCTGAAGGCTTCGTATATCCTGTTCCCCTTGTCTTTCTCACAGAAGAAGAAAGTGTACATAGTAGAGAGGATACTGAAGAAGAGGGTGAATGCTGCTGGAAAGGTTGAATACCTCCTCAAATGGAAGGGATACCCAGAGTGAGTTCCTTGCATTTACTTCGACTTGTCATGCATGGCTTCGCTGCCACAAAGGGTCACTGATTGTTCAGCTGTGTTATTATTTGTAGGTGCCACTAGGCATTTTAATTCAGAATTGTGCAACCAATTGAACCATTTTGTCTTCGCACTCTAGTGTTTCACACTTCAGTAGCATCCAGAATGAGCATTGCAACAATTGCGGTGAGAATCACAAATTAGAAATGCGAGTTATAACTGAGTCCTTTGATAACTTTCTTTTTCCGATCATGAAACTTCTATGGGAATGCTTAATATATTTTGCCCAAAGCAACCACTGTATGGTGTGGCATTGTTTGGAGAGCATTGGTTGTTGGCTGGCAGCGGCTAACTTGCATGCATATATATTCCAGCTACCAGAAGTTGACAAAGCAGTCTGGTTAAAGGAAGATTTGTTGTTTACATTTTCTGTAGTTGATATGCACTTACTCCATAGATAAACTGTCATGGAAAAACTATACGAGGGTGAATCAGAAAGTCTTTGCCCATATTTTTTTTTTTAGCCAAATTACGGCTTTAAATGCAAAGTCAACACATCCATTCCCAGCGGTGGACTTTTCTTGGACCGGCCTGGCCTTATCTGCCGATAGCTCCGTGGCACGCCGCTGCTGTCAGTTGTTGAAGATGATGGTCGTGCTTGACAAGTTCTTGGCGTACGAGCATCAAAGTATGATTAGTTTTCTATAGAGCAAGGGACGACCACCCATCGAAATCCACAGGGAAATGCAGCCCACGTATCGGGAAAGGTGTCTTGTTTTGAGAAGTGTGAAGTTTTGGCCGCAAAAGGCCAACGGTGCTTCCTCAGTCAGCCAGACAAATTCTACTTCAGGAGCACTTAAAATTCAGTGCTGCAATGGGACAAATGGTCTGAATCGGTGTGGGGACTATGAAGAAAAATATGTAAGGTATGTGGAATAGTATGTATATTTGTAATTACCTGTACGTGCCTTACTTTGGCTAATAAAGAATAGGGGCAATGTCTTTCTGATTTGCCCTTGTGGAACATGTGCTCTGCGCTACTGCCTATCCTTTGAAGAATGAAAGGCTTGCCCTCAACGCTGCTCTAAACCAGCTTGACGGAATACCTTTCTCATTGGACAAGATCTTCCAACCATGGTCTCTCATATCACAGCTGCAGTAAGCCACAAAAGCACTACCGAAATTTTTGAAGGCAACCAGGCAGAGCAACCATCTAAGATACAGGGCTGAGAATTTCAATCAGCGACGTCATAATTTGGGCAATCATTTCATGTTGCATCCCGATTCTGGTTCTTTGCAGTCTTTGTAACAGTGTCTGACAGATGAGCTGTCATTAGTCATACGAAGTGACTGGCAAAATACTGGCCATTCATCAAAATCCAAGAACAGATTGTAGCGTTTAGCCTGCACTCACAGAAAAACTCCTTATGGTCATTTGAGAACACTTTGGCAGCAATAGGAATGCTGAATGTTGTCAAGAATGTTGCTTTGTTATGACACTATTGGTTGCTGCAATATGCGTACCATTGGCAGACATCAGCAAGCTTTGGCACGTGCCAGTGCATCAAAAGTGTCGATCGAAAACAAGGTAAAGCGTGGCGAAGTGCAGAGATTTTGTCGCCTGCCGATGCTAGAAGTTCGGCAATGTGTGGTGGCGCTTCGCCAGCGTGCACCAATCAGAGGCTGCTATGCATCGCTGCCGTCGACCAATTGGAGGCTGCAGGGCCTCTGGCTGCTATGCCTAAGACGGCCGCCGACACCAATGATCGTCTGAGTTCTTTAGACGCACAACGTGCACGACAGTGTTCCTGAAAGACAGTGTTGTGATACAGGTGTAGGCCGACAACGACGCGACCGACGACTGTAGGTTGTGGCAGTGCAGTGTGGTTCCGAACCGACTTCGAGCGACGCCGACAAATCCAACCTGCCCACTGGGTTCCGCCGGTCTCAGTGCGATCATCTGCTGAAACATCCGGCCAAATCACGATTGCCACAATGTCTCTGCTTGATGTATGTGCATTTTGTTGTGCTCGAAACGAATGTAAACATGCTTCCGAACGCCAATGTTGTATACGTTACATGTAGGCCTAGCACATCCATCGAGTTTGTAACTGGCGAGTGGACAAACCTAGCTGAGGAACTCTGTCGAAGGAAATGAGTTTTCAGTTCCGTTCGGCCCTGCAGCAATTTAAAAATATGGCACTCCTGACTTTGTGTGATGTGGTGAATGAATTGTGTGGAACTTCAGGTTGCAAACTGCGGCGTGTTTCATGTGATCTCAGGCGACTCAAGTTTAACAGGCAAGCTCTGCGCTGTTTCCTGTGGCAAAGATAACTTTTGAAAGCAAAAAACACTAGTAGCCGAACAGTAGGAAGTACATACGCCATCAACCATGCCTTCCGCTTCAGTTGACAGTGCGCTATACTATCCAGTTCAGTACAAGATCACAGTGCTCCTTCACTTACTTTTTCAAGTGCATCCATCTTATGGGCTAGTTAGGAATAAATCACTCGTGCAGCACTCAAGAATGCTGATGCACTGAAGGAAGCATGACAGCACAGTCATGCTTGAGTCAGTGTGTCCTTATACTTGAGCACTGCAAAAAGGAATGATCTGTTTGCAATATGTGCACTGCGTACAATTCATAGGCGGGCCTGCATCATGCATGCAGCCGTGTATACCAGAATTGCTTTGATGCCTGCTTGAGGAGTAGCACATACTGAGTCAATGAAACTGCAATTGGCCTTTGATATCTTTTTTTTTTTTTTTTAATGGAAAGAGCAGACGGTGTGAAAGCATTGCGAGGAACGTGAAAAGGTGTCATCAGTGCTTTGTGCAGCCGGTATGCATTAAGGGATACTAAAGGCAAATAAGTCGATGTGGACTGTTTAGATACCGTTCCTGAAACCTCGCAAAGCTTGTTTTATGCCAAGAAAAGGCTTACTTTATGAGAAAATTGCATCTGAGGGGTTCGAGTGCCTTTTCCAAAATTCTAATCTCCCGCCACACACACGGAAAAGTGGTAATGTTGCATAAGCCATCACCACTCTTTGCTGCCGTCGGTAAATAAAACGGCGCCCGGCAGACGGCGGCACCGAGGCAAGACAGAGCGGTAGATTCACCACTGCAGCTGCTTTTCGGTCAAATGGTGCAGACCGTTCAGGCATCTCGCGACATCACATGGAGGTTGAATTCTCTGCTACTTGCAGTGTGTGCCTTGCTCTGCGATTGATCAAGTGTGTGTGTGTGTTTGTATGCACATAGAGGGGTGGGGGTCGGGGGTTGTCTTCTGCACTCTGCAAATTCCTGCTGTAGATGGCTGGCTATCAGACGCTCTAGTGTACAGGCATCAGTCTTTTTTATTTGTCTTGTGAGCTGTCTAGAGTGCCATGTTACCACTAAGATTATTATTATTATTATTACTGTTATTATTATAATCATTATTAGAATCGCATTATTCGCACCGCATTATTTCGGCAAGACTACCACAGCTACCACAGCATCCGCTAACCCCAGTCAATGCTAGTGCGCATTTGTTGCTAGGTGCTGCAGGCTGCCGCGCTCAAAGCAGAAGTGTCCGCCTCACCCCCCTGCTCACTATAGTAGTTCTGGTTGCTCTCTGTGAGGCGACAACACGTGCTGGCAGTTGCGAGGGCGGTTGCTGCGGGACTTGGATGACGCTCTCAGCGTGGCGACGAGTAAGCGCTCGCACTGCATTATTTTCGCAAAACTACTACAGCACTTCGCTACCCCTGGTCAACGCTAGTTTTTGGTTGTTGTATATATATATATATATATATATATATATATATATATATATATATATATATATATATAATGACACGTGTACTTATCTTTATCGCGCAATCACGTTTCGCCGCTTAACAACTGTAATCGCAGAGCGAGGGACGCGCCTGCATGTATCCGACGTTTCTGGAAAGTTATCGACGCTTCTATCCGCGTGTCTGTTGTCGCCGAACCTTGTGTTATCAGATTTCATCGCGTGACACGAATGGTGTAGAACTTTGTGGAAGACACGCGGGTCCCATCAGTTAATCTGAAACATTCGACGACTGATCTATAAAAGCCGACGCGCTTGACCCGCTGATCAGATTTTCGACGATCGCCGAGCGTGTTCGCCGCTTTCGTTGTGCTATAAGTGTAGCCTGTTTTGTGGGCACAGGTTCGCCCAATAAAAGCTAGTTTTGTATTCCACCGTACTGCTTCTTTCTTCACCGTCACTACCACGTGACAATATGCTATCCAATTAGTTTGCTGTACAATGGAAAAAAGTGACAGCTGCTTTCCTGCCTACCTATGGAAAAATAATGATATGTGCTCAATGCGAATATTCACATCATCTAGGACAGTCATGCTCTGGAATAGCAGCTAACTTTCACTTCGATGGGGAATGGTAAGAGAGATGTTTGGGTCTGTAAAACATGCCGAAGTAACAAACTAAACAGCCGCACAGAGACTGCTTGAGGAAAACAGTGGTTCTGAGTCTTCACTATTAGGTGAGCTAAGGGAAATCAGAAAAGGCTTGCAACCTTCGCCGATTCTACATAAGAATGTTGAGTCTCTCCTATTGCTGCAGGATGAGTTCATGGCTGTATCTAAATCAGTTAAGGAACTCGAAGGATTGGCGTTGTTTTTGTCCGAGGAGTACAATTCTGTTTTGAAGCAACATCAGCTATTCAGGAGTGTCAAATGTCTGGTTGTGCTGAACTGAAAGCTCTGAAAACAACTGTGTTAACTCAGACAGCAGTAATACAAAAGCTAGGAGAAAACCAAAATGAAAGTGAGCAGTACAGCAGACTAAAGAATCTTGAGATTCACAGTTTGCCAGAGAAAAGTAATGAAAGCCTAACACAAACAATCATGCAAATGGCAGCAGATCTGGAACTGTCGGGGTTTTCGTCTGATGAAATTGCGGTCGTACATCGCTTAAAAGTCAAAAGCGGTGGTACACCCGTAGTCCTGGTCACTTGAAATCTGTAATTTGGAAGGAGAAATGGTTTGAAGCGTGGGGAGAGCTGAAGCAACTAACGTGAAGGTGTACCATTTCCAAAGATCTACTTCAATGATAATTTGACCAAAGTTAACCGTGATAGCTTCTGGAAAGCCAGAACGAAGGCAATAGAAGAGGGTTATTGGTTTTGTTGGACGAAAGGAGGCAAGATCTTCATGAAAAAGAATGAAAGAGCGTCTCTTCTTCGAATCGGTAAGCAAGCAGACCAGGAAAACATTGCTTAGCGAACATACCTTTTTCTTTTAGCGAACTACCAGACTTCAATTCATTTAACGCAGAATTTCCATGCAGTTCTGATAATGATTTTTGATATTCGAAGTCTGCGTAAATACTGGGATGAATTTAAATTTCTAGCTGAGTCGGCTGCTGGCTTTGTAGACGTTTTTGTTCTAACAGAAATCAACGTTTCTCAGGCTTGCCTTGGTACGTTTACCTTGCAGGGCTTTCCTGCACATTTTGTTGCACGAAGCCGGCGTCATGGCGGAGGTATTGCTCTCTTGGTAAACGACAACTGTGAAGTTTCTTCTGCTGATGCATCTTTTGTACATGCCGAATCTATGATGGTTAAAGATTGTAAGAGGTCATTTTCTGTGCATATCTTATCAATTTATCGACCACCCTCATGCAAACTTGCATGGTTTCTTGTAGAACTTGATGAAACCCTGCGGCAGTGGAGCTCAGTGGACAAATTCTGCTTAATTGGAGACTTCAATATCAACATTTTATACCCTGAAAAAGTGACTGTTTGGGATTATTTATCTATGTTGTACTCTTATGGTTTGGAATGTACAATTGGAGCTCCTACAAGAGCTGAATAAGTTAATGATAGCCTAGTGCAATCTTGTTTCGATCACATAGCAGTCAGAGCTCCCAGCTCTTCATTTAGGTCATGTACTATTCTACAAAGGTTGGCTGACCACTACTTTGTAGCATGCCGTCTTGTATTACCGGATGCGTCTGGAATGCCATCGGTTGAAACTGCATCTGGGCAGCACATATGCCTTGCCCCTATTCTTAATCAATCCAAGCTTGACCAGGTTTGGCCATCTTGAGCTGACAAACGCAGAGCATACAATGTGTGCTAACAATCATGTTTGCAAAAACTTACATCATTACGTGCCGCGGAAAGGTCTGACATTTCAATCCAAGCACCGTTTTCTCTTTCACTTGTGGCGACCGAGCTTCAAGCCGGACGGTGATGTCCTCGTGTCCCTGCACCTACGTGCTCGTGTCTGCAGTGTGACGTTGCTCGTAGTGACACGCGACCTCGATAATTATTATAGGCAACATCTGTTATTTGTGCGATCTGGTGCTTGAATTGACTAATTGAAGTTTAGAGAAATAATGAAACACATTAACAGAATGTCTGCATATTTCTTGTTTTACTTCGCACTGAAGTAAGAGAGATGTACTTCCGCTTCATCTGCTTGTTCCCACGGTCGTGCAGTCACTTGCGCAGGTACTGAAACTATGTCATTTTCTACCGTGTTCTAGCGTAAGCATGGCTTTTTGTGCCGACAACTTAAAACTATTCGGGACTGTCAACAGTGTTCACTACTGCACCGACCTCCAAAAAGACATTTTTTCACTCTCAAACTGGTCTCTTAAATGCTTCCAATACTATGTCGTTAAGTTATATGCGGAAAACACACCATGTGCAATTTTCATACACCCTTTGGGATGCTCCACTGCCCCGGGTCAATGAAATGAAAGATCTTAGTGTGTACTTGTGACAAAACGCTAAGCTTCTCTTCACACAGATTATCACATAACGTGCCCTTCACGCTTTCGGAATTGTTTGTTGTATATTGCATGATTTTCACTCACCTGTTCTGTTTCTGAAATTGTATTCTGCTGTGTACCTTCCATTACTAGAGTATGCCTCTGTAGGTCGGGGTGCAACATTGTCACGTTGGGATTGTCTGATGGTCGACGAACCTTGTATAATTTGATTGAATAAGCGACAGGAATTGTCTAGTAGTTCCTGGAAAGTGCATGGGCACCATTGAGTACGCTGGAACTTTCGACGTCTGATATATGAAAGCCGACGCGCTTGACCCGCAGATGAGATTTTCAACGAACACTGACTTTGCTTGTTGCTATCGTTGCGATTGAGTGTTGCTTTTTCTGGGCACAAGCTTACCTAATAAACAGTTAAATTTGTAACTCCCTGTTTTGACTCTGCATCATTTTTCACCGTCACTACTGGGTGACAATATTTAAAACACAGATTCTTATATAGTCGTCTGTGCATTGAGCAACCAAAAATAAAATCGTACAACAGCTTTTGATATTATATGACATGGTCGTGCAGGTGTTTGCAAAGCGATCTTGTAGACAGATGACCCATGAACGCGAGCGCTGATGTCGGTATTTTGTGCATTATTGTTACTTCATATTATTTCAAAGGTAAAAAGAAACTGTTGCAGCAGGCGTACATTCACTAATCAGACGTGTTTTTTATATCTAAAAGAGCATACAGATCACAAACTTATCGTTTCAAGCTTAGTTTACAGCAGGCTGTTTTAGGCCGGACTTGGATGGTTGATGCCAAAATAACCCAGCAACAGTGCACCGCAGCCGAGGAGCGAGCGTCGGTGTGCATCAGAGTTGTGTCCAGTGGTTGCGTGCCATTTTCCCCCAACTGACGCGAAGCGATGCGTTCGCTTCTCGGTGCGTGCCGATGCATGCCAGTGGTTGGGCCTTTACTGTTGCTGTTTGTGGCTGCTTGGCCTTGAAATATTGCCTGAACACAGTCTAACAAAAATAATGATAAACTGACAGATCATTCTTAAATGATTGGCCCCATGCGGAATCTGGGTGGAATCACTGCATTTGCTTTGCATTTAATTGCAGCTCGGAAAACTGCTGGGAGCCAGAAGAGAACATTATCAGCAAGCGACTTATCCAGTTATTTGAAAAAGAGCAACAGGGAGCTGCTGGCGCTGAGGATAGCAAGGACAAAGTGGGCATCAAAGATGAACTCGGCAGCTCCTCAAGCAAAGAGGTGACCTTGTAGTCAGCATTAGCTGTGGTTACTTTGCTGTTGTATGATTGGTACCAGAATGATACTCATTAGCAATCTCTCCACGGGTGGCAAGTAGCTCAGTGAGTAAGAAAAGCCAGCTCTTATGCATCTTGCTTGTAGTTGATGTGCCTCCTTTAGCCAAAGCTGCCAGAACAAGCTCAGGTTTTACAGTTAACCTTCAAAGTGAGTGTGTGTGTATGCCTGTTGAATACTTTGCGTTTATTGACTGGTTAGTGTATACTTTGTAGAGGGGCATAGCAATAACTGAACTTTCTGAGGAAGTTTTTCTGAGCTTGTTTCATTTTTGTTTTAATAAGCAGTCAAATTGTAAATGTTGCTTGAACCCACTTCTGCACCAAAGTGATGATTCAAGTTTTGCAAATTTTCTGATTTTCGTGAACTGTGGAAAACATTGGAGGGCATAGACAGAAAATCTGCTCACAACACTCTCTAAAATTATATTTTGTCTTTTAAATGTAGGGGATGTTGTTCAACACACTTCAGTAGTTGCCTAATAAGAACATTTCCACACTCCATGCACTCGAATAGGGAGAGAGGGGTAAGAGCTAAAGCTGCCCTTAGTGTTTGTAAAAGCTGCTCAGCATCCACTGCATGTATCAATGTGGAAATTGGTTCTCGGCAGGCTCATGGAAGTGCTCGGCTCGAAATGGTAGCAGCAAAACTGATTTGTATTCAAAATAAGTTGTTGTTTCTTGCAGATTTCTATAGAGCTCGAACTGTGAGCGTTGGCTTGAATTTTCTGTAATTTGTTATGAATAAGCTTTTAAATTCCTTCACAAACACAAACATCTAATGTTCACACTCGCTTATAACGATACTGGTTTTAACAATATATCAGATATAACAAGGAGCAGCCAATGCACTGTAAATTTTGTATGTGTTTTAGGGTAAGATAAACCACCTACTGCAATGCTGCCATCTCGCGTTATTGGTTATAGCAATTAAAGCTGGCTTCTGGGTGAGTAGGAAAAAGAAAGCAAAATCCTCAGGATGGGCTGGCGGGGATGGGGAAAATGTAAGCTGCTTTGTTACACCCAGCTATGTGCTGCACACCCTGCAGAGCACGCCTTCGTAGCATTTTCTTAAAAAAAAGGGGGGGGGGGTTGGGGGTGCAGGAGTCGGGAGATGTGTGACAAAGGTGTGCCACAAAGGGTGCGCGAAACAGAGGCGGGCGTGGTGATGCAGCCTGTTTCCCCCCTTTTTTCCCCAGGATTTCTCATTTCTTTTCAGGGCAGGCACCCAGTTGCCACATTTAATTATTATAACCAATGATGCGGCATGGGAACGTTGTAATAAGCAGTTTCTTTTACTTTACCATAGAACACGCAAAAGTTAACATGCGGCAGCTGCTCATTGTTATATCCGAGCATTGTCTAAATCAGTAATGCTTTAGAAGTGGGTTTCAGGGTGCTTCTCTTTGACGTATTAAAATGTTTCAATGTTTGTCCCCTCTGCTTTTTTCCTGCAGCCCGGTTATAACAATGACATTTTCTTGGCACTTGAATATTGTTATAAGTGGGTTCAGCTGTAAAGCCCTGTTGAGTCTAAATGTTCGTCTGCGACTTGTAGATGTCTAACAGATCTTAGTAGTCCCATTTGTAACAATTTCTTTTGTCACCTGTGTTTCCTGTTTAGAGTCCTGAAGATTCCTTGTAAAGGGCTGGCCGTTTAACACAGCACTATGCTGGTTTGGTTTTTCTTGTTGCACTTACCAGACAAAGGACGAGGACGAAGGTATAAGTGAAGAGGCTGAAGCAGCCACTCATAAGCGCATCTTCTCGGCGCTGGGCCTGCACAGGCAAGGAGAGGAGCTCGCCACACCCACACCTGAGCCAGGTCGCAGAGGCCGCACCAGCAAGTCGGCTGCAAAGGACTTCATTAAGACAGTGTGTAGCAAAAGGCCACGTAGCCCAGAGTTGCCCACATCTCCATCACGAATGTCGAGTGTATCAATAGGCACCCCACCATCCAAACGACTTGCGGCCATAATGAGTCCCAACGCTCAGGAAACATCTGCTGGTGACACTGCCACAGCTGCATTAGGTGAAGCAAAACAGGAAGATACAGAGTCCATAGCAATCATCTACATCCCAAAGCCGGATGATCCCGGCAAGTATATTACTGTAAAAGGGGACCATCGCCAGGTAAGCAATTTGGACAGAGTGGACCTAAATCCTGTGGTTGTTTTGGGTCCCAAGCATCCGGAGATCAAAGGTGCACCTGGGGCATCAACTGATGGTACGGAGACAGTTGCAAAGGAGCCAGGCGCATCAACACCCAAGTCACAGGAAGAGCCACGAACAATCAATGTGGAGGTGGTTCAGCTGGGCTCCCTTGAAGATGAAGAAGAAGAGGATGGCTCATTTGCTTCACCGTACCGTAAGCCATCAGTAGTGGCCCGAGCACGCATGAAGGCTGTTGGAATGTTCTCTTCACCATCACGCCAGATGGCCTATCACAGGGGCCCTGGCAGGCCGCGCAAGACGACCCTGCCAGTGCCTACGCCATCCCGCAGAGGTCGCAAGCGACGGCGGCCGGCTAGGGATGACTTCTACTATGGTGACGATGATACAGAATTTGTTCCTGCCCTTTCCCGTACGACCAAGTGCAAGACAGTGGTGGAGGTGAGTTACTGCCTGTTTCACATTGCCACCTTTACTGAAGGCACTAAAATAAGGGAGAAAAACCCTGTGGCTCCAAAAAAATTAAGGGAGATGGGGAATAGGAAACTGTACTTATGTGTACTGCCTTGGTCAAGCTGCACAACATTTTGTGTGCACTGCTTCAGCATGTTACATTAATGAAAACTTAATTGATAAGGTGACATTGACAAGAAGCTGCTAATAGCTGTGTTATGTTTGTGGCCATACTTAGTACAATCGCTTAGTACTGCATTTGCTTAGTACTGCTCATTATAGTAAGACACCATGCAGTAAATTTCCCTAACTTTCTGACAATGCTGTCCCTCGCTTACATTGCTTCACATATTTAAGAATTAGGTGAGAAGTTGTTTATTTTTACACTCAAGGTACTGGTTTAATTTGGCGTTCTTAGTCTGTTTAGAAGTAGCAGAGTTTTGCATTCTCATGAGTGCTGGTGCGGCACCCAGCCCATGCCTGCAGTGGCTGACACAGCAGATTAAATCCAGAAGCTGACAAACTTCTTATATGTCCTGTCTTGTTTTGGGGGCTTGTTGAGACCTACGGTTTAACCCTGTCACTCATTGCATAAATCTGTTAAAAATTAAACATGAAGCTCAGCATTGTGACACTTGTGCCACAAATATTGTCTTTTTCTTCGAAAAGTGAAACTTTTCATTGTGAACCTTGCCAGGTTTCGTGATCATGGCTGTGGCCTGGCCAAATAGGCTAACCAATCATAGCGGAGTATGTGCACGCAGATATACTTGTTGCATGTCCCCAGCGTGGCTCTGAACGGCAGGCATTGATCTCTTCTTTAGCAGCAATTAACAACAGGTCATTCTATGAAAAAGTGTTACTAAGTCATTGTCTGGACATAGCAACGATGTGAGCCTTCAAGGCTCTCTTAGAATATTTAGTTAGCACAGGCCTAGATTCAAGACTGTGAGTGGACTCGTCTAACACAAACGTGTGTATAATGGCATCCTACTGCTTGTCCTCATCATTGACTCCTCAGTCCCCTGTTTTTCTTCTGTTTGCTTTCACCCTGAGCAGAGTAGTAGGCTGGAGGACCTCTCTGCCTTTCCTCAGTATAGTACTCTCTCTCTCTCTCTCTCTCTCTCTCTCTCTCTCTCTCTCTCTCTCTCTCTCTCTCTCTCTCTCTCTCTCTCTCAATAAAGCTTCGCTTCACATCAATTCCAGCATGGTATTTTGGCATCTGGATAATTCATTTGTAACTACGTGCAGCCTCAAGAACAAACAACAGGCATAATGTATCAGTACAGCTTTGCAGCAGCATTGAGCTCTATTGCCAGATAAATTTGTGCTGCTTTCCTGTAATTATTATTCTGCAAATGAACCTGAACCAATTTGAACAGTTACCTTTTCGCTCCAGAGTTGAATCAGAACTGAACCATTATCGGTGAACCAAGACGAAAACCAGAACGAAAATGTTTTGCTTTGATGCTTGGGTACTATCAGCATAAATTAAAGTGCAAGCAAGTTGCAAACACCTATAATGCATTGTTGTGTTTACAAACTTGCCTGCATTTGTATCAGCAGCTTCAGTTAGTCTCCAAATGTTCTTGCAGGACTACACCAGGCTTAGAAACAGGCTTCTGAGTGATTGCATGTCAGACTTTCACATAATTATGTGTAACAGGTGTTGTGATAGCTTTTCCTTTCTCTGCATTTCAATTGATGTTGAGTGGTACAAGCTTCATTTCTTGAGAGGCCAAGTGCGAAGCGTTCTATATTGTGTGGTCTGAACGAAGCAGTAAGAGTAACAGACAGCATCCTGCTAGCAGATATGCTTGCTGTTTTCAACACTATTCCTTCTCTTGTAGTATGGCTCAATTTTGTGCTGTCCTGATGTTTATGAAATCTGTATAATAAGTGGTCACCAAGGTATGCTGTATATACTTTGTACAGGTTGTAGGTGAAGATGTGGATCCCGCGGCATCCTTAGTGCCGGAGGTCCCCAAGAAAAAAGTGGGCCGGCCACGCAAGTACCCACCACACCCCATGCACCACCTGTCACCACAGCAGCGCAAGATGCTGGCGGCAAGGCGTGGCCGCAAGAAGCTAACGCAGCCGCGTTCTCGGCGGAACCGCGTGTTTGTGGTGATGGCCGATGGCACCATGGTGGAGGTGTGTGGCACTGACCGGCAACGGGCGGTGGAGCGGGCAACCGAGAAGGTGCGCGCCATGCGTGAGGGTGGCGCTGACGCACTCGCTGCGGAGGAAACGGACCTTGCTGAGGATGAGGACAGTATGCCAGCAGCAGGGGCTACGGGCACCGCCACAGCAGCAGCCACTGCAAAGGAACCCACTCCGGTACGTGCTGTACATAGCACTTAGGCTGATATTCTTACCTGCAAGTTGCTCGTAGGCTGATTTACTCATTTATGGCATATAGGGCATTGGCTTTGTCCAACATTTATGAAGTGTGCGTGTGTGCACGCATACTTCACTATGTAGTATGTTTGCATCACACTGGCCATTCACAGTGAACATACAACAACCCTCCCTGTTTTTTATGCGAAGCATATTACGAGAGCTCAACCCAGCTCCTCAGGCGCGGCGGTGTCGCCTTGAAACCACGTGACACCGTGACGTCACGACAGAGGAGAAGTGGCTTTGGCTCAACACTTGCAAGATGGGCTGGGTGGGAATCGAACCAGGGTCTCCGGAGTGTGAGACGGAGACGCTACCACTGAGCCACGAGTACGATGCTTCAAAGCGGTACAAAAGCGCCTCTAGTGAATGCGGTGTTGCCTTAGAAACGAGCTGTTTCTAAGGCTCAGGCGTGCGTCGCTTGCTCAGGCATGCGTCGTTTGCTCAGGCGCACATTTCGTTGCCGCGCCGAACGCTGCGTTGCTCGACGCTCACCGCGTCCAATGCGGGGCGTCCAAGGCGAAGCAGAGTAACGCATGAGTTGTTTCTTCGTCTAGCCGAACCAAATATAGCCAAGCAACAGCAGTTCACCAAGCTAAACAGTGGTTCAACAACTAAAATAAAGGCTAGTATGCTTCGCATCCTGGGCTTAACCTTACCTAAGCCACAGCCATTTTTTTTCCTGGTCTAATTTGTTACGAACCTTAGCTAACGCCACCAACATATCTGGAAGACTATTGGCAGCATAAAGAAAACTCAGTTGAATTCTTCAGGTCTGCTTTGCTAGCATTTCTGAATGACCATTTTTTGGTAGGGTTACGCGCACAATGGGGGGGTAGTGCATGAATAAGAATGGAATAGTAACTTTTTGAATAGCTCAATTCACAAATCGAACACCTTCTCCTCATTTTCTTGAACTGTCAGTATCTTCCCAGAAATACTTGTGAGGTGTGCCAGGCTGAGCTTAGCCTTTCTGCTGTGCACAGCTGTTGCTTGTACATGGTCTGCCTAGACTGACCTTTCATCCGAAAGCAGCCAAAGGCACATGGAGCAGTCAAATAGATTGATTGAGTATAAAAGTTGCATTTTTTTTTTGTGTGTAAAAAGTTGGAGGTATCGTGAAGATCCTATCTAGCACTCGCTGTAAGCAAGCACAAAGATATAAGACCTACGTGTGTATGTGTGTGTGTGTGTGTGTGTGCGTGCGTGCGTGCGTGCGTGTGCGTTTGTGTGTGTGTGTGTGTGTGTGTGTGTGTGTGTGTGTGTGTGTGTGTGTGTGTGTGTGTGTGTGTGTGTGTGTGTGTGTGTGTGTGTGTGTGTGTGTGTGTGTGTGTGGATTTTGTTGAGGTCAATCTGAAACTGGGTCCCAACCAAAATGTTCTTTTTTTTTTTTTTCACATGCAAACACATAGTCAAGTAGAAGCATAACTATAACACACACTTTCATATACAAACTACACTGGACAATTGTCACGTCATGTGGCAACACTCTTGAAAAGTACAGTTTGTGGAGACTGCCATTCCTGAGAATGTGAAGCTTACGAAAGCACGCTTGAGCTTTCTGTGTGCACTTTGCATTACACTTAGTGCTGAT